>NC_142655.1:55640789-55956184 GCF_055504915.1 Nelumbo nucifera
AGAGAGTCCTTGGATGCACCGGATCTCCCTGAATTAATGCTAAGAAGACGAGGTTGGTGCAGGGAGTAAATGAGTGAGTGATGTTGGAGTTTCTCTGTTTCGGCCCCCTTTAAGGGGCAGTTACCTCTTATTTATACTTGAGCGTGCTGGGGGTAGGTGAAGATGAACACCCCAGATGAGAGCCGTATGAGGTCAGGCTGCAGGCCCTGGCGGGTACGTCTGACGGTTATGTGGTTGGCTCCGTACGGAAGCAGCAGGGCTCCCTCCTACTGTTGCTGACGCTGTCAGGTGTCAGTGGGTTGGGCCAAGCTAACCCACATCAGTACGTAAAGGAATGAGGATACTATTTGGGACTGCACTGTACGTAGGGCTATACATTGGGCTAAACTCTGGATATTTTTTTTCTGTTTTTTTCATTTGATGATATTCCTCCTTGGAGTAATTAGAGAGCTGTAGCGAGAAGTTAAGAAATAAAGGCAAAGCCTATTGTAGCACAGGTACCTCTTAAGGAAGGCTTCATTAAACTCAACCTTGATGGTAGCAGTTTGGGGAATCTAGGGCCCTCAGGAATAGGGGTGTTTTCAAAGATGCAGGCAGTAGTATAATTGCTTTATTCTCAGGCCCTACAGGTGAGGGGGATTCTATCGAAGCTGAGTTTCAAGCTGTCCTGCAGGGGGTACACTTCAAGAGATGAACATTGGTAAGTTACTAATTGAGGGGAGCTCAAAGTTGATAATTGGGTAGCTAAGGAATCTGAACACTGTTGTTTTGACCTACAAGAAAGCCATGAAGAGGTTTAAATGGTTGACCTCCAATATGATAGTAAGAAAGGAGATCGGCTAATGGGATAGTTGACTGTCTAGATAAGCAAGGGGTGCATAGGGATCATCTTTTTTGGGCTCAATTGTAATTTGCTACTGTTTTTTAGGCTGCACCTTGTGCCTCTTTGTGGGGAGCTCTTTGTATAAGTTGTTTCTGCTAATTTTTAATATAAACTTTTTTATTACTCATCAAAAAAGGAAAGTTCTATAAAACAGTTGTAAGGCCAACAATGCTGTATGGAGAAGAGTGTTGGGCAGTCAAGAAGCAACATGTCCAAAAAATGAGTGTGGCAGAAATGCATATGCTGAGATGGATGAGTGGAAAAAGTAGAAAGGATAGGGTAGGAAATGATATCATTTGAAATAACCTAGGAGTAGCTCCAATAGATGATAAAATGAGAGAAAGTAAACTTAGATGGTTCAGCCACATGCATGGAAGATCATCTACAGTACCCATAAGAAAAAGTGATCGGCTACAAGTTCAAGGGCCTAGAAGGGCTAGGGACAGGCCAAAAAGGACATGGGTTGAAGTAGTACGAAATGATTTAAGCACTCATAATTTAACAATGGATATGACATTAAGCAGAATAGAATGGTGAAACAAGATTCATGTAGCCAAACACATAAAGTTGGGATAAGGCTTAGAGAATAATGATGATGAAGAATTAGGCTGTGTTTGGATTGAAAGAACAGAGCTGCAGAAATAGAAAAGCAGGAGGGGAAGGAAAAACAAGGGATTTAGAATAACTACTCTAAACCCTTTTTCCAGAGGAAGCCACTCTTTACTAAAACGATAAGCTTTTTATATGATATCTCCACCAATTCCTTCCATTTTCTAAAGATGTCATCAACTATAAATGAAGAGCTCTCCATAGGCTTCAGCCAATGGACCACCCTAGTAGTTATACATTAAATAATCTCTTCTTTACTTCTCTCTCGTTCATTGAAGATTCTTGCATTCCTTTCTTCCCAAACCGTCAGTGTAGCCCTTGTACTTCTCCACATTATCCTTCCCCTTTTCTTTGGACAAGGAAAAAAAAAACTTAGAGAAAACAAGCTTGTCATACTATCCAGAGGAGTCCACCTACACCCAAAATAACAAGAAAGACCATTCCCAAATACCAACAATAAATGGACAGGAAATTAGTAAGTGATAATAGGACTCACCATTAGCTTTGCATAGGACACAGCATGAAGGGGACAAGCAAACATTTGGCCTTCTTTTTTGGGGTATGTTACAACTTACAAGTCCTAATTTTCTCATGAAATACCTCCCAACTAAAGGCTCCCACCTTAGGAGGAATGGGCCTCCCAACATATATTGCTCTTTTCTTTATTGCAAATTTTGCAATATAGCTTTTGCTTTAGGAATAGCTTGTACCATTGTAAATGGGTCATTTATCATTGGCCGTCTAGATTTGCAATTTGGAGTTATTAGGCCGTCATTTTGAATGCAAAATTTTCACTTATTTAAATATATATTAGAAAGAAAAGGCCTAATTCTTTTTTGCTTCTTTTTGTGGTGGGAAGAGGGGGTTTCTCTTTCCTTTCATTCTCTCTTTTGATATGTAATATGATCTAAGAAGCATAATAAATATAGTATAATATATACATAAAAGAAAATTACTTGTACTCAAAATTTTGAGAAAGAACAATAAAATTTGAAAGTATACAAAGATTAAGCACTCAAGGAATCTTAAAAGGTGCCATAATAATTCACAAAATAAAGATAAAGTATTTAAGATGATTTAGTCAGTGTATGTAGTAACCTTAACGAGGGGGATGCACTGGTTAGTTTGAAGGCTCTAAGTTCATAGCAGATTATTAGAAAGTAATGAAGGAGAATTTAGCTAGGCACACCTGGAAGATTAAGACTGGGTTTTGTATTATGAAAACAAAACTCAGAAGGCCAATTGCTTCAACTTTATATGTGTATGTGTGTGCCTCTCTTCCTTTCTCCCCTAAAAATACATAGACATTGTTTTTATTAATTACAGGCACACATACACATTCAAATTTGATAAAAACTACCAAAGAAAAAACTTCATCTCCTAGGAGAATTATGATTAGTGGAGAAATAGTGATATCAAGGACGATCAGACTTTAAGGGCCAATTTACAAATTTCAGTTCTTTTAATATTGCTAACAATCTTTACCAAGTTTCCTAAAGTGTTAATGAAATCTTCTCTTTTTTTTTTTTTCTAAGCCAACATTTTTTTTAAACAATAGCTAGCCTACCTACATTTACCAAATTGTGTTCAAAAGTTAGAAATAGAAACAGCTGACAGTTGATATATCAAATCCTCAGATTTTTTTTTGGATGGAAAATCCCCAATTCTTTTTTTCCCACGGGGGGGATGGGTAATCCTCAGATTAACTAATGAAATCATGGTTTCATTTCATTCCACACACCAAAAACAAAAGGATTTACAATTAAACATTAACTTTGGATGTATAAGTGCATGTTAACTGATCAAGTTATTGAGCCATGGTTAGTGGCGTTAGCCAGATAAAGGGAAATGGATTTCTGCAAATACAAAAATTGAAATAATATCAACTTTCAACTTGTTTGGACAATATGTTCTGGTCACCAAATCACTAAATGATGTGGATTAACAAAATCTTCAGGGTTAAGTTATAGATGTAATTGTCATAATAGTTTTTTCTTTGATCAATGAGATGAAATTTTAGTATTACTTTTAAAACATACAAATGCAAAGCAATTATAATGCCATATAACTATTAAAGGTTACAAAATAATAGTATTCACATCCAGAATAAAAGCATTACCAAAATAGCAAATGAATATTATACTTCTACAGTTTCAAAACTTAATTGTAGTTTGTAGGATGGAAAGCATCACACTACAAGATTATGGTGTATACCTTTTTCCTCCATTTCCATGTTCTTTATCTTACGGCGATTGAGGATTTTGATAGCAACCTTGTGGCCAGTCAGTGCATGTTCTGCAATTTTCACCTTACCAAATGAACCAATTCCAAGAGTTTTCCCCAACTTATAGTTTGGCAAGACCATATCCACAGCACTGCCTCCTTTTGTTGATCCATCCATCTTCCTAGTGTAACAACATGGTAACGCAAAGTTCAGAACAATATCTATAGCCATCTAAGTTGTGATGTTTTCCACTAGTTCACCCCAACCTTTCAAAATGTGAAAGTGTGACCTAAGGCATGAGGTTTAAACCAGATTGCAAAATCCCCAAATAATAAATTTTTAATTAATAAACAATAAATAATAAATTAAACCATATAGAAAAAATATAATAAAATTGCAAAACCTCAACGTCACCATATTCAAACATATAACACTATAACTAATAACCAAACCATGATATCGTCCATGAAGCTCATTGTCAAAAACTAAGTTATCACTTATCAGGTCACAACTCCCAAATCACACATGTAAATAAACAAAAGACAACAGCATTTCTTCAAGGCCTATTAGAAACACATAAAACAAGGTCTGAAGGAGTATCAGAATCAATCTACTATAGATCAGCATCACCATCCACTAGTGTTATCAGAATTATCAAACCATCGAATGTCAAACAGTAGCAAAATGCAAAGCCTAGGTAATTCGCAAATCATAATTGACATAAATTATGTAATATTAACAAAATGTACTAAACGAGCAAATAAATTAAAAGCAACCAACTTTTTCCCCAATTTCGGTTGAGCATAAATTTTAAATAGTAAATTATTAACCATCAACTTTCTATTTACATGTTGCAGATTAATCAGCTAAAATGGTGATGGAATCATAAATTAAAAAATGTAGAAGAACAAGAAGAAGAAATGTGGGGAAGACCAAGAGAAAGAGGGGCGAAGCCCCAGTGTTTTCTGGAAATAAAATAAGAATGAGAGGAGGATCAAAATGGGGCGGGACCCCTGTTTTTTCTCTGAAGAAACCGAAGGGGAAAAGGCTACAAAGATTCATGGAAGAAGAAGAAGAAGAAGAAGAAGATGACGAGAAAAAGGCTACAAACCGAACCCTTTGTTGTGAATAAAAGAAACCGAATCGTTGCAGCACCAGCTAAAGGAAAAAAAAAATTGCGTACTTGTCTGCAATAAAGAGCAATTAGTCGTATGCAATCTTCTCTTCTCTGCAGCGAGCGAGTCCTCTTTCTCTCTCTCGCAACGTCCTACAGTGCCCACGCCATCATTGTCTTCTCTGAGGCTCTGAGGCTCTTCGTAGCAAACCCTGGGAAGTGGGAACAGGGATTTCCGGTGGTTCGGGAGAACGACAAGGAACTGCTCCCAGTTTTTGATTTAATGACTCTTCTCTTATGATGTCATGTAACAGAATTACGATAGAATGGTGCTCCACTTTATTATTATTATTATTATGAAAAATTCCAGTATTTGGGGCTTAGACGTATCAATCAAATACATGAAATTCCAAAACGTGTCGATCTAATACCTATCATTAACCAGGTTAAATGACATGTAAAAAGACATAAATATCCTTTGAATGTCATTTAATTTCTTTTATTATTCATCCAAAATTTTTTTTATATTTATTTAATTATCAAATTTATTGTACCTTGAATATGGTCTGTTCTTAAAGCAGAGCAATGATGAACAGTCCCAAATCCGCTATAAGTTACAACTATTACCTGAACAGCCCCGAAGCGGTGATCCTTCACAAGACTCAGGCGACACTGGCGTCCTTGAACTTTGCTGGGGTAGTACCCATAGCTGCTCCAGTGTGTGAGCGAAAAGGCAAACGCGATGTAGCACTCGGACTTTGTTGGGGTAGCACTCGTATCTTCTAGTCTGTTGCTCTGCATTTCTTGGACTTGCTAGCTTTCTAGTCATTGTCTTTGTAATGCTTGTACTTGTTCTCGAGGCTGTTGTGTTTTGGTGAGTGAGATCCGAACTGGGTTTGTCTTCTCTCATCTTAGTAGTCTGGTGAGTCTAGTTCTGTACAGGGCAATTGGGGTTTATTTGGGATCATATCAAAGCTCCCCTAATCGTTATCTTTACTTCATAGGATGGGAGTGTTTTAGTTCTCTGCTTCTGATCTAGGTTTCAGATCAGACCCAACTAGTAATCATAAGCTTAAACCAACTAATCAACCTAAAACTATTTTATTAAGAGGAAAAATCGGATGTTTTTCCTTCTAAAGTTTCAATTTTGATATGCATTCATTCTTATTATAGTACATGACAACAAAAAAGTAAATACCAAAACTTTTTTTGGTTTTGAATGCAACTTTGATTTCACACTAGATAGAAGATGATGAACAATATTTTTTTTCAAAGGGTAATTTTGACATTTTCAAAAGTTTGAAATCGCACATGACATCACATGATACACATAATTAATGGCTGGTTAAGGGTAGATACTAATTTGGCACGTTTTGGAAGTTTAGGTATTGGATTGACGTGTCTTAAAGTTTGGAGACCAAAGTGACACTAGGCCCAAAGTAGAGGGTACTAGCCTAGAATTTTCCCTTATTATTATTATTATTATTATTATTATTATTATTATTATTATTATTGTTGTTGTTGTTGTTGTTGTTATTGTTGTGATGATGATGGCAATGATAATGACATGATAAAAAAAATTTTATTAGCAACCTATACTCTGGGACTAGTCTCACTTTTGTCCCCAAACTTCAAAATGTATTAATCCAGTACCTGAACTTCTAAAACATGCCAATTTAGTCTAAAATTGTTAATTGTTGTTAACTGATATGTGAAAAGACAAAAATGTTCATGTCATCTAATTTTCTTTAGGGTAAATTCCATATTAGTACCATGTACTTCAAGGGTTGTTGAAAGCTAGTTCATGAACTTTAAAACTATCACTATAGTACCTAAACTTTCAAAAAATGTCAACTTAGTACCCACTGTTAGTATTTTGTCAGTTGTCTGATGCACGTGATGTCACATGTGATTTATAACACTCCAAACTTTCAACATTACCCTTTTAAAAAAGACATTATTCATTATCTTCTTCCTTGAAACTAAAATCAAAGCTACAAGAACAGTCCCGAATCCACTTTGCTTATAAAAAAATGGATGTTAAATTTCGGTATGACACATTGACGCCCAATTTTTCTTATTTAGAAAGAAATCAGAAAAGGATAGTGGTTTTTAGGGAAATTTGTTCATTTTAGGTGGTTTTCTGAAATTGGAGCATTTTGGACTTTGGAAAGGGCAAGTAATAACGTGTTACAAGTTGATGATTGTGGAGAAAAGGCTTTTGCCATGAATGGTAATGGATATAGCAAGGTTGAGGCAAAGTATATATGGAGGCACCACTGACACGAGATGAAAGACAACCAGTGAAGCTTCACCCTTATTAATTAAACACATCAAGGCTCCTATTCATCTTGTCTTGTCCTTGGTGAGGAGATTCGATCAACCTTAGAAGTAAGTGAGTTATGCAGGGAGACTTTGAGATTGGGAGTGCCAGAGAAGTGGATGTAAAATCAGGATTGCTGGTCACAACCAGCACTAAAAGGTTGGAACTTCTCGATAATGAATATATACTCAGCATTTGGTTTGTTGGTGGGGATCATAGGCTAAGGAACTACTCATCAATCATTACCCTCTATCCAAGAGTTATTGAGGGTAGACCATGAACCTTAGTCATAGACTAATGAACTACTCATCAATCTCAAGTCATTGGCAGACGTGTCTGAGCGGATGGCTGTAAAGGACTGGACTGAACCCATTGATTGAATCTGAGTGATTGGTAATTGGGAGAGACATTGGATGAAGACTCTAATTCCCATGGATGAAGCATCCAAGGCTTTTGAATCTTGGAAGTTTTGGAGACAGACAGGTAGTAACTTCTTCCGTCTTCAACAGACTGCCCTCACTTCTTATTTTCTTAATTTGCTTTGTTTGTTATTTTCCCCTTTTGGTTTTAGAACGATGGTGGGATATTTGGTTCTTCAGTACCTCAAGAACCATTATCTCTTTGATTAGGTTTTTAAATCTATCCATGGATTGGGAGGAAAACCAGACAAGAAGACAAGAGAAAAGGGGAAAAAACAAAACTATTCTCTGTGATATTTTTGCTTTTTGGCCGTTTTAGTATGCATTGATCCATGATCATTACATATCAACTGGTGTCTAAACATCTTCTCTTTCTTTTTTTTTCATGAATTTCAAGTGGATATTATAAAGAAAGTTAGATAATGTTTAAAAGGTATTTGTGTCATTTCACATGCCACTTAACATCGTTATCAATTTTGGACTAAACTGACAGTTTTTGGAAATTCATCCATTCAGGTATTGTAATGACATGTTTTAAAGTTGGAATACTAGCTTGTGACAACTCCTAAAGTACAAGTACTAACCTAGAATTTTCTCTTTTCTTTATAAATCAAATATACAATCGTAAATCAAGAGGTCGGGCTGGTTGCTAGCTCTGGCAAGTTCATTCTCGCAGATGACCCATAAAGCTTGTGAGAGACACAACGTTGTAAGCCACGGTAGCTTCCGGCGACGTGTTGAATGTGGCCATCCAAATTTTGGTGCCTTGATTTGGCTCTTGAATTTTGTCCACCCATTTCTACCATGTCCTCTAATTCTCAGGCCCTCCTTTGCCTCTCATGCATCCCTTCCTTGAATTCCTCTTAGGTGGCCTCTTCTTTCCCTTCCTCATAACCAATGATAATAATTTCAACTCCCTACAAGAAATTATCAATCAAAACTCGAGTAGAAGAAGAAAAATATTTAAGGGGTGGATGATAAGAAGCATTGATCTTTGTGCCTTCCCAAGTTCCAACATTAATGCTAAATAAGAAAATCAGACTAAAAGAGTATCTTTTATAGCAACGCAAAGAGCTGATGAACACTTGTCAGATCAGTTAGAAGGTTGGCTTGATTCTTGGTAGTGAAAGCTGGGAACAAGTGTTGATGAATACACCTGGCTAAGGCATTTCTATACACCTTAACGACTTTCGCTTAGACAACCCAAAAGAGACACAATCACAATAGATTCTAATAAAGAGAATACTTTCTAGGTTTGGATTATTGAATGCAAGGTTTTTAAAATCGAGCCAGACTGGGAACTGTTATGGGGACTAGTTCCTGGCCGAATGGTCTGAATATCCAATTCGAATGGACAGCTCACTTTGACAAAGAAAAATAAAAATTTAAAAAATGGCTAAAACCTATTGTCCGGATTAACGGTTTGATGGTTCGACTGCCTAGGTGATCAGCAGTTTGTTAACCAAATTAATAATTTTTGGCTAAAAAGCGGTTTTGAGATGAAACAGAACTGATCAAGTGACTAATTCCCAATTTTTCCAGTCCAATCCAATTTTGAAAACACTGATTAAATGAATCTATCCATTAATGTGAGAGATCTCATTGAGCATTCATATGGATTCCTCAACTTCCCAATTGAAGTAATTTTTGGGGACCAAACTACCTCACCTACTAGACTCTCATAACAGTTACTAATGACTACCTTGTTGTTGAGAGCCAAATTACATTGATGGGTAAGCTTCCTTTAAAGGTCTTGAGCCACACTAAACATCATTCCAGAAAGAGATTCCACTTCCAATCCCAACTTTGAAGGCTCTGAACTGAGAAAAAGACCCCTGAAGCTTCACCACAACTTTCCAAACACTAGTATTGTAGGAGTTTTGGGAAGAGTCGAGGACGAGCCAAAGACATCACCGCCATATTTGTCTTTGACCACCTTTCTCCACATGTCCTTTTGAGCATTGAACCTCCACAACTACTTCCTTAAAATGGATTGTTCATGGCATGAACATGAAAATTAAGGGAAAATCCTTAAAAGTATCCCTTAAGTTTTAGTAAATTGACTTACTCCACCTCTACTATTTAGAAATTATTACCAAAATTTCTACAATCGTTTCTAACTGTTAAGGAAAGATTGAAAATATTATTTTATCCATCATTTTTTTTTTAATTTTCAAAATGAAAAATTTGAATAAACATGCAACATTTGAATGAAGCTCTCTCAATAGCAAAATTGCAACACATGCAAGAACAATAGCTTCAGAACAATCGGTCTACTTGACACTAGTAGTAGTTCCATGCTCTTGTTGAAGTCGGAGGGACTTTTAAGAGACTATTGCTCTTCTCAAGAAATTAAGACTTTGTCCTTTCCACATTGGATTCAAGGAAAGGATGTCAATTGCGTGGAAAGCTCAACATCAGATGGAAACTCATATGCGATTTGACGTAAATCCACGCCAACTACGTAGGACATCATGTATGTAGTGGTTTTGTTTTGGTTTGGCATATCTTGCAATTGTAGCTTTGATGGTGGGAGCATATTAGACATGGGTAAAGGCTTTGACAACAAAATCAACCACAAAAGGGTAATATTAGGATTTAAAAAATATATATGTTATGTAGTGTCACATGTGAATGGATTGTAATGGAACATTAACGGATGCTAATGGCATGGGGAGATTTAAGGGGCATTCTACAATGTGAATTGTTTTTCTTGTTGATAGTTCCAAAAACAAATCAAAACCATTTTGTTTGAAAACAGATTGTTTCTTAAAATAAAAACATAAGAAACATGTTATTGGTTGTGTATGCGTTTTTAGTTTTCAAAATTGAAATCAAAAGCATGTTCTTGAATTTGGTTTCAAAAACAAGTTTTCATCTGATTATTCAACATCATGCAATTTCCACATTAGAAAATTTATTTTTGTTTTGAAAACCAATGTTTTGTTGATTCCAAAAATACATAGTTTTTTGAAACAAAACCAACTTGTTTTTCCCTTTGGTATGTTTTTTTTTTTTTGCTGATGTGGCAATTCCAAAAACAAATGAAAACAAAAACATTCATGTTGTATAACACCCCCTTAAGACAATTTTTAAATAGTAGGGGTAAGATAAGCCAATTTCCTACAACTTAGGAGGTACTTTAAGAGATTTTCCCTTATTGATATTGGCACTTCCAAACTTTTGCCTTTAATGAATACAAGTAGGGGACACTAGTGAAGCATGACTTTTGTTAAGCACAGTTAAAGGAGAAGGAGCTCTATGACATTGTCGATTGAGCCAAGTCAGTTCAAATCTAACTCAAGCATTACTTTTTTGGTTATGGCCTTACTAGTTTAATTGTAGTCCAAGTTGTGCCCATAATGACAATGGCCAAATTCTGTATTAATTTTAAATAAAACATAGATGGGTTTTAAATTAATAAAATAATTATAAAATTAATAATTTTTCTTATTTTATCAATAAAATTAATTTTATTATAATTTTCTTTCCCTTTTATTATTTTTACCAACTGTTATTAATTATTTGTAAATGGATTTAAATTAATAAAAATAATTATAAAACTAATATTTTAATAACTTTATTATTTTATTTAATACATTTGTACTAATTTTTATACTTTTTAAATGGAACTTAAATGGGTAGCCACTTCGTGCTAAGGTTCTTCCAGATGGTTCAATTTGATGGATAACTAAATGCATGTAATTGGAAGTTAAAGGGAGTTTTAGAACAAAAATGTTAGATAGTGCTACTAGGAATGAGTGAGTTTGGGAGAGGGAATTTTTTTTTTTTTTTTGAAGTAAATGCCATATACTTTAGGAGAGGTTTTAGGAAACTAATATGTTTAAAGGAGGTTTTATGTTATTGGGAACTGAAATGTGAAATAGTATTTTGAAATGGAGGTTGTGTTGAAAAACGTGAAAAGAACCTAAAAATATAAAAATAAGGAGATGCTAACATGGGTCAGCTGTGTTTTACATATATGGAATGAGTCCACCTATGATGCGTTTCATGATTTTTTCTTCACATTAATTAAGTTTTAAATTTTTATTAATTAATTTAAACAATAATTACAATCATATTCAACTTAAGCATGCCCAATATTCGAGCTTTTTCATGGGATAAGCCTTAAAATATTTCAAGCCTTGGGTTGTGCTTGGGTTGAGTCTCTGAGTATCCTAAGCCTAGCTCAGCCCAACCCAAGCTTATTCGAACAAAACACACGTATATGCATTTTAATAATCTTTTTATTTCTAATTATATATATATATATATATATATATAGTTGTTAATGAAATTTGCAAATACTTACTGTACATTTTTACTCCTAAAGCCTAGTAAAAGTGTACATTCTCACCCATATTTTTACTCCTAAATATCCATAAATTTTAGTCCAAATTTGCTCCTAAATGCTATAAAGTTCAAGTAAAAATGTACAGGAGTTCATTTTTAATCATAAAGCCTAGCCCAATAAAATATGTATATGTACATGTTTGGCAATTTATAGCTCATGAAGGTTTATAGGGGGCAGCCACCATATTGGTGATAAGTGTAAGTGTAGAATTATAGAGGTCTCTTTTATAGATTTTAAAATGAGATGGATGTCAATTCTGGTTATGAGGTATGATTTAGGTTGAATTTGGTATTGTGGCATTGTACAAATGTTACATTTTTTATGTTTGATAAAAGCATTGAAAATCAGGAAAAATGGGTTGGGCACTAAGTGTAAGGTAAGACTTGTTTATTGCTGCTTATTGCATGTGAGAACACCCCCCAAGACCCACATAAGAGAAAATACCCACACAACACCTCCCAAGTAAGAAACATCTAAATGGTGTTTCCTCTAAAAATAACTTTTACATAATCCGATATACAGGCAGTTTAGAACATTTGTATCTAATCAACCCAATCAAACAAGATTATGGGTTGGTGAAGCCTAATCACCTCTGTGGCATTGATGAGGAGGAGAAATGGACACACAACACAATGATACCAAACATGTCCTTAGTTTCTTTCAACCTAATGAAACACGAAAATAAAACAACCCTATGGACATGGAGATATAGCAATGTCATCAATGCTACAAGGATGTTGTGACAAGCTTAAGGATGTAAGGTTGATTAAAAAATATTGGCACATAGGCTGACCAAAGTTGGTCTTGATTGACGTAGATAACTCTATATTGATCATAGATAAATTGACTAATAAAGGATTAATTGTAAAATTAAGCTTATGAACAATTGCCTTGGAGACAAGAGGTTTTAAATAAGTAGGATCAAAAAGAGTATATGGTATGTGATTTAGTAATAAAACAGAGTGTAAATCATGATACACTTAGTATAGAGGCCAAGAGGTAACTCTATGTGACCATTTTCTGATACCTTGCTTCAATAATTCATAACAAGGGGAGAGATTTATGAGGATGTTATCTGAAAAATTAGAGCAAGGTAAATAAATAAAGGGTTGCATTTGGACTTTTATGTGATAGGCAAATACCACTTAAATTAAAAGGAAAAATCTATAAAATAGTTGTAAAGCCAACTATATTGTATGGAGCAAACTGTTAGACAATCAAGAAACAACATGCCCAAAAATTGAGTATGACAAAAATGTGAATGTTAAGATGGATGAGTAGAAAAACTAGGAAATATAGGATTATGAATGAAATTATTCATTCGAAACTAGGAGTAGCTCCAATTAGTGATAAAATGAGAGAAAGTAGACTAAGATGGTTTGGTGATGAGCATAGAAGACCATCAATACTTCTAGTTAGAAGAAGTGATTCTATTACAAGTTGAAGGGGCTAGAAGGGCTATGGATAAGAAAAAAATGATTTAAGTACTAATAATTTAATTATGGATATAACATTAAATATAATGAATTGACAAACAAGATTCATGTAGTGACCCCTTATAATTGGGATAAGGCATAGATGGTGATGATGATAATGATGATTGCTATGAAAATACATAACACCCTTCTAACTCAGACTACAATTAAAATAACAAGGGTTGTTTGGTCTTTTCAATAACTTAATTATAAGTTATTAGATACCATCCATTCCTTAATCCTCATGTCTCCCTTCTTTTTTTTAAGCCACCAATATTTGTCATTGATGATGCACGATCTGAATGCTCCCTGAGGACAATTCGGACGTTGGACTAATGATGTGGTCAGGTCAACCTGGAAGACAAGAGAATTAGAGTGTTATGGGGTGCTTTACTCGGTACGGGCACTTTGATGCTTAAGTTAGCGATGAAGATTTTGAGAGAGCTGATAGCTTGAGAGCAAGAGAATGTGAGAGCTAAATCATGTGTACCTTGTGAGGCTGGAGGCAAAGCCTTTATATAGGCAAGATGTCGTGGGCCTCATGATGCATGTCCAAGATCACCGGCCCATCTAGTCCAGAGTTGGTTTCGCACCCGAAGATGGACTCCAAGTAAGCTGATAAGGCTTATCTAGGTCCGCTTGATTCAGGCGGCGAGAAGATAAAATCCGTTGATGTACACCATGATCTTGAGGAGATTGGAGACAACTAGGTTGCTTCTAGAAGGGGGGCTATGTGGCACATAGGAAGGTCGATGAGTGTAGTGAGATGCTTGGGGCTCGGTCTAGCTGGGTGACCCGAGGTGCCTGAGGTGACTACGACCGATGAGTGCAGTTCTCAGTGTCATGGTCTATATCCCAGTGGAAGTGGAAGTATTTTTTAGGGTTCCTATTGGCGGGGTCGCCTCTCATCTTGGATGGCCATCTCACGTACTCAACTATCTTTATCTACATCAGAATTTCGCCCCTCTTCGCATTTAGGGTGGTATAACTCTGGTTTTGGATTGGAGGGGTTCTTGAACGCCGACCTGATTTGGAACTCTAGTGGGGGGACTTGCTTCTTCTTCTTGGTGACTTGCTTCACTTGTTGCGGGGTGACCGACTCCTTTCTAATGACTTACTCTTGCACCATTGCTTGCTACTTCCCACTTTCTTCTTCAACTTGCTTCCTCTTCCCTGTCAGCTCTAACCATGACCCTAGCACCTCCTTCACCTTTGTGAACTTGTCAACTTGGTGGAGGAACTCCTCCATGGAAGATGGAGGGTTCAATTCAACTTCCCAATGCAAGTCGGGGTGGCAGACACCATTGATGTAGTCTAGAGGCTTTTTGTTTGGTCGCTGAACCACGTTTAGTAGGTAGGTCACTGATTTTGGGCACCTCTTGCTGGTGGTGAAGTGCATTGTGAAGAGATCTACGAACTAGTTCCATCTCTTTATTGAGCCCGTGGCTAGTCTTGAGTACCACATCCAAGCTATACCCCGAAAAGTCATTAAGCCATGCAGAGGTTACGTCGTTTGCCCTATGAATTTGCATTAGGGCCTGTAAACTATTAATGTGATTGATCGGGTCTGTTGTGCCTTCATAAGACTCCAAGCTCGTGGCTTTGAAGTCCTTAGGCCATGGGGTCGTAAGGATCTCAGGTGCAAGAGGGGAGGTGCGGGTCACATGCAGTGCTGCTGGTTGGGCGGCGACCTAGCTTACCTCTCCTTTCTTGTTTGCTTCCTCATTGTTGGTGGGAGTGAGGTGGCTTCTCCTAGTGTTGCGGCGTGCACATCAACAATGCCTTCTCCTCGACACCTCGGTCAAGCTATTGCCTTTAGTCTTGTTCGTGTTGTAGCTTGGTTGTGTTCTTTGATCGGGACCTGGTTCTGGTTGTCAGTGTGACGAGGTGGATCCGGGACCTAGTCCTAGTTTCTATTGTCGGGCTGTTGATCGTCAGGTTGCTGGTTTTTTTGCTGCTACAACATCAAGGCAGCAATCTTTCCTTCCACATCCGCATCTCCTGGTTCATGCTGCAGACATTTTGCACCAATTCATTGAATTGGTGCATGTCGATTCCAGTAGGAACCACTGATGGCTCAACTGGAGGGAGAGGCGCGTTTAGTTGGTGTAGGGGAAGGCTGGGTTTGGCATTGCTGGTGCACCTGGTAGGGTTAGGGGCACTATGAACTGCCCAATGGTCACGGAAGGGACTTCTGAATGTGCTTTGGGTTAGTCACGCCCTCCTGTGACCTGGTTGTTATTGTTGTTGGCGGGCTGATTGTTGCTTGAGGAAGCCATTGGAATAGTAAAAGCAGAGAAATAGAGTGAGACTATGATTTTTTGTTGCGGTTTCCCACAGATGGCGCCAACTGATGATGTGTGATTTGAACGCTCCCTACTAGAGTACAGTTCGGACGTCGGACTAGTGATGTGACTGGGTCGAGTTGCAAGACAAGAGAATCAAAGTGTTTCGGGGTTCTTTACCCAGTGCGAGAACTCTGATGCTTAAGTCAGTGATGGGGATTTTGAAGGAGCTAATAGCTTGAGAACAAGAGAATGTGAGAGCTAAATCGCACGTACCTTGTAAGGCTAAAGGCGAAGCATTCATATAGGCAAGCTACTGTGGGCCTCACGATGCGTGTCCGAGATCACCAGCTCATCTAGTCTGAAGTTGGTTTCGCACCTGAAGATGGACTCTGAGTAAGCTAATAAGGCTTATCCAGGTTTGTCCGATTCGCGAGAAGATAAAATCTGTTGACGCATGCCGTGATCCCAAGCCTTCATATTGGCTTGCTTCTAGAAGGGGGCTACGTGGCACCTCGGCAGGTCGATGAGTGTAGTGAGCTGCTCGGGGCTCGATCTAGCTGGGTGAACAGAGATGCCCGAGGTAACTAGGACCACTGAGGTGTCCGATGTTGCTTGAAGTGTTTCCATATCGTTCCACCGCTCCACATGTCATCACATCATTGGATGGACGGGCCAAATTAACCGTCATTAGTCATTATTAATGATTGTCTATTATTTCTCCTTTTTTAGTTTTGTTGATACTATTATGAGTTCCTTTTGTTAGGAGAATAAAGAGGAGGTGTGTTTTATAAGGGTTCCTCTTTAAAGCAAAAGGAATTTGTGGAGAACCAATATAAGGAGTTTATTATGTGAAAAACAACATTACACAGTAAGCATCAACTAATCCATTCCATAATTGATTTGTTAATTGTTTATTATAAGTTATATATATATATATATATATATATATATATATATATTGGTTGGTGCTTACAAAAATTAAAGTTCTAATTGTTATTAGTCAAATCCATCATTAGCCAAAGAGAGCTGGCAAATCAAATGCCTTTACATAATTTACCAGGCCATGCAAGGTGGACTCTTTTTATAAAAAATAAGTTTTACAAAAACCATAAGTTCTAATACCTTTGTTATTTAGATTTTCATTTATATAGCAAGGGCGTTTTTACAACATCTCCAAATAAAAAATTTAATTTGTGGTTCAACATTTGCATGCTACATTTTCTTCTAGGTTGAGGAGAGGGGGAACCTTGTTGAACATTGACCATTAGGGTTTACAATTTTATTTTAGGCCACAAAATAAGCAAATTTAATAGAGAAACAATCTCTAGAATCTTGGTCCCATATAAGATAATCCTCTATAAGATTTTGGGCAAGATTAATCTTGAAAATACTTTGGGAAACCTTCAAAACAAAAAGAGAGTTGGAAATTTTTAAGTTACATCTTCTAGAACTTGGATTCAAATGATGTACCTCTCAGGCCCCATTCATTTGATGGTATTTAACAGTGGTAAGTTGGTCAATCAATACGTTAACCACAATACCCCTGTATTCATTTGCTACTATATTGGACCCCACAGTAAATGAAGATATTTGAGAGTGGGTAATTGATACCCTCTTACAAGGTGGGTAAACTACTACTTGGTACTTGTTGAAGTTGATAAGCACTCTCTCCTCACCTCTCTCTTTACCAGGGCTATTGGTAACTTAAGTTTTACTTGGAAAACACTTGCGTAAACATATTTATCCAAGTAAGTAAAAACAAACAAGGCCTTAGAACGGCTACCAAGACCCAACTTGGGTTCCATAATTTTGAAGCTGAATATTGGGAATCCATGGATCTTCCCAAATGTTAACAAGATTTCTACTATTTACCAACCGTCTCACCCCTTAGAGAAGGACATTTCTTCTAGCCAATACTTTGCAAACCCATAAACCAAACTTAGGTAAAGGGTCTCTAAGTAGGTTTTTAGCATTGGTGTTGGGAATATTGCACTGTTTTCTCAAAAACAACGATGTTGGGCGTGTGGAGTTATAAGCACCATTTTCTCTTATTTTTGTTTGGAACTGGTGTTGTCACATAGGCGTTTTCTAAGAAAACAGCATTGGCTTTGTTTGGTATTTGGCAGCAACATTTTCAACATTGATCTATATTATCCAACATCTAAGATGATGCCACATCATTGCACCGCTAGCAGCAATGCATTGTTTTCACATTCCTGATTTCCAAGGCGTGATTTGGAGCAACATTTTTTTTTTCCGAAAAAAAATACCAAACAAGAGGGCATTGTTTGAGGCACCGCTTTCTCTAATGTGGCCCCTACATGGTGCCATTTTCTTAGAAAACGGCATCGATGCCAAATACCCAATAAGAGAGTCTTTATTTTTAAGGTATTTGACCTTCACAACCTTGACTCACGACTTGTTTGGATTCTTATAGATTTTCCATGTAATCTTAGATAATAGAGCTAAAGAGCAAGGGTCCCAAAAACCTCCAACTCCCTTAATTTTACTTCTACAAATCATGTCTTAGCTTACCCAATTTATTTTGTGCTCACCTGAACTACCACCCCACCAAAGAGAGAAAATTTCCCCTCCATCCTATGGTCTTGCCCTCAATCTTGTCATTTAAATATTGAAACACTTTCTTTTTTGATCAACCCAAATTGACAAACAATCCTAGGTAGTTTTAGCGAATCATTTTGACAAGGTCGTTGACACGTTTAGTACTTAGAAAACAAAGATGGTTTTCTGGTTGATAAATGAGAGAGAGGCAAACCTTACTCCAAATATACCCTTTGAGTTCAGACTAACGAGTCTTCTAAGGATTCATTAGGTAACGTGATCTGAACAGTTAATTTTCTTTTTTTTTTTTTTGACATTCAACAATAGAACAGTTACTTTTTGCCAAGTTTCATGCCAATTTTTGTCTAAAAATTTGATATATTTTCCAATGCCTCTACATAAATTTGAGTGGATTATGTGGGAAAATGGAAGGGCCTTCATTGTTGCACCCCAATTTGTGAGTTTGTAAAAAAGATTGAAACGAATAAACAAATTTAAATTAACTAGTTTCCCAAATAACCCCAAAATCAAATTATTTCATGGCATATACTCAGATGTTAGAATAATTCAATTGATTCTCTCACTTTTATTTTCAGTTCTTACCAAATGAACGTTCTGGTGAGGTATATATATGGAGTATTAAAGTGAGAGAAAAAAAAGATGAAAATCAACTTCAAATCTCATATTAACTCATAACGCGAATTGGAAAAGCCCACAAACAAGACCTGAAAGGATAAGATAGCGGAGATATCCACAAATAGTCTAGTCTTTAGCTTGTTTTTCTGATTTTCTTCTGGCTCGGCGTTCTCTGGAGCTCAGAGACGACTTAAATATTCCATTTTCAGAGTCTGAGTCCTCCAAATCTCTGAAAGATTTCTGCCCATGAAAAGAGAACGACCATCTCAAAAGAATCTCAAATAGAACCCACAAAACCAATCTTACAAAACATTAAGATAAAAGAATGATTTCCACCGGAGAAGAGAAGGGTAGGTCTCAGATTTCTCAAACAAGAACCCACCAATGGGGAAAAACTGAACTGAGCAAACCATAAAGAAAAAAGAAGAACTAAACAGAAGAAGAGGAAGAGAAGAGCACCTCCCGAAGCTCTGCAAAGCTTACTGCGTAGAATGCGACGGCTGCAGCTGCGACAATTCCCACAATGGGAAGAGCTACTTGCATTGCATCCATTTTTCTTCTCCTGGTTTAGTTTAAGAGGATGATACTATTTGTCAAGCAGATAAGATGTCAGTACTCAAGTATCCAAAATAAAACCAAATAAAATAAATTAATAGAGAGATTATTCGTTTTACATAAATGTCACTATAATGGGAATTCAGATGGGCTCCCAAAAGAGCAAGGTCGAATTCAATTGGTATAGTGGGAAGGGGTGGCAAATGGGTGGATTGGATTGGCTTATGTAAGGGTTGAATATCAACCCACCCATATTGACCTAACATGACCCATCATCAATCCTTGTTAATGGGTCACAATCCACTCTGACCCTCAGTCCTTCACCCACACATATTGACTCACTTACCTATCCATACTAACCCTTACCCACCCTCACCCATACTGACCCACTTACCTATACTTATAAATGTAGAAGCGGGTCGAGTTAACCCATATACCTAGAGAGGCATTTTTTAAGAGGATTATCTCATTCTCAAGACTGTCACATGATGGATACAGATCAGGCCGACCCGTGTACCTGAAAAAGGCATTTTTAAGAGAATCCTCTCAATCTCGAGATTATCACGTAACAGATATGGGTCGGATCAACCCATATATTCGAAATAAAGCAATTTTAGGAAAATCACCTCACTATTGAGATTAACACGTGACAAAATATGGGTCGGGTTGGGTCACAATACCACCTCGCTCTTATGACTATCACGTAACAGCTATGGGTTGGGTTAACCTATATACCTGGAAAATTTTAAGAGAAAAGTCTCACTCTTGTGACTGTCGCATGGTAGATATAGGTCAGGTCAATCGATATACCCAAAAAATTTGAGAGAACCGTCTTGCTCTCATGACTAACACATGGTTGGGCTAACCCATATGTTCAAAGATTGTAAAAATGCAGAAAAATTAAAGAAACTAAAAGAATGCAAAAAAAAAAGATCAAAAATTGTAAAAAAAGGCATGAATTAGCGGGGACTCGTGCAATGCACGGGCTTTGTTAAGTGAAAGCTAAACAATAGAAATGCACAAGAGTATACAATTGTTTTATATTTTATCTTTTTAAATAATTAATAATTGTTTATATTTTATATACTACTTATAATTTTTTTATTATACAAAAATAACACTAATTAATTTCAGCTAGGGTTGTTCATCAAATTAGTGAAACTGACCAACCCGACCCAAATCAACCAGAGTTGGTTGTTTTTTAATATTTCCTATTGGCTTTGCTTCAACAATTTCCCAACCCAACTAGGTTGGATTAGTTCCGGTTTGGCCATTTATAAGTCGACCAAAATTGAACTAACCTAACCCCATATATATATATATATTTTATTTTTTATTTTTTATTTTTTAATACAGGAAAATGGGAAAACTCCCATGTTCCTTAGTCCAAAATATTTTATATCATAAATTTAACTTTTTCAAAATTTATTTTTTAATAATACCACTATAATTTTTTAAATATAAATATAATTTTTAAGTTTAAATCTTTTGAACCAATAGACCAAACTAAAAATTGACCCAAAGTGATACAACCTAATTTGGTTGGTTTTCACTAATGGTTAGTCAATTTCGGATAACCAACTCCCTAACCCGAACACTCCTAATTTCAACTAAATTAATAGTCTAATCTCTAATAAATAACAATAGTTTAATCTCCAATAATTATTGAAAATTTATAGCAAAAAAACACAACTATTGAAAATAAATTTATAATAAAAATACAATAAATAACTAACAAAAATACAATAAATGCAAAAATGATAAAAATACAATAAATACTAAAAACATATTAAATTAGTCAATAAATAGTGTAATCATAAATAATAGTTTAATCTCTAATAAATATTAATTAATAAATTACAACAAAAATACATAATTACTACAAATAAATGCATGACAATGATAAAATAAATACAATAGGTATAATAAATTAAATTTTAAAAGTTAAATAATAGTAGTTTAAATTCCAATAATTATTGAAAATTTTTTATTAAATAACAAAACAAGAATAGGTTAATACATAATTATTGAAAATTCATTTATCATAAAAAACAATGAATAATTATTGAAAATACAACAAATATTAATTTTAGTATATATAATTATTAATATTAGTATTTTAAAATTATTGTTACTAAATATTAATTTTTATTGAAAGCTATTTTCTAGAATTATTAATTGATGTAAGTGAAACTAGTTTACAATATTATTTAGTTATTTAAGTAATATCAATATGCAAGTTTTTAAATATTATTTAATTATTGAATTTAATAATCCATAAAATTCTAATTAATACTATTATTACATAACTTTGTTATTAATTTTGTAAAATATTAAATTTATTATTAATCTATTAATTTTAAATATTTAAAATTTAGTTGTGTTAAATATTTCGTTATTTAAAATATTTAGTTATTTAAATG
Source organism: Nelumbo nucifera (assembly GCF_055504915.1). Classification (NCBI taxonomy): domain Eukaryota; kingdom Viridiplantae; phylum Streptophyta; class Magnoliopsida; order Proteales; family Nelumbonaceae; genus Nelumbo; species Nelumbo nucifera. Next base: position 55,662,655 of record NC_142655.1, read on the forward strand.
ACGAGATTAACGCCTTCATAATCTTCGATTTATACTAATGCTGCTAACTTTGGAGCTGAGGGCAGTGGAGTAATCTTCAAGGTCTGGGGGCTGCGAGTCCCGCTTGCTAAGAGTGGAAAGGCGTTAGAGGCCTCGAGACTCGAGTGTGTTTCTAGGCTTGAGGACTCTGGCAGTCAAGTTAGCCGAAGGCATAGAGAAAGCTAAGGTCACCTCAAGAGTATAAGTGATAGCTCAAGTATGCTTGCGTACCTTTAGCTATAGTGTCCCTTTTATAGTAGGAGTTGCCTAGGTGGGGAGTAATGCATGATGTGTAACCATCCCATAGATCACGGTTATGTAGGGGGACTCAAAGAGGTGTCGGCCAACCATGACCCCCTAATTAGTGACTCATGAGTAAATGCACCTAGAATGTGCGCCCATATTAAGTGCTCCATAATCGCTAAGGTTAGGAATTACTCAATTGCCCTTAGGAGATTGTCCTCTGTTGAAAATACCCCTAGTCGATGCCACGTGTTAGGGTTTGGTGGGCTAACCAAATATACCTACAATACTTACCCCTCGCTCTTGAGGCTGATGCCGTGGGTCGCGAGTGGTTTATGCTGAGTTCTCGGCCTTGGGCGATGCGAGTAGCCAATAGCTTTACTGAGCTTATTCACTATTCATGGATCACGAGCAGAACCGATCAACATGGTTGTGGTCAAGTCTTCGTGTCTTGTACGGGTGCTTGTTTCTTGTGCCTCACAACCATATCTAGGATGGGTGTTGGATTCATCGATCAAAGAGTTGTGCTTGGGATGGGCCCGACTTCAGCTGCTCAAGAGCTGTGTTTGGGTTGGGTAGTTGAATTGTCATGCCGGTTCAGTGTATGTCGGGCCGGGGACGATAGGTGAATTAGCTTCGGGCACCTGTGTCGTTTCGTCTCTTGAGGTCGATACCATGTGGAGGCTATCGGCACGTATGGGTGAGGTGGTAGTTCGCTTATGACCATTGGACAGCTTGAATCTCTGTCGTCCATTTTCCTTTAAAAGGAGGGGGGAGATAGGAGAGGCTTCACCATCTCCCATTAAATTTTTCTTTAGTCCCTTTTTCGTAGAAATCTTTTCTTGGTAAGGCCTTGTCTTCCATTATGTTGACTTCTAACTCTGGTCGTGAGGTCTACACTCTTCCTGATTGGACTGATCCTAGTAGCACTTCTAGCACCAGTAGTAGGAGTGATAGTACTAGTAGTAGTTCTGAGGGGTCCTCTTGGATCTGAGGAGTCCATCAGAGCATGGACTCCGTTAGTGAGAGCATCGGGTCCACTAGGCCAAGGGGAGGTGTCCTTAAGAGTCCTTCTATTGGGCCTTTGAGGAAGGACACTTTAGGGAACGCTCTAACACTTCCCCTTGTGGTAGACATTGAAGAGGCCAAGGGGCCGATGGGTTAGGAGGAGGCCGAAGTCGAGGGCCAAGGCATGACCCTAGAGCGTTATCCTCACTTGGACTTAGATAGTATGCTCGATAGGGAGTAGATTGGGGCCTTGTCCAAGAAGTAATTTATTCTAGGGGACTATAGAGTTAAGAGTCCCCTATGTTGGTGATAGGCTGTGGCTCTTCCCCGAAGGGGAAGTGTGTGTTCACGAGCATTATTTTGATTTTGAGTTGCACTTTCCTCTACACCCTTTAATACCTGAGTTGCTAAACCATTACAGGTTAACCCTCAGCCAACTTTCTCCCAACGTTGTCAAGACGTTAGTGGCTGTCTTGGTAATGGATCATTTTTGAGGGGTCTTAGAAACGATGAATATATTTTGGAGCCTGTTTGCCTTGAGAAAACACCCTGATGGCCAAGGGTTGTGGTACTTCCAGGACCAATAGGGAAAAGTGGTGGACAACCCATCGTCCGTGCACAACGTACGAAGACTAGTCCTTTCGAACTAGCTGGGAAAGCCCACATATGCTGGTCGAGAGGATCTCACCACGTAGTAGTAACAAGGGGAAGGCCACGATGAGTTGATTTCGGTTGGGCAAGACAATTCATGCTTGACCCTTGGGTGTATAACCTAATATAAGATTGTATGCCACAGGCTATTGGTCGGACGATCTTGGCAATTAAAGAACGAGAATCATTATACACAAGGATTAGTGAATCAAACAGAGAGGAACTTGCATCTTTTTCATTCATAAATACATTTCAATGTACACTTGAGTTCATTGGTAGTACATATGAAGGTTCTCCGAGTTTCAGGTACGAGGTACTAGTCTTCTACTCAAATATTCTAGCCAAAAGGTACCACATCCTAACACTTGCTTGATTTTGTAAGGCACTTTCCAATTTGGGTTGAACTTTCTGATGCCAAGCTTATGGACGATAACTTTTCTAAAGACGAGGTCTCCTTCTTTGAAGTGGCTCTCTTTAACTTGGAAGTTGTAGTATCTTGCTATTCTTTGTTGGTAAGAAGCAACCCTGATTTGAGCTTGCTCTCGGGTGCCCTCTAGTAAATCAATGTTACTTCTCAACTCTTCATTGTTTTCGGCTTCATTGTACGCTTTTGTTCGAAGCATCGACTGGCCGATCTCTACTGGGATAATAACTTCTATTCTGTATGTTAAGTTAAAAGGAGTTTTTCCTGTGTCCATTTGAGGCATTGTCCTATATGCCCATAGCATACTGGGTAGCTTATCAGCCCAAAGTCCTTTGGCTCTACCCAATGTTACTTTCAATCCATCCAAGATGATTCTGTTGGTGACCTTGGCCAGTCCGTTGGTTTGAGGATAACAGATTGAGGTGTACTACTGCCTTATACCTATGCTTATGCATAATTCCCTAAACTTGGAATCATCAAATTGGTAACCATTATCAGTGACAAGCATGTGTGGAATGCCAAAGTGACAAATGATATTTTCCCAAAAAAACTTTGAATCGTCCTTGCTGTGATGGTTGCCAAGGCTTCAGCTTTTACCCGCTTTGTAAAATAATCAACAACCATGATCAGGTGCCTTCTATTCACCATAGTTGGAGGGAAAGGTCTAAGGATGTCCATTCTCCACTTTGCGAAGGGCCAAGGATTGTTGAGGGACAAAAGGGTTGTGGCAGGTTGATGGGGAATGTTTGAGTGTCGTTGGCATCGATCACACTTTTGTACCAATCAGATGGCGTCCTTCTAAATGGATGGCAAAATGTACCATTGTCTTAGTGCCTTTTGTGTAAGGGCCCTGCCCCCTAGATGGTTGTTGTAGAGGCCTTCAAGGATTTCTCTTAGTACATACTCTCCCTCATCTTGGCTTAGGCATTTGAGGTAGGGTAGAGTAAAGGATCTTCTGTAGAACTTGTCCTTCAGTATGACATATCGTGTCGATTGTCGTCTGACCCGTCGTGCTTCATTTTTGTCTTGTGGTAAAGGATCTTCTATAGAACTAGGCACACATGCTTCTCTTCTATATGTACGTTGTGGCTGAGGGTCGACTCTGACGAGCTGCCAATTTGGAGAGGGCATCAGCCCAGGAGTTCTTGGCCCAAGGTAATTGATGTAGAGTGAAGTGTTGGAGTTGTTTGACTAGCTCTCAAACTTTGTTCAAGTACTTAGCCATGTTAGGTTCTCTAGCCCCATATTCTCTGTTCACTTGATTCACAACCAATTGAGAGTCGCTAAAGACCTCAATTTGCTCAACTTCGTTGTCTTTTGCTAACTAGAGGCCAGCAAGTAAGGATTCGTACTCGGCTTCAATGCTTGAAGAAGGGAAGTCGAACCGCAATGTGTACTCCAATTTGTTGTCATCTAGAGTTAAGAGGATGAGGCTAGCTCTACTCCCTCTAGTATTGGAGGACCCATCCACATGTAAAGTCCAAGAAGGACAAGGTTCTTGTTGCTCAGGAGCACCATTGTGATTGAAAGTACACTTAACCAGAAAATATGCTAGTGCTTGTACCTTTATTGTAGGTCTTGGCAGGTAGTATAGATCATTGACAGTTCTATGGCCCACTTGGTCAGTCGACTCAAGGTCTTTGGCTTCAATAATATCTGCTTCAAAGGTTGGTTAGTCAAGACCGTAATGGTGTGGGCTTAAAAATAAGGCCTCAGTTTTCTATCCAAGCTCACTAGTGTAAAGGTTGTCTTCTCCACTTTTGGATATTTAGTCTCGGCATCGTGGAGGACCTTGTTGACATAGTACACCGGCTTTTGCAACCCTTTGTCTTCTTAGAATAATACTAAACTAATTGTTTCATCCCTAACCGAAAGATACTGGAATAAGGTCCCTCCTAGATATTGGGTCGAGTGAGCAGTGATGGTGAAGCCGAGTATGCTTTCAACTCGTCAAAGGCTTTCTAGCAGTCTTTTGTACATTAAAAACCCTTCAGTTTCTTGATGGCCTGGAAGAAAGGTAGACACCTCTCATCAGATTTAGACAAGAATTGGTTGAGAGCTACAATTTGGTTGATGAGCTTTTGAATCTCTTTGATTGATCGTGGGGGCTCCACGTCCAGAATGGCTTGTATCTTTTCGAGATTGGTTTCTATGCCCCGCTAAGTGATCACAAAGCCAAGGAATTTTTTCGAGGTGACCTTAAAGGCATACTTAGTTGGGTTCAACTTCATGTTATACTTCCTTAACACACCAAAGATTTTGTCAAGGTCAACAATGTGTTGACTCGCCTTGAGGTTGTTCACAACCATGTCATTGGCATAGACTTTGACGATTCAGCCAATCTGTTCTTTGAAAATCTTATTAACTAGTAGTAGTAGGTCCCATACTTGGTGATGGATGACGTTTTCTCCTCATCACCAGGGTGCATCCTTATTTGATTGTAGCTTAAAAAGGCATGCATAAAACTTAGTAGTTTATATCATGTAGTGGTGTCGATCAGGCGATCTATTCTTGGCAAAGGAAAGCTATCTTTGGGGAAGGCCTTGTTGAGATTTGTGAAGTCAATGCATATCCGCCATTTCCCAATTGCTTTCTTAACCATGACTACCACGTTAGATAGCCATTTAGGATAGTGTACCTCTCTAATGAAATTGGTGTTGAGTAACCTGTCTACCTCCTCTCCAATGGCTTTCCAACTTTCTGGTGCAAAGTTTCCCTTCTTTTGTTGAACCAGCTTATAGTTCAAGCCATACTCAGTTTGTGAGTGATGACCAAGGGGTCAAATCCTGGCATGATAGACCAAGCAAATACGTCGGTATTGGCTTTGAGGAAGCTTACTAGTTCAAAAGGTATGTCTTGTGGGAGGAGAGGCCTAACTTGCACGGTCTTCTCGGGCTCGACCTCATCTAGGGGAACCGAGATGAGGTTCTTGAATAGGTGAGCTTGGCTAGAGGGTTCGTCCTTGAGGTCGAGCTCCTCTACTAGTAGGGCTTCTTTATTTTTGCCTTTTAGCGCTACGATGTAGCACTGTCTGGCATCTTGCTGATTTCCCCTAACCAACCCTATGGCATGTTCCGTGGGGAACTTCATGGTGAGATTATAGGAAGAGATGACATCCTTGAGTGCATGAAGGGTTGGTTGATCGATGGTGGTGTTATTGGGGGAGCCGACCTTCACAACCAAGAACTCGGCCATCCAGATGACATGCCGAGGCTTTGTCCCTACAGTGATGGGTAGGGCTATTCTTACTTTTGGTCTCTTAGTTTCTTCGAAGAATTCGACTAGAGGCACACTGATCGGTTATAGTTAGTCTGGCGTCAGTTGCATCTTCTCGAACGCTTCATAGAAATTGGACATTAGCTGAAGAGCCATTGTCTATGAGGATTCTTCTTACTTCATAGTTGGCGATTATCATCAAAACCACCAATGCGTCATTATGGGGTATAGACACCCCTCTGAGGTCGTCATTTGAAATGGAGATGAGATCCTCCATCCTCTGCTTATTTGGTATCCTATGCTTAACGTTCATTTGTTGAGCATGGGCTTTTCGGTTCGAGGTAGTCTCTCCTTGGAAGCCGACCCACCATCTATGACTTCAATGACCCCGACCATTGTGAAACTAGGCTGGGGGTCGGCTGGTGGTAGTGCAAATGACAATGCTGGAATTTCACCATCAATGTAATCTTTCAAATGTCCCTATGAAATGAGGGACTCAATCTTGTTCTTGAGATCATAACAGTTTTTGGTGTCATGGTTCGTACCCGTAGTGAAACTTATAATACTTCTTTGGGTTTTCCTTTTGGGATTTCTCTTCAACTTAGAAGGCCACTTCATGTACTACTTCCTTACTTGTATGAGAATATGAGTTTGGGAGGTGTTCAATGGAGTGTACTTGTTGAAGGACGGTGTCGGCGGCTTCTTCTCATTGTTCTTATTGCTTGGGCCATTGGTCGGTCTATCCTTGTCCTTCCTTTTCTTTTCATCGGGGCCAATCTTTGGGTTTTTTCAAGCATTTGTTGGCCTCGGCTTCCTCAACTACTATATATTTTTGTACTTTTTTGAGAAATTCCACCTTGTTTTTGGTTTTTTTTACTTTTATATTTAAGATAATATATATACACATATTTAATATATATAATCATGGTTGGGCTGGGGTGTTGACTTCACTCCTTGTCCCCAATTCGGTATTCCTATTAATCCCATCGCCACCCTATCCCCACTAAGGCTCCATTTGGTTTGTGGGAAGATTTGGATGGGATGGGAATGGGTGGGATGGGATGAGAAAGTGTGAAATTTTCACTTTCCATCATTTGGTTATGCAAAGGAAAATAGTGGGAAAATTACTTTTCCCATGTTTGTTTTGTGGGAAAACCATTAGAGCTGAACTAAATTTCTTGCACCCTTCTATGTTTCTTCCTCTTAATTTGTAGAAATACCAATTTGTTGGAATGATGAGAAACTTGGATTGGATAAATTTTAACACAACCTGACATGGCTTTGTTAAGTTTATTTAATTTGTAGGTTGGATCTTGCATGCTAGGCTTCAAGCAAGGTGAAAGCTTGAGTTGAGATCTAGTTGGGATTCAAGCATGTTGGGGGTGAAAGCTCAGTTGAGCTTTGGTTAGACTTCAATCAAGGTGAAATCTTAGATGAGCTTGAGTTTGAGCCTTGGTTTGGGGTTAAGGTTTCAGCTAGCCTGAGCCCCTTGTTATATGCACCTGTCCAACTTTATATGTAATTATCAGTAAATGTATATTTTATTAAAATTCAGATTGTATGCAATTTATACAACTTGGTGATGGGATTGTTAATCCTCTTTAATCAGTCTATTCTACCCCTTTAACCTAGGAGGTTTACTGGACAATCCTATCAAAATCGAACTCCAAATTCAAAGATCTCCAAGTAATAAGAATTTGATGGGCAATAGGTAAAATTTTTATATGCATTAACCATGCAAAGAGGAGAACAAGATTGGCTATGGTTACTATCAACTTTTTGAGGCTTAACATCTTCAAAAATACATCCCAAAACCTGCTGAGAAGAGTACATAATCTTTTTTGAGAGAAAGGAATAAAGCCTAAGCCCAAATGAGAAAAGTTGAATTCAAGAAATCAATGCATAGTCCACAAGTTTGTCGCAGGTTTGTCATAGATTTCTACTACAAGTTTTTAGCTTCCATTGCTCTCTAATGCCAAGTAGTCTTGTAACACACACAAGAAACATAGCAAATACTAGTACTAAACAGGATTGTCAAGAGATGGTTATGCTTGAATTTAATTCTTAAAGTTCCTTTGAAAGTAAAATACTAGTAATAAACATATTTAAGAGCCACCAATCTATCTATGGATATGTATAGTACTAAGCATGGAGGGAATAGCAGCAAAGGATTTATGTAGCTAACACCATATAGTTGTGACAACAGTTAGATGATGATGATCTCTGTACAACCTCTGGGGTCCAAGCACATAAGGTTCAAGCAAGGTAGCTGCCTCAATATAACTGGGCTGCTTAACCTCAAAGCTACCAAAACAGGCTAGTTTTCATTGAAGTGAACCTGGTTGAACCCAATTATTGGTTTTAGAAGTTGATGGTCACGATCTGGATGCTTATAGCTATAGGGCAGCTTGGACGTCTGTCGCCAAGTAGGTCACTTGAACTGTAAAGAAAAGGAGGAATCAGAGAACCCGGGGGGGGGGGGGGTAATTCGGCGAGGTCGCTCCGATGCTTAAGTCAGTAACTATGATATGTGAGCTGAGAGTTGAGAAATAGGAGAGCTAGAATGCACTTAATCGGGCGTACCTGGGTCATGGGGGGGTTGATGTCCTTATATAGTTAAGCTGCCGTGGATCTCACGAAACGGCTCCGAGATCCTCGGCCTGTGTAGATGGGATCCATTTCGCTTTAGAAGGAGAGTAACGTCCATTCAATGAAGTCTACCGTTACCGTTCGATCCGAGCAGGGAGAGGATAAGGCCTGCCATTACGCTGTGTGATCCCGGGAGATTTAGAGTCCGTTGAGAAGCTTCTGGAGTCGATTACGTGTCACTTTGGTACTCGGGTGCCAAAGTGGCTTTGGTACCGAGGTGCCCGAACACCCGGGCTCTCGAACTACTAATAAGACTCTCCTTGTTTAGTTGTTGTCCTATTGTAGGTCGCGTCCACGTATCTCTTGCTTATTAGGTTGGACCAAATCACCCATTATCAATTGCCCCTACTACTCGTGCCAGGGGTCCTGACCCGGCACGTTGTCCAGGTGGTGCAGAGGGCGGATCTTTGGTCGGACCTATATGACCGCTTGGCTCAACTAGGAAATGACCCAAATCGCGTATCAGGTACACGCTGACATCACATCATTTATAAACTCCGTGGACATCAAAACACGTGCTCAACTGATTTCAATCTCGGGTGGCGTGCAACCAGTTTTCATAGGAGCCATTGGATCATCCAGATCTTGGCCGTTGATCCTCGGTATTGTGGCTATAAATAGGGGTCAAAGGGCCCATTTTCCTTGCCACAAACCACATGACTAAGTTCCTTGAGATTGCGTCCAAGTCTCCCAGCTCAGTGTCAACTATTCCCGTGTCCGGGGTCATCCTACTTTTGTCAATCTTCTTGGTGAGTTCACCTTTCCTTGTTTCCAATTTCATTGTCCTATTCCTTTAGCTCAGCATGTCTAGTGTTAGTTTAGATAGCCTTTTAGATGGGAGTGGTGAGTCCCATTGGGGCCGAGGTGGGCACCTCGGCGCAGGCCGCGGAGTCCTGTCCTACCGAGGTGGATACCTCAACGTAGGATGTGGACTCCTATCCGTCCGAGGCGGACTCACCTCGGCAAGAACGCGAGGCTTCTGGCAAGTCATCCTCCACTTCGCGTCGGGGTCGATCGCCGGACAGCTTCAGTCTGTCCTCAATGATAGCCGATAGGCTCTTATGCCTAGTAGCTCGGTATAGGTTTCCAGATAACCTTGTGTATATCATTCCTTGGGACAATTTTCCTTTGGATCACGACCATGACGAGATTGTGGTTTTCGAGGAGCAGTTCGTAACTGGGCTGTGTTTCCCACTTCACCCGTTCATAGTCGAGATCGTCAAATTCTTTGACGTCGCCATAGACTAGCTCCATCCTAATTTGATCTGTAACATTGTAGGTACCATCTTCCTTTTCCACAATCTTATCCATAAAGAAGAATTCAGCCTATGTTCTCCCCGAGCATAGGCGAAGTTATTATATGTCTCCTCGCCTCGGGTACAAGCTGTTGCATGAGCTCCCAAACAAAGTCTCGGCCTGGAGGAGGCGCTACTTGTAGTTCGTAACACTGCGGGGTGGCCATTTCCAACCCACTGGAGGCCTGCAATTTAGGACCCTAGTGTCAGATTGGACCAAAAGACGCACGATCTTGGGCGAAGCTCGGGCTGAAGTTCGAGAACTTCGTGACCGAAGAGAAGCTCATACAAGCTAGGCTAAGTTCTCCTAGTAGGTTGTCATTAGAATTGCCATACTTGCTTTCTTCGTCTTGTTTTATTTCAATCTTGAAACTTACCCTGTTCATTACCTTTTGCATCTGCCATGGTTGATATTCCTACCGATGAGCTCTTCAGGAGCATGAAGAAGGGGAAAAAGAAGAGGGCCTCCAAAAAGTCTCGTCTCCATGAAGGCACCACCACTTACAGTTGTTGAGCACCCGCCAGTCATCAACTTGGTCGAGGAGGACCAAGGTAAAGCTTCTCCGCCCCACCTGCCTAAGGAGACCACGTCATTCGAGCCTCAGCACTCTTTGGCGGCCACCCCTTGAGAGGTTACACATACGGGGCAGCTCAGAGTATCTTGACTCTGAAGTTCGGTCTCCTCAAGAGCAAGGGCGTGGTCTTTGCCGAGGAGGTTGCTCATTGGGATGATCTACCGGTAGCTCAACTCGGGGCCAGAGCGGTAATTCACTACATGGTGGTATGTACCTGACCTTTGGACTATATTCTTCGTAACTTTTTCTCCATACTTAGATTTTGCTTCTTCTTTTGGTAGGTGAACTCCGCGATCCATTCCTTGGCCTACCAGTCCGAGGTGAACCTGAAGTGAGCTCTGGAGGCCAAGGAGTCTTCTCGAAATGCTCGTGCCAAACTGAACTTAACTCACAGCGAAATCAACAAGCTGCAAAAGGATGAGCGAGCTAAGAAGGAATTGTTGACTTTGCTGATGGCGTAGAAGAATGAGCTGGAGGAGTGAGAGGAGGCTCTCAAGAGGGGGAACGAGAACCTCGAAGCGCTTGTGAAGGGGCGGACTGACATTCTGCTCGGGGCGATAAAGGAGGCCAAGGTCAAGGTAGTTGAGGAGTACAAGTCTCCGGTGGGGCAGCGTGAGTTGTTGGTCTAAGCTGGAACAATGGGCTACCGTAAGGGCTTCAAGCTCAACAGATGGTTGACCTGGCGTGAATTTCTCCATCTCGACCTTAGTGCTATCACGGCGTTAAAGATCACCATGGAGATGGCCGTTGAGGTTGCTAATGACCCAGACTCCGAAAAGGAGAAAGATGAGGAGATTGTGCCGCCGAGGATCGCATGGAGACCGACCAGCCTACTAATGCTTCCGGTGGAGACGAGGAACCCTAGATCGGGGAACCCCAGGTTGAAACCCTATTGGGTGGTCTGTGGCACAGATAGTGATGGGAACCCCGAAGCTGTCAAGGGGATAGTGAACTGACCGATGGTCACCGAGGAACCTTGGGGAATGGTTGTTTTTGCTCTTGGCCCCCTGTGACGTTCATGTCGAAGCCCTTTCCGGTATTGCTGGAAGATGCCATTGAGAGTGAGATTGAGACTGAGATTGAAATGACCTTTCGATCTTTTCCCACAGACGACACCAATTGATGGTGCGCGATCTGGATGTTTCTAGCTGTATGGCAGCTCGGACGTCTGTCACCAAGTAGGTCGCTCGAATTGTAAAGAAAAGGAGGAATCAGAGAACCCGGGGGGGGTAACCCGGTGAGGTCACTCCGATGCTTAAGTCAGTAACTATGATATGCGAGTTGAGAGTTGAGAAATAGGAGAGCTAGAATGCACTTAATCGCGCATACTTGGGTCTTGGGGGGGTTGATGTCCTTATATAGTTGAGCTGTCGTGGATCTCACGAAACGGCTCCGGGATCCTCAATCCGTGTAGATGGGATCCGTTCCGCTTTAGAAGGAGAGTAACGTACCGGTCAATGAAGTCTATCATTACCATCCGATCCGGGCGGGGAGAGGAGAAGGCCTGCCATTATGCGGCGTAATACCGGGAGATTCGAAGTCCGTTGAGAAGTTTCTGGAGTCGATTACGTCACTTTGGTACTCGAGTGCCGAAGTGGCTTTGGTACCAAGGTGCCCGAACACCCGGGCTCCCGAACTACTAACAAGGCTCTCCTTGCTGAGTTGTTGTCCTGCTGGCAAGTCACGCCCATGTGTCTTTTTCTTATTAGGTTGGACCAAATCCCCTCATCAGAAGTATTAAAAGAACAACAAATATCATCAAAGGGGGGAACCAACTAGTCAAGCAAAATAACCGTGCAATTCTTTTAGAATTGTTTGACTACAAATACTACTCTTTTTAGTTATTATCTTCCCCTAAAAGTGATTATTTGAGAAGTCCCCAAATTCCAGATTTCCTTAAATTTGATTAGATAATTCAATGGTAAATCCCAACTGTTTGTTTCCACGGTGGAAAGTTTTAGTATGATAGCTACTTATACCTTGCAAGTACTTATCACTACAACAAATCCGCCGCTATATATTAAAAAACCCGCCACTATAGGTATTTAGCGATGGATTAGCGGCAAAAGCCTTTCCGCCGCTGTATGCACCGTCGCTATAGGTTCTAGCGGCGTTTATAACAACCGCCACTATAAGTCATCAATAGCGGCGGAAAATTTGCTATTGCGGCGTATATATCCGTTGCTAAAAGACTATTTAATTGTCATATAGCGGCAGATATATCTGCTGCTAAAAGCAAACATTTTAGCGGCAGGTATATGCACCGATGAATGCTTAACTAGCAGCGGATATATGCATCGCTAAAAAATGATATCTGCCGCTAAAAGCACTTGTTAGAAAAAAAAAAAAACAAAAGTTTTAGCGGCGGATATATGTGCCACTAAAAAAAATAATATTCGCCGCTAAAGCTCCTGTTCAAATTTATCCAACCTGATTAACCGAGATACATTTACAATTTATCCAACCTGATTAACACCTAAAACATCACACCAAAATTTCAAATAAAATTTAATAAAACTAAACTATTAATTAAAAACAAATGTACATCTTAATGTGAGTTCCGCATAATAATGATGTGGAAAATGTACAAAATTCTTGTTACATATAATAATAATTCAAAAAAAGATTGTATCTTCAATATCTTCAACAAAGCCTTCTATCATTCTTGTATTGGTTCCACCTGAAAAACAAGGAAAACAAATATAAAAATTAGAGTATGCATGAGGTAAAAATTGGGAAGAGTAAGGTACGTAGGAAGCAAATTGATGTAGCCCGTACTTTATATAAGAGAGAATTAAGGTAGGAGGAAGTGATGCAAATTTTGCATCATGTAATTAAAAATGCAAATCAAAGCCACAAAACAAAGAGATGCAAAGCTGAAACAGGGTGCAAAATTTGTTTCAGGTTCATATTTACATTGAAGAAAAAGTAGCCAAAATAAATTTATTTTAAGTTAAATTGTTGTTTTCTTTTTTTTTTGTATTTCAAATAGTGAAATGGGCACCCTCATCGCAACCCTTCTAAGCTGCCACATGTCTAAATAAAAAATAGTTCAAGAATCAAAAGGGTAAAAATCATCCTAGCCTTTGGATTTTATTAACAGGTGATCACATAGATGAGATTATTATATGGTGATGGATCCATGTAAAACTGGGAGACATGATGAGTCAAGGAAAGGATGGAGCCATCTCCACCCTAAAAAGATAAAGGACATGAGATTGGAGAATTGGTACCAAATAAAAAAAGTTGTTGTTGCTGTAAGAAACATCCTACCTGGCAGCAACGATTCCAAACAAAATAAAAGCACCGTTTGATGCTGCATCTGCAGCATCGATGCCAAATATATATATTATATATTATATAGAGTTTATCCCTCTCTACACATAATTATTATCTACATAGACCATATGTACCAGTGGCTTTATACATAATTCCAAGTTTTATCCCCCTTCATAAGTACTTTACGGCCAGAAATGAGTCGGGCCAACTTGGTGTAATTTTTTATTCCAGTTTGGGCCAGTCCTGAACCCATTTTAGAATTTAGTTAGACCGGGTTTTTTTACTTTATTTTTTTAAAGATCCGGCTTTTGAAAGACTTACCAAGAATAAATATTGCTTGAGTCAACCAATAGTTGATCAAACCATCAAACCTTTCAACCCAAATAGCAGATCATGGTTTAGACATTAAGGGGTTGATTGGTAATATGGATTAATAAAATATTAAGCATTTCAATCTTTGGAGACCCACCATGTGGAATGGTTTTTAAAAACGTTAATGTTATATTGATAATGTGGATGCTTTTGTCAAATAAAATTTTCTATAACATACCTTGAGAATTTATTATAAAACTTTACATAAATAATTGCATCTAATGTATCATGGATTGGTTCATAAATTTAAACATAAATGATAAATTGAGAGATGGCCTAGTTTAACCTACACTATAATGTTGACCAAATTTAGATATATCTCAAAAGAACTGATTTTCACGGCAGAATGGATTGATCCATGAGATTTAAACATAGACAATACATAAAGAGATGGCTTTCAATCTACACCATAGTGTGTATATCAAATTGAGCTAAAAGAACACTACTTTCACTGTGGCATAGATTTTTTTTTTTTTTTTTCTTTTTGGTATTTGGTGATACACGCAATTCCGCCATAGGAGTCATTGAGTAATGCAGCACCACAATAATAATAATAATGTCCCCTCCCCAAAGTCAGTGGTTGTGGGAATCAAACCTGCATCTATGCTGGAACAGACCTGTTAACGTACCAACTAAGCCACCCCTCAATTGCCACTGTGGAATGGATTGGTCCATAGACTAAAACGTAGATGATAAATAAAGAGGTGGCCCAATTCAATCTACAAAGAACACTGTTTTATACCGCAGAGTGAATTGGAATGAACTGAGAAATGATATTTTCAAATGAATCATACTACCAAACCACTCCCAAAGTCTTTTTATCTATAATTTTATGGGAGAATGACCAATCAGCCCAGATCAGAATTTTATAGCCCCAAAGTACAGGGGGAATGCATCCTGACCATGAATTGATGCCAAATTCATGGACAGAATGTGGTTTATAGGGGGGGAGAGGGCTAGTAGTGGGGGGGGGGGGGGGGCTGGAATTCAGAATTCTGCATCGTGTGTATCCGTACTTGTCCTTAATTTTATCTGTTTTAATCATTAGCAACAATATCATACTGCCCAAATCACTCCCTTCTTTTTGAACTACAGTTGTGAAGTCCCCTTGGACCCTCAAACAAGCCTGATCCACGCAAATCTGCATTCCCTACATGAATGGAATTCTATTTTCTAAACAAGCAGAAAATAATTTTCTGATATTTGAATCAGTACTCTGCATGCTATTTTGTTTTTTTTTTTTATTTTCTTGGTGTCTTTTTCTTTGTTTGGTAACACAATAACCATACTAGCTTAAAGTTGGTTGTTTCTTGTTTATTAGCTATCCCAAGATAGCTCTTTTCTTATCATTATATGTCCAAGAGATATGAATATCTGGAGCTTTTCTCAAGTCCTATTATTAGATATGGTTCACCAACTAGTTCAAAATCAGAATGATTTATTCCCATAGTCTGCTGTTTGGTTCAGACAGGAATGAGAATGAGAATTGGAAACAGCAGGAATGAGATTTCATTCCCAAGGGAGGGGTAGGGAATTGTCATTCCCTCAAATGGGGGAATGCCATTCCAGCAAGAATAGGAATGGGATTCCGATTCCACCCAAGGGAGGGGTAGTGAGGCATAAGAAGGGCATCTTTTTGGTGTTGATCAGAATTATGACTTTCGTAACTTCAAGGAAGAGTGAGGCATAAGAAGGGCTAAACCGTTTTGTTTTCTGCATGGATAAGGGAGTATTGGATGTAATGCCAACTACATAGTTGTCTAGTTGATGGCTCCAAAGATTTCCTAACTTTAGGGTGCCCTTATCCTTGACCTAAGAAGCACTGACATCAAGTTTCTGTGCAATGGATAATCCTGTTCATGGAGACAACACAATACCACATCCTCAACTTAAGTTTAACCTACGTCTAGAACCTTACATACAACTTATTTTGTTTACTGATGGAGGATCTTTATGTGCAAATTCCTGTAGTTTGGAGCAATTAGTTTATCTAACTCTTTGTCTTGCCTAGGTGTAGTGGATGGTAAGGCTCAGAGTCAGGGCTTAGTAGAGGAGGCTGAACTGCAGGCAATATTCCAAGGAGTCACTTTTGCATAGCAGATTGCAGTGGGACATATCCTCACCAGTTCTTCATGAAGGGAGGTCTTTGTTCGATGATTGATGGCATCACCTTACAGGGGAGGGGAGGTATTAATCCATTTTGAAAACAGGGGATGTTTCAGTACTTTTTACGTGAAATTTCAAATGAGGTTTCAGTCTTTTTCCTAAAATTAATCATTTAGATGCCTTCAAAACACCACAGAATCCTATCAAAAAGAAAATAGTAAAATATAATATAGTCAAACAAAATTGCAACAGCAAAACTTTTCTTCATATGTAAAACGATACCATTTATTTGCAATTGCAATTTCATTTACACTACTAGTACAAAATACAAATGCATGGGAATACAAATCAGAAGATTGTAAATTCTGTTTCAGGTTTTACTTTGCTTTAAGATTTTATTTTACTATACACGTCAAAGAAACAAAACAAAGTGAAATTCAAAACAAAAATAAACCAGAATTTGCATTCAACTCATTTGCACTCCCATACCTTTGCACCAGTGCAAATGAAATTGCATTGAAAACAAGCTAGAAAGTTTTATTCTAGTAAAGCTAAAACCTATGGAGCTAAACATCGGTTTATCTACCAAATGAATCCCTGACTTGACAAAGAAGCTAATATGTTTGTCTTGGTACTCTTATTTCTGCTTATGCACCTCAAATATCCAACTCGCTTCTTGTTTTGGAAGGTGTGCTCCAGTGCCCCCATTGTCAGACCAGATCCCTCAAGTTCGTTCTCAAAATGATAAATGGCATTTCAATAAACTAGTTTCGAGCATGTTCTATTTACCTATCAATAGTGTGCACCAACACAAGGCCATTCAGCTCTGTTGGATTGAGCTTTTCTCAAACTAGGTGAATTCCTTGGGGAAGAAAGTCAGAACTCATAATTTGAAGAGATATTTAATTAGTTCTAAAACGTCACAAATGTATGGACTAACACAAGTAGATATTATATTATAAAACAGAAACAAGCATATATCAGGTCAATAAGCATCATTCAGTGGACCAACATGAGCAACTGATTCAAATATACCCAAAAATAATCAATAGTGAATCCTAGCTCATAGAAATGTCAATAACTTTGAGGGAAAAAAATCAGGAATAACCAAGGCAGAAAATTAACCACACAAACATAAAAGGGTATGTAGAACATATAGACACCCAAGTGAAGTGATGAAAAAGTAACAAAAGAAATGGTAGCGGAACCCTATAGATTGATAGAATTATAAAATAAAGAGAAAAAAAAAGATAAGAACAAAAGTCCTGCCTTTTACTCCACGCACACACATTCCTTTACTCCTACAATCCTTTAAATCACAATGGAAACAAAGATTGGATAATGTTATAACCCTAGTTTAGAGGTATTGACCTGAATGCAACCTACACTATTAAATGGGGGAATAATGATTTTCATTTATGCGCATCATCAAAAAATTAAGGTGATCCAGAAATACATGGCAGGAACCGAGCAATGTCTCAGAAATACAAAAGGCAAAAGAAATACTCGAGGAGGACTGGGACTCAATAAAGCTCACATCTCTTCATCCCCTCCCTAGACAACCTATCTGCTAGCAAATTAACAGATATTTGGACCAATCTAGAAGAGAAGGATCTGGCACCTCTGAAATAATCCAAGTAGCAACTTTTACAGACCAAAATAGAGAAGGGTTAGGTTTTATCCATTGGACTTCGTCTCCAACAGGTTCTTCAAATCGGAACCCAATGAGACGGTGTTACTCCATTGTCACGCCACCAATAGGAACAAACAAAAAAATAATACATATGCATAAAAACTTACCTCGCCGGAGATGGGTTCAGTTCGGTTCCCCAGCTGCCGAAGGAGTGACAAGAGATGAGGGTTGAAAACCTAGAATCGGCAAAGAGAAGGTTTGATGGTCTGCTGTATAAAAAGGGACGAATGAAAGGAAAATGTATGTGAGAGAGAGGGAATGAGAGGAAGAAGATGAAAGATGGAGAGAAAAATCGTGACTTACCTCTTAATTCGTTTGATGCTTCTCAGCTGCCGAAGAAAATAGGAAAATGCGAATATGCTCAAAGAAGAATGTGAAAGGGATTTTGCTGGTGAGGTTTGAGGGAAGACGAAAGAAGTTACGGGATTTGTTTGCGCGGGAGAGAAGATTTAGCGGGCCTTTTTTTATTTTTCGGTGTATCTCTTATCCAGCGGCAAATATGCATCAGCCACCGTAAGTAATCATACCTGGAGCAGCGGATTTTTTCTATTCGCTGCTAAAAAATGAATATATAGCGGCGTTTTTCTTAGTGCCGCTAAGAATTCCGCCGCTATATACGAACTTTGTTGTTGTGTAAGAAGGTTTCTATGGACAAATGATAGATACTTATTCAGTTACAGTTGTCTCATGGTAACAACATATATACCCAAAAGAAAAAAAAAAAAAAGATTTTTGATAAAAACCTCATTTTCTCTGCACAAGTCAAGCTTTGAAAGAACTTATTATATACTTCTTTCTTCCCTTCAATTGTTCAAGATTGGTCATCGAATTCAACTTTTTATAAACTCAATGGATGTAAACAGTCTAGGAGTAAGGAGATTTAATTTGGCAAAATATATATAACTATGTTTTCATCTTTTTTTACATAGTATATTATATTTTCATCTTCACCATGATCAATATCTCAACAAAACGGTCCTAGCGAACATACAATGTCTTTTCTTTTCTCTATGCTCAAACCAACAAGAAGTTTACATTCTCCAGTTTTGTTAGTCCTGCTAGTTGCTTCACAGGTATGTCATTCTAACCAGTTTTTCTTTACCAAGTCTATCTGTTCCATTGCTATCACTTAGATAAACTTCTCTTCAAGCCTCTACACTTTCAAAAGAATATTTGAATAATGAGCAGAGGTAGGTAACTAAGAAACTTCGGCAAACATATTTAATCTGTATATCAAACTATAGATATATCATAATGCCAGAAATATAGAAATTGTAGCTATATATACACAAGAATTTACTTTGTGATACTGAAGTAGAAAATATTTCTGCTGACAGAAAAACAGATCATAGACCATAGACCCTATATGTGTTATTTCTGATAACAACTGGGTTTCAACAGTGCAAAAACCATAGACCAATGTTTGGTGACAGAAGCACAGAAGACTTGTAATTGTTCACCCTTGTTGTCATAGTTGCAGGACCAAAGTGGAGGCTAAAGCTTATTATTTCATTTTACTACTTTATAAACTTTCTGTAATCCAAGTAGAATGTATTTTGTTTTACTTGGATTGATTATTTAATTGCATTTCTTCATCTAGTAATATCTTCTTCTTCTTCTTCTTCTTCTTCAGGTCTTCATTGTCATGTCTACCTAGCAAGCATTAAGATTTGATATTATACTACATAAATCAAATACTAGGTACAGATAAATGTAGAAAATAAGGTTTCTTTGGGATATAAAAGAACTACCTTTAAAAGAAAAACAGCAATAGAACTACCTTAAAAAAGTGATATCTTGCAATTTCATGCCCTTCACAAAATTATGCAAACCAAAAGTATTGGCCGACTGATTTTGCAATTTTCCCCAAATAACAGCAAGCCCACAGACAAATGCATTCATTATTATTAAGACCAACCAAGCAAATTGGACAGGCAAGATTTTTAGGGGGTGTTCTTTTTTGGGATTTTGAGAGGGGGAAAGTTGGTCAATGGGATTTTAGTTCCCATTGACCAAGAAAACCATGTTCTTTTTTCAGATTTATATGGGGACCAAGGAAAGTTTATTTTCCTAGGAAGTGATACCCATCTCCTAGGTGGGTAAATAACTTTCCCACCTAGGGGAAAAATTGACAACACTTGAATGGGACAAAAATGCATTTTTTAATAATGTATTTTTATGGATAAGATGGTCATTTGACTTATTTATACGAGAAATAAAAGAACATGGGTAAATGCACTTACCCGGGTAAGTGTTTCCTAGAAAAAACTTACCTAGGTAATTACATTTACCCGGGTAAGTAATGACATCAATTTAGTACATTTAAACATATAGGAACCCATGTTTATTGCTCTACGCCATACAGCATAAGGAACCTGAACATGTTTCTTAACTATGTACCTGTACTGTATATGTAGCAGCCACCTTAACCAAATTTGTGAAGCCACAAGCCATAGCCGGTTGAACTATCTCTATAAACATGATGGTTAATGTTTTCCCTTTTCAAGCCAAATGCAACAACTTGAAAACAAGATGGTCGACAAGGAGAGAGCGACAGGAGGGGCAGGACAGCAAGGGTATCAAAAAGGGGCAGCTCATAAGGACACTGTGGATATAAATCCTTTAGTAGAAAAGGAGGTGTCAGTTGGGAAGTCGTTGGGTTTATTTTTCTTGGGAGGGGAAGAGTTCGCAGGGAAGGCTTTTAGACAGTTCGAGAAAGACAGAAGAGAAGAGAAGAGGAAGATAGAGGGAGGCCGTCTGAAGAACAGTGACTGGGACGAAGAAGGGGGAGAGGAGGAGTTCCTGGGGGAGGAAGCGTGAGGAGAAGGGCCCTAGTCTGGTATAAAGATAGGCAGGCCGTTTTGTCAGGATGAGGAGTCACTTGGATGTTAGGGGTTTGAGAGAGAAAAAACAGAAGAAAATTGGTCAGGAATATGATTAGGCATTGTAGTCCTGAGATGGTCTTTACTCCAGGAAACAATTAGGAGATTCTGTGGAGCTGCTTTCCTTCCGCCGTGAGCTGGGTCAGCTGGAAAGAAAGAAACACGAGACTGTTTGAAGGATAGTCTTTGAAGTGGACGATTCTTTTTTTTGGATTTTGAGAGGGGAAAGTTGGTTAATGGGATTTTGATTTCTATTAACCAAGAAATCCATGTTCGTCTTTCAGATTTATGTGGGGACCGTGAAAGTTTATTTTCCTGGGTATACCCATCTCCTAGGTGGATAAATTGACTTTCCTCTCTAGGGGAAAGTTGCCACTACTTGGATTGAACAAAAATGCCAATTTTAATAATGAAATTTGTATAGTTAAGATTGTCATTGCCTTATTTACATTACATAGGAAATAAAAGAACATGCGGGTAAGTACATTTGACCGGATAAATGATTTACCAAAAAACGAATGGGGCAGAATAGTATCACTTTTTAGATTTTTCTTGTGTTGTTGCTGTTGTTGGCTTTGCCCAGGTGCCATTTAGTCACCTCTTTTATATTCCTTTTTATTTTAATACTTTTTTATATTACTCTTCATAAAAAAGACTAGCAAAAAATACTAAATAAAAGTCATTGCAGTAATAGCTTAAATTTCATTAAATCTGAGATCTCCAATGGCAAGGTCTCATATTCCTCGTGAACATAAACATGAACAAATTTGTCATCTATCTGATGTTCATTTCTTCAATAAATGAGTCTAGTGATTGTTAGCTTCATATTTTGAACCAGAATCTGAATGCATCATCTATGTATTCTTATTTTATCAAAGAATTCAAATCAGCCCCCCACAAGATTGCCACCCACAACATCCAACAGCACATCTCTACCGTGTATTGGGAACATCTCCCGATGATGATACCAGAAATGAAATAATGAAATTATCTAATAAATTTAAAAATTATCAAAAACATAAAAATAATTTTAATAGATTTAATAATATTTGATAATAATAATATAAATATAAATATTTTAAAAAATTTTAAATATTATTGAACCAATGAAAAATGGATTTAATAATTTAGAAGTATTGAAGCTTCTAAATAGAAAAAATATGTAATAAACTTCAAAAAAAACTTTTTTATAGATATTAAAAATATAATAATAATTGCAATTATAAATGTACTAATAATAAAAAAACATTATTTCACTTATATAAATTAATAATTATAGAAAATAACTTTCAAAAAATTAATAAATAAAATTTTTAAAATATTTATCTATATCTATTACATATTTATATCTACTAAAATTAATATTTATCATATTTTTAGTAATTATTAGTTATATTTTTGTGATAAATATATTTTCAATAATTATGTGTACATTTATTTTTTTTTGTTATTTAACAATAAATTTTCAATAATTATTGCAGTTTAAATTGCTGTTATTTAACTTTTTGAGATTTAATTTATTGTACTTATTGTATTTTTGTTATAAATTTATTTTCAGAAGTTGTGTATTTTCATTATAATTTATTGATTAATACATATTAGAGATTAAACTATTGTTGGAGATTAAACTATTAGTTGACTAATTTAATATATTTTCAGTATTTATTGCATTTCATAACTATTGTATTTGTTGTATTTTTTATTAGTTATTGATTGTGTTTTTGTTATAAATTTATTTTCATTAATTGTATATTTTTGTGATAACTTTTTAATATTTATTAGTGATTAGACAGTTAATTTAGCTGAAATTAATTATTGCTATTTTGTATTGTAAAAAATTTATTAAAATTAGGATACAAATTCCAAATAATTATTAATTATTTAAAAGGTTAAAATATAAAAAAATTGTCTCCTCTTATGTGTTTCTATTGTTTAACTTTCACTTAACAAAACCCGTGCATCACATAGATCCCCGCTATTATTTATAAATAAAACTTGATTTAATCTCTTAAATTAAATAACAAATCTATACATAAAAAATCAAATAAAATAAAAGATGGGTGTCAAACAAAATTTATTAGAATACATAAATTAAAAAAGGTCAAATTTCTTAAACTACCCTTACTATTTAGTTAATTGACTAATTCTACCCTTACTATTTAACTATGTCTTAAACTAGCAATTGCCATTGTAGTTGAATCATGATGGAGAGAATGAAATGTCTCTTTTGCCCTTAAGTTAAGAGAAAAATTGCAAAAAAGAATCTCCCCCATGTTGAGCACTGATGACAACCATGAATACGATCCCGGAATCACGTCCCTGAATCTGAAGGACGATAACCATGAAAATGAAGTGGAATCACTTCCACTATCCATGAATCATGTCCCTATAGTCAAAAGAAGACAATAGTTGTCAATCAACTGAAAAGCAGATGAGTCTTGTTGTAGACAAGGGAAGAAATTAAAAGCAGGTAAATCACTGACTTTAGCAAAGTTTTAAGACCGACCCAACAAATTCAGCCGATTCGGAGAGACAAAGGAAAATCTCCATCAGTTTTCTTTGAAGGGAGGTCATCTTTGGGTTGTTCGAAAATAAGTCGCGGTAACCAAAGAGAGTGTGATCATGAAAGCGCTCTTGCCAAGAATGGCACAAGGACGGAACCAAAAGATCATGGAATGACCTGGTCCCTGAACAACACAAAGGGATGCGAAGGCGCTACAAGAAAAAGGCAGCAAAGAAAATAGTATAAACTACAACCGGAGGAGGGGAGACATTAAGGGGGTGTTCTTTTTTTAGATTTTGAGAGGAGGGAAAGTTGGTCAATGGGATTTTGGTTCCCATTGACCAAGAACCTCATGCTCTTTTTTCGGATTTATGTGGAGATCAGGGAAAGTTTATTTTCCTGGGTATCACTTACCCTCCTAGGTGGGTAAATAACTTTCCCATTTAGGGGGAAAGTTGCCAACACTTGAATAGGACAAAAATGCCCTTTTAATAAAGGATTTTTATGGCTAAAATGGTCATTGCCTTATTTACATGAAAAATAAAAGAGCATGGGTAAATGCACTTACCCGGGTAAGTGTTTCTTAGGAAAAGCTTACCCAGGTAACTGCATTTGCCTGGGTAAGTAACTTACCGAAAAGCGAAGAGGGCCTAAGGGGGCGTTCTTTTTTTGGATTTGGAGAGGGGGGAAAGTTGGTCAATGGGATTTTGGTTCCCATTGACCAAGAATCCCATGTTCTTTTTTCAATTTAATGTGGGGACCAATAATAGTTTATTTTCCTAGGTATCACTTACCTAGGAAAGTGACACCCATCTCCAAGGTGGGTACATAACTTTCCCACATAAGGAGAAAGTTGCCAGTACTTGAATGGGACAAAAATGCCCCTTTTAATAATAGATTTCTATGACTAAAATGGTCATTGCCTTATTTACTTGAGAAATAAAAGAACATGGGTAAATGCACTTTTGGGTGTTTCCCGAGTAGGTAACTTACCAAAAAGCGAACGGGCCTAAAGGTAAAAACTGTAACAAGAAATAACAACAGATTTCTTGATAACAGAGGGAAAGGGGGGAGGGGGTCGGTTAGATGCTTGGATCGGATTTGGGTTTTTCTCTATCAATGACTAATTGGAATGGGTGTGGACTATTCCGTCTCCGCCACATGCCTCACTATAATTCAAGAAGTTGATACAAAATGCAAACGTCTTGAAGAAATTGGAAAAGTGAGTTGAGAATGTTGATTAGAGTGGTGAAGTGAAGTGACTAACTGCAATGTCGTTGCTGGTGAACATACCTGATGAGAGGCATTTTGGTCATCACTAACACATGGACTGTATTTGAGACACAACGTCCAACTCAGCAAGACAGCTCGACAAACCAGCACGTGGCAATCAACAACAGGCGTGCAACTGAGTTAGAGCGAGCTCAGACCACTGACAATGCCAGCTTGCCCCGAAATCGTCCCGCACACCTCGCCCGCACGCACCGTTACCGCGACTATAGGAACAGCTTGCCAAACCATAGGCCACAAGACCCGCGGGCGACCTGTAACCGTTGCGCGAATCTAGCAACTAACGGCCTAGCACACCCCAAAACTATGGAAACAGTTCCATAGAAGACTCAGAAACGTTGCCTGATGGCACCTGAACCTCAGATAGCTATAAAAAGAATCCAGGATCACTCTGAAAGGTATGCGCACAAAAGCTCTTGAACTCTCTCACATACTCTTACCGAAATCTCCTTACTGAATTAAGCATCGGAGTGTCCCCTAAGTAAAACGTACCCAGACACTCTAATTCTCTTTTCTCAGCCCTTCTTAGCTCAGACTTACAATTACCAGCTCGACAATACCGCTCGGCATTGCTAGATCAGAACCTAGTTCGAGCCTAGTCATGACATGAGGGAGCGAGCGGATAGCGCATCATCAATACCCGACTAGCAGTCGAAGATCCTTAGGGAAGATTATAGAGCTAGTCGAAGGGCAGAGAACAATGAAGACTTTAATGACCATGACAATGACTCTGACGACCATAAGATTCCTCTTCATGAATTCCTAGCGAGGCAAGTT
Organism: Nelumbo nucifera; assembly: GCF_055504915.1. Taxonomy (NCBI): domain Eukaryota; kingdom Viridiplantae; phylum Streptophyta; class Magnoliopsida; order Proteales; family Nelumbonaceae; genus Nelumbo; species Nelumbo nucifera. The sequence continues at coordinate 55,687,636 of NC_142655.1, forward strand.
GCGAGGACCCAAATCGCTTCCTTCTCTATACATGAAGGGATTTAAAGGACTTTCAAAGGTAGGGACTTGAGTAGGTAAATTACAAAAAAGGACTAGAAATTTACATGATATTTTACTCTATAATAGTTTCCTTCATATATTGTTTATCATGTTTACCTTTTTTCCCCTTGCGTTTTGAGGTTGCCTGCTCACTAGTTCTGATAGGAATGGACCTTTCCATCTCGGAATGGTTGAACCGCCCATGTCGAACCGATAACAAACAAATAAAGGAAAACAACGAAATCATCATATGTAAATTGGTTTGGAAACGAGGGAGAATAATAGTGACTGATATGTAGAGATAAAAGTAGCGGCGAAGAATCACTAGAGGCTATAACAATCTTCCTCACGAACACTGATTCTTACCCGTCTTACAGAAAAAGGGATGGAGGGTAATATTGGGTTTAAAAAATTTTATATGTCACATGTGTATGTATTTTGACAAAACAATAACAAGGGTAGAGCTTGTCAATTGTCAAAAACAATAGGAATGGTTTAAGATAATAATCAAATAGTAAGAATAGAATTAGTCAATTAACAAAATAATAAGGATAGTTTAAGAAATTTGCTCTTAAAAAATAATGGCTTGTACTTAGTATGAGAGGTCATTCTCTAGTGTAATTATTGAATTGAACTCCCAAATACTTGTGAAAGCCATCAAGAAGTAGGATGTGAATTTTTCACCAATTCATCTAGGGGCCATTTGGCAAGTCTTTTTTTAAAAGATCTTATGGAAGCTCTAACAGTCAAAAGACGATTGAGTTTTTGCATCAAGATCTTGACAACTTGAAAACCGTTTGGTTAAGGCGCGTTTGTTCACACATCTTTCTGCACGAAAATGAGTTGAAAAAAAAGTGAAAAGCTCTATTTGGAGCTTCCTAAAAATAGCCCGAAATGGGTTTCCCGTGTCTTTTCGGGGCTGCAAGTTTCAGTGGGTAGATCTTTTTCCAATCAAACGGGAAAAGGCCAAAACATGGGCTGTTGGGTTTCTAAAAAGCCAACAGCCATGCAAACAAGGTAGCTCATTAGGTTGCTACATGGATTTTAAATGTGATCTTTTGTGTAATCCCACCAACTGTGTTATGGTGATTGACTAGTGGTTTGGGCTCCAAAGTTCTTAGGAATAGTGGTTGAGAGCTAAAGAAAGGAAGGGATTGGCTGGACCCCAAAGGGCTCATATGCACCCTTACAACGAAGGATTTGGCCATCGTAGTTTGCCAACTTTGGACTTCTTGCGATAGAGGTTGAAGATTGAGAAAAATGGAGGAAAGAGGCCTCTAAGGGATTTAGGGTTTCTTTCCCACAAAATAGGTCTTGAATTTATATTGGGGTCCCATATGGGGCATGCGCCCTTATTTATAACATTTTTACATTATTGTTCTTAGACTTAGTTTGGAAAGAGTACAAATACAAATATGTACATTACAAATACATATAAAATAATACAAAATACAAGGTTGTGCACCCTATATATTTGTATTTGTACTCCTTCTAAACTGAGCCTTAGTGTGTCTTTGGGAACAATTTCAATAGCATGCTTTTCTTTTTTCTTTTTCTTTTTCTTTTTGGTTGAATAGGGCTAGTTTTGTTTGGGTTTAAACTGGATTAAACCAGGTCTATGGCCTTAACCCATAGACCTGGTCCAATATGAATCCATTACAAATAGACCAAGTCCAATTCATTCCATATTGAATATTTTGAACCATTATGGTCTGGTCCAATTCAATGTTTGGATTGTTTAGTCTATTCAAATTGATTTTAATTTAGATTGGGTCCAACTCAAACCTAGTCTATTGACATTGGTACTCTTATTTTTTATCAATGGACCTAGATATTGGTTCTATCTAACCTAGATTAATATAAACCTATTACAGATGGACCAAGTCCAATCCAATACAAGCCTGTTCTCAAGAAAATAAACTCCAAACTTGAAAGGTGGAAAAGTAAAACCTTATCACCATTAGGGGAAAACTAACCTGCTAAAGGGGGAACATTGCTCAATATTAGAAGATCATGTTTGGAATCCTCAAAGCTTTAACAAAGGAAATGGGCAAACTACAAAAACAAAATAGTAAAACTTTTGTTCTCACTAAATGGGGTAATGTTTTTTTAGATAAATAAAATGGGGGGTTAGGCCTAAGAAATGTGGATCAAACAAATAGAGCTAACTTAATGAAATTATGCTGAAAATCCTAATAGACTATAACAACCTGTGGGTTCAAATGGTTCAAAGTAAATATTTAAAACATGGAGAATTTATAGACCACAAAATAAATAATAATTGCTCATGATCTTGGAAAAAGATAAATCATAAAAAGGATTGGATTTGGAAAGGTCTAATGTGAAAAATTGGAAATGGCCTGATTAATCTATAAATTCTGGAAAGATAATTGGATTAAGTTAAAGCCAATCAAGGATCTTGTGAGGACCAATGAGCTAAATGAAGATACCATGGACCCAAACCCCAAGGTGCATAACTTTATAGACATAGAAAATAATACCCGGGATTTACAGAAATTAGCTGAAGTTATTCCCCAAGAAGTCATCAATAAAATCAGACAATCCATATTTTGCCCACCGAAGAGGATGATGCTATAGAGTATAGATATTGGGGCCCAAGCTCCAATGTGGAATTTTCAACTAGATTTGCTTACAATTTTTGAGATCAAACCACAAGCTGAATCAAAACCTAGTTGAAATAATAAGCCACGCTACTAGAATGATCTAATGCCCCAAAAAATTAAAATATTCGTCTGGCTCTTAATCCTAAATAAGTTCCCAACTAAGAAAATGCTAGTGGATAGGGGCTTAACCTCGGATACAAGCTGCCCTTTCTGGGGTGACCTAGAGGATAGAGAGCACTGATTTGTCAAATGCCATGTCTATTTGATCAACAGATCGATTTCTATCTAATGTAGGTGCTTATAGCTCGGGCCAACGGCGCGGGTAATGCAAGGTCAATGGTGCGGTCGCACGCAGTGGCCTCGTGATAGCTCACCCTTGAGATCGGACCGCGTCCTGACCGTCCGCATCCACCTACCTCCAGGTGGTCTCAAGTATAAATAGGGGTGATCCCTCAAGGTGAGCATCTAGACTCTCTACAGCTAAGAACTACCTCGCTTTCTTTGTGGCCTCGTCCACCTTTGGCCTCACTAGTACTAATTTGATTGTTGGAATCTTCACCTCGGGTTAGCATCCGGGGCCTTTGACGTTCTCTATTCCTTCACAGGTCCGACATACCAGCCCTCAGCCACATTGGACCTCGGACTCATCAATTAGCCCTTGGCTCCAAAGCAAATTTACCTTGTTGCCCTCAGCCCATCCTAGGCAGCAACACTATCCTATTTGGATAATCAAAACTGGAATCAAACTAATTAGTGGGAACTATTGATTGAAGAAAAAGTGTACCTCCAGATCGCGTGGTTCTGAGAACAGTTAGCTTTCAATTTTCAACAATCTTTCACCTCCACCTCAGGAAGTAGTAATAAAGATATGGTCCAGTATCAATGATTCGTTGAAAGAAACTCTCACCACCACCCTGAGTAGGGATTGGAGCCAGTAGGCACAATATAGGAAGTACATTCAATGAGCATTTTATAAATAGTCTGACAAAAGTTGTCTTTAATCTTTTCCAAGGATAGATTAACGTGGGGGTATTTCAAGGGGCAGGTGACAAAAAATTTTGAAAGCATTGCTTATTTAACGTGTTTACAATAATATGGCTACCTAATCTGAATTCCCTTGAGTCATCCTTAACGAGATCAAAATCCATGACGTGGATAAAATGGAACCCTCTAAATCCGAAAGAAATGAAGATTAACTTTGATACCTCATCAAAGAAAATGGTAGTTGTGCCTTTGGCTGCATTGCCAGAAATCATGAGGGTTGGTCCTTAAAGCCAGCCTGGGAAGCCTGGGAAGTTGAAACTTCCACAATCGTGATAGCTGAACCATGGGCTGCTTTGGAAGCCCATAAGCTCTCAACCTACCTAGGTGGTCCATTTATCATCATAGAAGGTGATTCACTCCTAGTGATCAAGATGCTCCAAAACCATATTCAACCTCCTTGGAAATGCTTCTCCCTCGTAGAAGAATGCAGGATAGCAAAGAGAACCTTTGTGTCAAAGATAAGCTACAACCATACTCACTGTAAAGTGTGAAGGAAACTGGCTTGTTTCAAAGGGTCATCATCTCAATGAGGAGTTATCTTCTTCTTTCCTTGGGAACTCTCCTTTTTATGGATTTTGTTGGCAGGGCTCTCCCAAGTAGGGGTGTCGATCGACCATTTTTGAATTGGATCCAATCCGATCAAAACCTTATCAATTCGGATTTGGATGATTCATTATAATTATTGGATTGGGCCAATCAAAATAAATTGGTCCATATTCTTATTGGTCTAAATTGGACCTAAACCAAAGTTCCAATAATCCAATCATGAGTCCAAACCCTTGTCCAATTTGAAATTGATCAAAACTAGAGCCAGCATAAAATCACTTTTTTGAAAGCACTTGTAAGAAAACACTTTTACAAAAGCACTTTTATAAAAGTAATTTTATGAAAGCACTTTTACAAAAATACTTTTATGAAAGCACTTTTATAGAAGCAGTTTTATAAAAACACTTTTACGAAAGCACTTTAATAAAAGTACTTTTCCACGAAAGCACTTTTATGAAATCACTTTTATAAAAGAACTTTTATAGAAGTACTTTTACAAAAGCGCTTTTATAGAAGTACTTTTATAAAAGCACTTTTGTGGAAGTACTTTTACAAAATCACTTTTATGAAAGCACTTTTATAAAAGCACTTGTGGAAGTACTTTTACAAAGTACTTTCATAAAAGTACTTTTGTAAAAGCACTTTTTATGAAAGTACTTTTATCAAGGTACTTTTGTGAAAGCACTTTTACAAAAGTGCTTTTTCAATGCCAAAAGGGTATATTTTTTAATTTTCAGATTTTCTTCATTTTAATATATTTGTGTAATTTTTTATATGTTCTGTTATTTTTATATAATTTTTGATATTTCATTTAATTTGGATTGGATCCAATCCAATCTGATCCATTTACATTTTAATGGATCGAATTGGATTTGGTTTGTATTGGATTTGGACTGGATTGGGTCCAATCCATTTGTAAGTGAACTCACATTGGACTAGATCAAGTTGAACCAAATTCAGTTCAATTGACACCTCTACTCCCGAGCTAGTCCTTATCCTCCTAACTTTTTTTCTTGTATTTATATATATATATAAAAAAATCCAATAAGAACTTATAGCATCAAGTCTGGACTCCAATTCAATAATGTTCAAATTGATGTTGGTTAGGATAGACCCAATCTAAACCCGGTCAATTCACACCCCTAGTTATAAACCTCGATTGCTGAGGACAAAACTTCCTGTACTTATTTTTATTGATCCAACGAAGCTTCCGAGGTTTTTTTTTTTTTTTTTTAAAGTCCTTTTCCAATAATACATGTTATATTATTACATTAAATGTTAAGTGTTAGTTTAATAATAGGTAAACACCAAACCTCAATTAGAATATTATTAACGTAGTTGACTAGAAAAAGAACAAAAACCTGATGAGCAATTTCATGCCAATTTACTTAGGTTGTGTTTGGTTTGAAGAAAAAGGTAGAGAAAGGAAACACTGCCATAAATAAAAGCAAAATCTACTTGATTGTTAAATAAAATATAATATTTAAGTCATTTTCAATAATACAAATCTTATATTATTGCAAAACGACAAAGGAAAGAACGTAACTGGTCAGCAATTTTAATGAAAATTCACTTAAATAAAAGCAAAATCTCCTTGGGGATGACTATAAATAGTGAATCCATGAAGGCCGTAAGGATATTCTAACCCTACAGGCTATAGCTAGATGGCCCCTACGTGGAGAGAAATTATTGATGAGAGAAGTCTCAGAGCAGGCGATCACATCTCTACTTACTATACCGATGGAAATGGGAAAGAACAAAATCATCATGGTGAGTATCTGTTTATAGCTCTCTCTTCTCTCTGGCACTTATGCATGGTTGTCAATGGTTAATTACTTACTATTAAAGGTTAATCGCATATATGCGATAGACTTCTACTAAAAGTACTTTAACTGTTCCTTTATCTTGATAAAACCAAAATTAATTTTCTGACTACACAAACTCTAATAGCTGTATTTAGTCACCTATAAATAGACCAAGGTTCGATCAATCTAATTATTATACAATTCTCTCAATTTCTTTCTTCCTGAATTCTATATTGGTGTCACATATTTCACTGTTAATCCAGTCTTTCGTGCTCGTACACAATTATCAAAGTCGACTTTCATTTTTTTTGGGATCTAGTACCGAAACATACTCTCTCAATTCAGTTTATATATATCTTCTGGTGATCAAGTTGCAGATCTTCTCACCAAACCCCTCAGTGGCACTCATTTCATTAATCTTAGGTCCAACTTTCATGTCCTGCCAGGACATTTCACTTGAGGGGGCATGTTAAAGGTTAATCGCATACATGCAATAGACTTCATGTTAAAGTCTATGGCACGATCCATACATGCGACAGACTTCTACTAAAACTCTAACTACTGCTCCCTTATCTTGATATAAGACTCTATCACATAGAGTTATATTGTAACCCAAACTATAATCTCCTGACTTGAGTGTTGTACACAAACTCCAACAGCTGTATTCAGTCATCTATAAATAAACCAAGCTCGATCAACCCAATTATCGAACCATTCTCTCAATTTCTCTTTTCCTGAATTCTATCTCTTACCATCACTTCAAATAATTTTCAGGTATATTTGTGAGGCATAGTGAGGTTATCTACTTTGAGCCTCGAAATGTAGGTGGTTCCTCTTCATCCAGCATTTCAACTCCACCCCGTCATGTTCCACATGGAACACCGTATTGAGTCCCGGCCAAGGAGTCTCCAAGTGCTGCCTTGCTTGCTTCAAGAGAGGCGGCAAGCTTTACCTCTACACTTACGAGGAAGGGTCAGATTCAGATCCACAACAGGTCATCGGTCGAGCCCAGTGCCTCTGGACGAAGAATGGTGATGTAGATTATACGCCAGTCATGAAAAGCTGCTATGAATTCGCTTTCTACTGTAAGACAAAAAAGATTAGGCAGCCAAACCGAGCAGCTGGTTGCGCTATCAACGTTCCCACCAGCTTTACATTTAGTTATAATACTACTTCTCATACTGTGGTGCAGAGTTGGTCCTGTGGACCTAATACCTACAGTCATTCTGATACAAAATCTGATTCCCGTCTACAATTTAGTATTGTATGGGAAGAAATTGAGGTGAATGATCTATTGAAGCAGCTTATGGAATGGTTGCAGACCAATCTTATTGGTGGTCGCGTGTGATGAAGTTATAGATTGATGCATGTATCTTTAATTAATTGTAAAATAAGGATCCGTTTGGTTATTCTCGGTCTGTTTGGTTTAGACAGGAAACAGAATGAGAATTGAATCAGTTGGAATGAGATTTCATTCTCAAGAGAGAGGGAGGGAATGGTCATTCCCTGAAATGGATTTCCAATTCTACCCAATCAAACAGTTGGAATCAGAATGGTCCATTTCGATTCTAATTTCAAACCTTTATTCCCATGAACCAAACGGCCATGAACGTGTTTTGCTTATTTTTTGTTTTGGTGCATAATAAATGTAATGTGTTAATTTTGCTTTATCACATGTATCACCCTAAATTTGTTTCTAAATATGGACCAATTTGTTGTGTAGATTGATCATATCTTCCGTTAATCAGCGAGGAACATGAAAGTGTATCGGCTTTAGAATTAATATTTTTAAAACCAAATCTTACCAAACACTCGAAAACTTTGACTCAATTTTGCTTCCTACAGCCCAAAGTTTAAAAGTAAAAGCAAAAGTTTATCCAAACAAAACCCGAATCATTGAAGAATAAAAAACAAAATCTTTGGAAACAAATTCTGACAGTTCATGTTCATTGATGTGTGATTCAAGGCCCAAAATATATTCAGGTTTTTAAAACAGGACCAGACAGGAAACCGTTTTAGGGTCCGATTCCCGGGTTGAACAATCCGATCATCCAATCCAATGGATGGCTTGTTCTGACAAAAAAAAAATTAAAAAACAAAAACAGATAAAAACCATTGTCTGAATCGATGATTTGTCAGTTCAACCACCCCAATATGCAGTTTATTGATCAAATCAACGGTTTTGGACAAACTGCAATTTTGGGATAAAATAGAACCAATCAAATGACCAGTTTTGATTTTTCCGGTTGGACAATCTGGTCTGGTCTAAGAAGCGGGGCACATGTAACAAGCTTAATATACATATCCATGTACCTATAATAAAAATGGCAGTTTCAAGTTTCTTGGTTTTCGTCAATGATGTAATTTTCCTTTTTCCAATGTTTGCCCCTGTACATTGTGTCTTTCCCAGGGTTCTGTTGTCAGCCTTTTCCGTATCAATGTTCTCCATTCAGAGAGAGAGGGAGACACGTGTTTTCACGCAATCTAATCTCATCAATGACAAGCGAAAATAAAGTATATGTTTGACATCGATGCTGCACTTGTAGCAGGCCAGACGCACCCTTTTATAAGAAAACAATACATTTTTTTTGTTTGGAATCGTTGCTGTCAGCTAAGACGTTTCCTGGAGCAACGACGACTTTTTTTGTTTGATATCAATGCTGCAGGAAACGTTTTCTGCACTTCTATTCATTATCCAGTGCCACATCACTGTCCTATTGGCAGCAATGAGCTGCAACTCCAAAAAACATCAAATTTAGCATTGCTCCAAACCATGCCTTTCCAATTTCCAAAGCGTGGCTTGGAGCACCATTTTCTATGAAAAAATGATTCCAAACAGATGACTGTTTCTTGGAAAACCGTTTTTTCTTATGTGGCACTGATGTGACACCATTGCTCCAAGAAACGGCAATGATGCCAAACAGCCACAAAGACAAAACATTCACACATCCTTTAGATCAATTTGAACCATTCATTCTACAATTTATAGGATCCAAGTGAAAACTGGGCTGCTGAGTTGATAACAATGATGATGAATATGACCATGTTTTGACATCATTGGCCCCATATTTTGAGATTCATCTTCATCGACCAAAAAGATTCCAATCCAATGGCTGAGCTTTAAAGCTGAGTCCGTTCAATCACGTAAAGCAAAAGACTGAATCATTTGATTAATCTCTCTATGAATAGAGGTGTAAAGTGGGTCATACCGGACCGACCCTTGTGTTTCATTGGGTGCTTTATCCTGCAATTATTATCTTTTCTAGTTTTTGCTTCCCTCAAGTTGGTTCTATTATAAAAATGGACAAGTTCACTAAAAAATGACAACTCTTTTCCCATGAGTTTGTGTCACTGTGAATCTTACAAGGCCTCTTTTATTAGAAATTCCTGTGACTGTGAGAGGGGTTGAGAATACCATTAATGTGATGTATGAGAACATAAACGACCTCTGCATTGGTTGTGGTTATCTAGGGCATAAATCTTATAATTGTCCTTCAATCATAGAAGGTGGGACTGAAATGAAAAAAAAAAAAGAAAATAAAATACTCCACTAGGAGACCAAAATTTGGTAAATCCTTTGAGTTTAGGAGGGAATGGAAGGGCCAAAAAATTTCCTGGTTTAAAGACAGGAAAAGAGACAGTCTCTAAGGCAAAAGGTCTGGCCAGAATAAACATGGCAAGGCTAGGGTGCACAACTCTTGTCCCTCTTCATCTTGATCTTAAGTGGATCCCAAAGAACAATCTAAAGGTAAGGGAGAAATGGATCACCCATTTCTTGATCAAGTCCTGAATCAAAAAGGTCAACATTGATGAAAATGGAGGAAAAAATGATCGATGACAATGAAGATGATGATGATCTAGAGGTCATTGATGAAAATGAAGATGATTTTGCCAAGGATCGTGAAGACATTACTACTCTGTTGGATCAGTAATGGGAAATACAAAATGACAAACAAAGTAAGGAGGACTCATTGATATCCACATCCCCAAGAGCTCAGATTATAGATCACCAAAACAAAGGCAAGGAAATTGCCTATGTGGAAGAAATCTGCCCAAACTACATAATTGAAAACAACATAAATGAAAGTGTTGGCATGGAATGTTAGAGGGGCAGGAAGATGTAAGCTCTAGCGACAGGTGGGAGAACTTGTCCGAATAAATAAACCAGTAATTGTAGCTATTTTTGAAACTAGAGTACAGAATTGTGATGTTGGCTGTTTTACTAGAAGGTTGCATTTTGATCCATGGTTTGTTGTTCACCCAGTGGGCTATTCTGGAGGCATATGGTTTGTTTTGGAATAGTAATCAATGTAAACTTGATATAATAATCTCTGATGAAAGAATGATCTATTGGTTTGGTTTATGACTGTGTATCCAAATTTTTGTGGACATGTACTTTTATTTATGCAACTTAACGGATCTAGAAACAAGAGGATCCAAATACACTTGGAAGAATAGTTACACTTTTGAGAAAATTGATAGAACTTTAATTAGCAATGAATGGTTGACTATGTATCCTCATGCATACACACTAAGAACTTGCCTTTCCTATGCTCGGATCATAACCCTATGCTTGGAGCATATAATAGAGATAATGTCAGGAAATAATAGTGACTTGGAGCATATAATAGAGAGATCACGGAATCAAAGAGATGTAGGATCCAAGCGCTAACAATTTTTTTTTTAAAAAAGAGTCCGAGCTGTGAGAGAAATAAGGATGTAGAACAAAAATAAAATTGGAAATATATTGGAAAGAAAAAAGAAATTATGAATAAAATAAAAGAAATTCAAGAGAAGCTAGTGATTGATCCTACTAGAAGAGAAATTATAAATCATGAATCAGCCCTTCAAAAACAATTAAATAAAATACTTCATAGGGAAGAAATCTTCTAGGCACGGAAATCAAGAACTGAGTGGTTAAAACTAGCGGAAGAAATCAAATCTCAAAAATTAAAAATGACAATGGGGAATGGATTGAGGATATAAATGAAATAAAGGAATTCTTTGTGGAGAAGTTGGAAGAAAGGTTCAAAAGTAAGGAAGTGTAGTGAACAAGTATTAGAGGAGATAAATAAGACTGTTTTTAGGTACCTAGAATGATGAATTAATTAGGGAAGCAGTTAAATCAATAGGGGACACAAAATCCCCAGGCCTAGGATGGGTTAAGTGCATATTTTTTAAAAAAATATAAAGTAATCATTGGGAATTTAGTTGAAGAAGTGATTTAAGGCATTCTTCCATTATGGAAGAATGACACTTGGGTTAAACAAAACCTTTATAACCCTAATCCCAAAAAATAATAACCCTGATACAATTGATAAATTTAGACCAATAAGTATGTGCAATACAATATATAAAATTATAGCAAAAATCCTCGTAAATAGGCTAAAGCCTATCCTAGGTTAAATAATAGGACCATTCCAAAGTGCCTTTGTTCTAGGAAGACAAATTACTAACAGTATCTTGATAACTCATGAAATGATGAACGCAATGAAAAAGAAAAGGGGTAGACAGGATCTCATGGCTTGTAAAATAGATATGGAGAAAGCCTATGATAGATTGGAATGGAGTTTCATTGAAAAACTCTTAGTAAGTGAGGATTCCATAATAAGTGGATCAATTGGGTTATGTAATGCATCAGCACAGTTTCATACCAAATCCTAATAAATGGATCCCCAACTAGAAGTTTCAAACCAAATAGGGAAATCAGACATGGGGACTCTCTATCCCCTTATATTTTTGTCTTATGCTCAAATGCCCTTTCTAGGATGATTTGTGAAACAAATTGACAAGGTAAAGATATATTGGGCTTTAAAGCTGCTAAGGGTGGACCCACCATCCCTCTTTTACAATTTGTGAATGATTGCTTAATTTTTGCTAAAGCTAACATTGATAATGTGCTAAGAATCAAAGATATTATAGAAAAATATGCTGGAGCTTTAGGTCAGAATCCAAATTTTAGCAAGTCCACTTTATTTTTCTCTAAAAATATTCATACAGGGCTGCAAAAAGTTCTTTCGAGAATTCTTAAGATTCCTACTGAAAAGAAAGAAGGAAATCATCTCGGAGCCCCAATAATTAAGGGAAGAGTCTCAAAAAAGACTTTTAAGAAGGTGGAAGGGAATGTCATAAACAAGCTTGCTGGATGGAAAAATAATTCACTCTCTCTAGTAGGAAGAGCCACACTTTTAGAAACATCGGTTTCAATGATGCCCCAATTCATAATGAGAGTTTTCAAACTCCCTAAATCTATAGTAGAGAACCTAGAAAAAATGCAAAGAAAATTCCTTTGAAAAAAAATGAGAAAAAATCACTCAACCTAGTGAAATGGGATAAAATATGCAAACACAAAAACAATGAAGGATAGGGCTTAAGGAAACTACATTGGACTAATATGGTAAATCTTGCCAAATTGGGGTGAAAAATTCTGAATCAACCAGAAAATCTATGGGTGAAGCTAATAAAAAATAAATATTTAAAAAATTAAAATTTTTGGCAAATTACCACTAAAAGAAATTGTTTATGGGCATGGAGGAGCACTCTGGAAGCAAGGGATATCCTAAAAAAGGGGATTAGGTGGAAGGTTGGTAATGTAAAATCAATTAGATTTTGGAAAGATATTTGGATAGAGAATTCCCCCTTGGCGGAATTGGCCCACTCGCCAAATCCAAATCCAAACCTTAAGATCAGTGATTTTATTAAGGAAAATAAAACATGGAATAAAGAAAATTAAAACTATCCTAATTGCAACCATAGATAGAAGTGACAAGATAGCATGGAAACCAGACCTAAAAAAGTATCTTTTCGATTAAATCAGCCTATAAACTAATGGAAGAGAATGTGGGTGGCTCAAGCACAGAAGGAAGAACAAAGAATATATGGAAAATATCATGCCCCTCAAAAATTATTCTTTTCATTCATATAGTCCTTGCAGGTTGCAGCGGTTGCCGGAATTTGCAGTGGCAATCACCGGCGACTAAAGTAAAATCAACCAGCAACGATTTTTGTGAACCCAACACTGTTTTCATCATAACATCTGATTGTTTTCATGTTTTTGCTTCTGGAATCTGGTTTATGTTTTTTTTCTATGATTTATGTTTTTGCTTTTGAATTCCTATTGATATTTTTGTGAGCCCAACATGTTTTCTATTTTGAATTCATATGCATTCATCTAAAATTTTTGGGATTCCATACTATTTTACAAAGATTCTCTATTCCAGTACTCTTTTCTTAATTAATTTTTTTTGCTTAATTAGTTACAGGGAGTCACATATTCACATTTGCTTAATTAATCTTGCTTCATTATTATTTTTTTCCATTCCTCGCTTATTTGCTATGTCAAAGAATGATGATAATGATGATGTTTATGAATGATATAATCCCTATTTTATTTTTAGTTAATTAATCAAATGATGCTTATTTGCTTAAATTAATTGCTTCTTGATTCTTGATTTTTGTATTATTATTAATTTTTGCTTCTTGATTCATGCATGGATTTATTGAAGTAAGATTATATTGCTTATTTGCTATGCCAAAGAATGATGATGATGATGAAGTCAAAGAAATGAAGAATGATAAAATCTCTTTTTTATTTTCAATTAATTAATCAAATGATGCTTATTTGCTTAAATTAATTGCTTATTGATTATTAATTTTTTGTATTTTCTGCATATCCTAACTTTTTTTTTCATATTTTTTCTGTATTTTTTGATTTTTTTTGTGTTTTTTTTTTCTGTATTTTCTATGTGTTTTGTACTTTATTATTTTTGTATTTAGATAGTTTTATTTTTCTGTATTTTATTTAATTATATTCTATTTTTTATTATTTATAAATATTTTTTATTTTTAATTAATTTATGACATCATGGATTAAACTACTTGACCCAAACAGTTGAACCGCCGAACCGAAAAACGGACCCCTGATCGATTCTGTTTCCAAGTCAGTTTTAAAAACCTTGATAAGAATTAAGGCTATAGCAAACGGTATAGTGCAACACTGCATCTTCCGGAGTACAGTAATTACTAGACCTCGTAAACATTTGAATTTGTTTTATATGCCTGCTTATCTGGACAAACTTTGGTAGAAAGAAAAGGGTAAAATACAAAAACCTCCCCTATAGTTTCTTCACTTTAACAAAAACCTTCCCTAAACTTTTAAGAAATTTGACAAAAACCTCCCTTCCGTTATTGACCCAGACGGAAAACGTTTAATCAATCCATATTTTTTTTTCAAAATACCATTTTACCCTTTTATAAAATGGGTACTAATAACTAATCAGAGAAGAACGGATTAAGCCAACCAATAACAGTTGCCGATGAAGAACCATTACTATGGAACACCTACGTTGCAACATGGCAATCCTCCAAATGCAAGAATAGGGCCTTGCAAAAGTAGAACTGCATTGTTTGCAAAATGCAAAGAAAACGAATATAACAAAAAAGGACTGGAACGAAATAGAAGAAGAGGCCCTTTTCTTTGGAGGAGTAATTTCTTTACAAGAGGGTTTGCTGTTGCTCGTCGAGATTTTTTTCAATGCCTTTTGGAACTCTTAGTCTAACTCGAACTGGGATTCCTTTTCCATGGCACGCAGAGATGAATTTCTCCTCTTGTTCTTGAAATTCTAACCCCCATGATGGAATAGCGAAACAAAGGATATCACCTTCAGCTTAAAAAGAATAGAGGGAGAGATTAACAGTGGTTTCTGAATTGTGAGAGCTTGTAGAAGCATTAGACCACACAATCCAATTTCCAAAACCAAAATGACCAATTTTTAGGCCTCGAACAATAAACCCACTACACATAAAATCTCCATTCTCTCAAGGTTGTTGGGACTAAAGCACAACTCTTTGATGAATTGTTGTCGTCTCAATTTCTCAATGACCTAGTTCTGGACATAGTGAATTAGTATAAATACAAAGATTCTGTTCTTACTAGAACCATGATAAATTTAATAGCAGGATCCCAACCCAAAGTCTTGCTTTCGAGATTTCATTTAACCACCGAATCCATTTCCCCTGCTCCATGGGTATTTTTTGTAAAATATTTTGTTCTGACTCTGTCATCCAATTCTTGAAGAGGAAGCAACCATTTCTGTTGAATTAGAGCAGAAAGATACATATGGCTTCAAGAACTATTGCCAAGGATATCATCACTCTTCGGGGTTCTACAGTTATCGTCAATGAGTCTTCTTCCCTTTTAATTGTTATTTGGAATCTTTCACCCTCAAAGGTATTTAGCACCGAGTTAACATTTGACCGAGGAATGCCCAGGAAGTTAACGTCCGGCAACTGTACTTCACCGGCAACTGTTATTGATTAGCTTAATCCATTCTTCATCAGTTAGTTATTTCAGTACCCATTTTACAAAAGGGTAAAATGGGTATTTGGAAAAAAATTATGGATCAGTTAAACGTTTTCTGTCTGGGTCAGTGACAAAAGGGAGGTTTCTATTGAATTTTTTAAAAGTTCAGGGGAGGTTTTTGTTAAAGTGAAACTACAAGGGAGGATTTTATGATTATCAGAAATTATAAGGGAGATTTTTGTATTTTACCCGAAAGAAAAATGAATAGAAAAACAGAAAATTTCTCACAAGAACCCATATTAAATGGCAATCAACCAGGAGGCCATTTCATTTGTCTTCCTCCAAGTACATGCAAGTGCAGATGATAAACAGATTGACCTGAAATGAATAGGAGAGACACCACTGCAGTTATAAAATGGAGTATATAGTAAAATAAAACCTGCACTAATGCATAAATTAACAGGAAGATGGGAGGTTGTTATGAGACTAAGAGGTACAGTAACATAAAACCTGCTAGTGTATGTATTAAACCAACATATAACTCATAGAGTGCTTGGATACTTACAAGCACCGGGTCCATTGTTGATGACAACACGAAATCTGTCCATTATACCTTCTTTCTCTGCCACAACTTTGGCAGCGTGCAGGAGATGACCCAAAATCTCAGTATGCTTTGGTTCGGCCTAACAAGGTAGAAGATGCCAAAAAAAAATCATAAGATAAAAGCATACATCTGCTAATCTTGAAGGAAAAACTGAAATAGGTAATTGAATTGTCACGATGGGGGCTACCTATTTTTCAAGGAAATAACTGCAACATCAAAAGAACATAGTTCATTCCTATCTTGATGGGTATGAATTTGATATAGATCATATTTAACTATGCTGAATTTCTGATTAATATTTTCTGCAAGAGTATATGCCAATTCTTTGAAGTTTTATTACAGGATGGGGGTGGGGAGAGATCTGAAAATGATTGGACCATTGAAGCTTCTGCACCTTAAAGCAAACAATAGTGCCAAAGCAAGGCAAAAGTGATGTATCTTTCTCAACTCTCTGTCCTCATCCATTGCTTGATTGCATGAATACTACCCATAATAATTGTTTTCTCTAAGAGCAACAATTTCTTTGCAGGTTGGTCGATGATGCTTTTTAGTAACAAGGGAATAAACCTCAGACTCCCCTCCCATGTTTTTTCACCTTATAATTCTTACTTTACCTTTGATGATGCAAGAACAAAGAAGGGCTTCTATTTGATCATTATTATGTCTTTGCTTTCGCAGGTGAAATTACCCAAAACCTTATTGTTGTTTCTATTTCAACAATTACCTATGAAGGTGAATGGGTGATGAATCACCAAGGATTTATGACAACGTCAACATTGATCAGATTAGTTTCCAAAGCTGATGCATCCTACCATAATGAGTTTGAGGCTCATTGACAGCATCAATAATAGCGATTTCAGCAACAGCATGCAAGTCACTGTTGGACTCATCAGAGTGAACACATAACATAACAAATTCTACTAAAGACCAGATGGGTTAGAACTAATGAAATGCAATATATCAAGCATTGAAAAGGAGTTGTCTTGAAAATATGGAAACTGCCACTGGCTTTCTATGCCAGTAGTTGTCTTTACCTTTTTTCCAATTTTCGATAAACTTTGTGCTTTTTCATCCCAATAGTTGTAAGTATTTTAATGTTTAGAAGTTGAGTCCTCATGAAAACTCAGGAATACTTGTAGGTGAATGGAGAATTCAGTAACAAATAAATAAAAGAATAAATAGGAGTAAAGAAAGGTAACTGAAGCAGAGAGGTCTCAGCAGATTAAAATAAAGAAAGATGCTAAGCTTCCAATTTGCTTTATTGTATGCTTTACGAATTCACTTGTGTTCAGTTTATTTGATTATCTGCCTGCCACTTCATACACCTCTGGTAGTCCTTCAGGATGCGTAAGACCCAGGAAGTAAAGAATTTCCAATACAGTGAAATATATGTTTGAGAGCTTTGAGGCAAACAGTTTATCTGATTTTGGCCCAAAGAATCTTAATGTACATATATTTAGACACCAAAAAAGATACACATTTATAGCTATGGAAACCTACATACTGACCATGAGTCATATTACATGTGCTGCACGCATTAATAATTTCCTTAAGGCTGTGGTTGTTTTCAGTGCAAATATTTATTGATGTAAAAGTACATCGGTGGAGTTCAACACTGATTGTTTTAAATGAGTTAACCGTTGTAAAGTGAAGAGGCATGGTGGTGTGTGAAAAAATTTACATCGATTTTATCGATGTTGTCTTTACATCGATTATTGATGTAAAACTTACATTCAAAACAAACGCGATAAATACAGACCGGAAGTGGAGTTTTACATCGGTCCGTATTTACACCGAAAACAAATGCAGCCTAAAGTAACTTATGAAAAAATTGTCGAAAACCTTAGATGTTATTATAAGTCACACATAAACACAGCCAAGCAATCAGTATCAAATAATACATATCCATGATGTTGTAACTTGTAAGTTCATCAGTTTGAAGGGTATATTAAAAAGAAAAAAAAAGAACACCACCACATTTTCAGGAGATGTTATTCCAATCTGAGTTCCAGTGCACTTCATACATATGTGTTTGTGACTTGTGAGTTATTGGGGAAAAAAATACTTACTTATCTTAATTGGTGGTAAAACAAAACACCATATGAAGTCTTTTATCCTAGATATAAAATGTCATAGTTTAACAAACTATATTTGCTATGTATAAGCTAAAATCCACATAATAACAAAAGAATCATAGGACTCGGTACAAAGCATGTCAGATGGTTTCACACCATTGAAAACATTTAAGCATAAATATTATATCTAACTATAAAGTCATTGATTGCAAAGTCAACTGAATATTTATCTTTACCGAAACATTAGTTCTATCCTTTTAGTGCTACTACATAAACAAACCAAACCAAAAAAAGTTAATACCTTGCTAAGCTGTGTCAATCCATTCCTAAATTTTGGGATGACTAAAACATGAACAGGAGCCTGAGGGTTAATATCCCTAAATGCCAATACTTTCTCATCCTCATACACTATACTGGAGGGAATTTCCTTGGCTATGATCTTGTCAAATCTGAAAAGAAAAATCGAAGCTTTCACTCATAAGTCATATCTGGAGAAAACAGTTCCAAATTTAAGATGCAGAATATGAAAAGGGAACTTAATTAATACACATTATTTTTTTTTAAATCAACTAACATTATTTGCAAAGTAAGAAGTATACATGGTTGGGCCCCCACTGTCAGCACTTGCTGCAGCTGCTTTGGCAGAAGCCTCTTCATCATTTGTGGCACTGGCATGGCATAGGGATCTGAGATTGAAAACTTATCAAGTAATAAGCTATTCACAAGAAACCTTTAATTATAGTAGAAATTCAGCCATTCTCATGGCCTCATGGGAAACAGATGTTTCTGATTCAGATGCACAATTGATTAAATATAAATAAACAAGAAATTACAGCTATATAGGCATTCAAGTTATAAAACATTGCTCAACAAAGGAAAAGGAAATAATACATATAAATCTTGGATCTGCTAATTCAAATTATAGTTTGATAATCCAAACATGAATCTCAAATAGACTAATGTAAAGCCTGGATTTGAACATTGCCAACATTGAGAAACTGTACATGCAAGAACAAAAAAAATCCTAGTCTGATGGATCATATCCCCTACCAGAAGTCATTCTCATCCCCATTTAGCGAAATTATCTACAAGCATTTGCTAACATCAGAATTCAACAGAAAGAGGAATTCAGCTGAGATGCAGAGTTCTGACTTCTCTGGGATGATTAATAAGAACACTGTAAGCATTGCGCAATTGACGGAAGGCTATAACTAAGGTGTTAAGACCGGATCAATATTATGGAGTCGGACCTATTGAGAATTTTTTTCTGCCTATTGAGCAATTTCGTGTACCATATATTGAACTTTACATGCTTGTACAAATGTTCAAATGCCCCTAATAATGGAGAATGATGATGTTAAAATGCAATATTTCACAAATTATGCTCCAATTTATGCATTGCATGCAAAAATATAAGATAAAAAATATGGCAAAGGTGTATACTTATATATGCACTTCAGACAAACTCCAGCACAAGGTTGATTGCAGAGCCAAATTATACAAGGGGACTGAACACGTGGTCATTCTAGAGGGTCCCCTATCTTAAGGATGACTTAAATCAGCACAACATGAATCCTACATGTGGCATAAATAAGTGATGCCTCTAGAAAGCTTCCTAATAGCCTCAATTAGGCAATATTTTTCCATTACAACATATATAGACATCTAAATATATCTAAAGTCAAGGTTTTAAACCTTGGTTCAGTGTAAACATCAGCCTTTATAAAAAGTAAAACTATTTTATAGAAGTTTATGCAGACACACAAAAAATCATAGGATTAAGAAAATGATAGAAAACATTACAAAAATGTTGGACATCAAACATCAAACTAAAAAAAAAAAAAAAGAATAAGGATCATATAGGTTGAATACTCATAATACAGCCAAAACAACAACATAATATAGGAAATATAGGATATAGGAAGTGACAGACATCATTGACCCTCTAAATTTCTAAATATCCAAGCTCTACAGAAAGAAATGTTTTATATCCATGATCATGAAGTTATAAATCCTCTATCACAAAGAAGTGCAACAATCAAGCATGCCTTTTCTTTTCAATTGCTTATGCTTATTAATATTTTTGCTTGTTTTCCTAGCCACAAAAACCTGTTGGTTGCTTTCTTAATTTTTGGAAAGAATCTGTCTCTTGTTTTTGTTGTTTTTAAATGAAAGGATAGTTTCTTAACTATCATGATTGCCATCAGAAAGAAAACATTTGGTGGAAGTAATAAAGTTGAAGTGGAAGTTTAGAACTATATCTAAAATTTACCAAATTTCTGGTCCTTAACTTTCAAGCTGTACTGTGAAGTTTTTGTCTATTTATCTATTAATCTAATTGTTTATTTATTTTTTGAGGAATTACTGCAAACTTGAATTAAACACGAATGTACAGATTAAATTTTGAACCCTCCATGGATAATCGGTTGTTGAAATCAAATTTCTGGTCCTGTACAGATGCCATGCACCGCATGATAACAATGATCAAGTTTCAAGCCATTCCAGATGTCATTTCAGGAACAACCAATTCTCTGTTTTTCCAAACTTGTCTCAGAGACAATGGAGAGGCTCACGGAGATAGAAATTGGTTTCCGGATTTAGAAACCTTCAAAATTTTGATTCCTGAATTAATTTTGAAAATGCCTCAAGCTTCGTAACAATTTCTGAGTATGGAGTCTCAAGACTCTGGCGATTTGAAGATCGATTTCTGAAATGGCAAAAGCCGAAATCGCGAACTCGCTCGCATGGCTGATGATGAGGCTAAATAAGAAAAAAAAAATGGAAAGAGAAAAAGTGCAAAATTTAATGACCAGGATACCCTTAAATTCAGAATAGGATCATAAAGCATTCTCAGCCATCGATGCAAATTAGCAGGAAGCCCTTTGTGCAAGAACGAAAACGAATACCTTCGAAGGTTAAGAGGAAGAACAGTGGGAGCTCGGCGGAAGAGATTCTTGTAGAATAAAAATGAGGGTTGCGCAGTGGGAAGAGATCGTAACGTTGCTGAATTCCTGTTTGAGGAACAAACAATTTTCATTTGTTCTTGTTGGTAATCAGAAATCAAACGAATAATCAGAGTCCTACTTAGAAGAACCCCCTGAAGAGAAAGACGAGATGAAAATGCAAAAACTGCAAATTTTAGCAACAGAGAAACAGAAGAGCCACATTACCGCAGAAGATTGAGGGGATTTGTAGTAGCCAGGGATCTCGAAGCGAAGATTGGCACTGAAGCCATCGTGACAGGAAAGTGGAAACCCTAAGTTCCTGACACCGCAACCTCCTCCACTAGAACAACTGACGAGTAACAACCAGAGGACGCCTTAGTGAAGAAGGAGGAACCAATCAAACAAAGTGACTAAGCAACCATTAATCGACAGTTTCCAAGTTGATTCCATCACACTCCCCGAGTTGACTCACTCTGCATGGGAGCCGAATCGTGGTGGTGAGTGGTTACTCCCTTAGCACATGATATTAGTCATCAACACTGTAATCGGATCGGATTAGCACATCCGAATCTGATCCAATTAGTCCTTGTCCGCTTAACTATTTTTAAAATAAAAAGAAAATAAAATTTTAGGAAATTGTATGAAACTCACCATCACACCATAATCACACCATAAGTTCTCAACATTTTTCTTAAACTTCAAAATCTCTAAAACTCACCATCAATATTTTTTTTAAACTCACCACAACTTTTCAAAATATCTAGAACTCACCATCAATATTTTTCTTAAACTCACCACAACTTTTCAAAATCTCTAAAACTCACCATGTCAGTAAATTTTTATTTTTCAAAACTCACCTTTGTTAATGTTTCTTAATAGAAGTGTCTATGTCATGACAAAATAACCCTTGAATGGTGAGTTAGAGGAAAAATGGTCTTTTTTCAGTTTTCAATTTTCTTGTTTTTCTTTTTTTGCATTTTTAATGTTTTGTTATAATTTCTAATGCTTTTTATAATTTGTTTTATTACATTTTTTATTTTCTACAATCTATAAATTTTCCTATATTTTTTGTTATTTATTTACATTTTTTGTGTTTTCTATAACTTTTGGTGTTTTTTCTACAATTTTTATTTTGTTTGTAACTTCTATAATTTTTTATATTTTTTGTAATTTTTATGTTTTTATGTATTTTATATTTGAAAATATTTTTTAAACTTTTTCGTTTTTTCATGTCTAAATATTAAAATGGTAATATATTAACACTCGTTAATTTATTTTGTATATATTTTATATTTTTCTATGAAGGTTAAAATGGTAATATACTAACGTTCGTTAGTTTGTTTAGCATCAAATTAGTGACATTGTGAGTTTTAGACAATTCCCTAAATTTTTTAAAAAGTTAGGATGGGTTTGGAAGTGTTTATTTTTAAAAGTGCTTATTCAAATCTATATCTATTTATCTATCTATCTATCTATCTATAAGTGTGAATGCAATGTGAAACTTTTTTTGAACTAAAATTACCCTCTACATTTTTTTTTTTTGAGAAAGGGTATAAAAGCCATTTTATTATAACTTTAATGGCTACTAAAATGCCCATAATTGTGTATTTAGTCCATATCTAATGGTAAGGGTTGAAAATATAACATCAATTACTTCTTACCTCATTTAATCCCCTCTCATTTAGTCTTATACTCAAATTATTAATTTCCATTTTTTCTTATTAAATTAGATTTGTGTCAATATTTTTAATAATATAAACCCATATATATTAAAACTGACTCAAAAACAAAACCATTTTTAATCCAAGGGGTAGCTAAGCAATTTAATCATCCAAATCAAATTGATTAACCAACGAAGTCATAGTTAGGTAATAAAATTTTTAAAATAGAAATAATATAGAAACTTACAAAAATGTAGAAAAAATTAAACACATTTATGATTTTTATTAATCAAATTAAAAAAAATAAAAACTATTTTTATTGGTAATTAAAATGAAATGCATAATTTAGAATTAACCAAAAATGAAATTATTTTACCGTTTGACAATAGTTCAAATAGTTCAAATTTTGGTTAAACATGTTAGCCTTTAGTGCCATAAGTAAATAATAAAAGTTAATAAAATATAAAAATACAAAAATGAAAAAAACATAAATTTTGCAAAAAAAAAATAAGGCACATGTATAATATTAATTAATCATCATATTAAACAAAAAGTAAGTGTGACATATCGGAATTATTTTTACACAGAAATACAAAACAAATATAGAAAAAATTGAACACATCTATAATTCTATATTTACACTACTATTAAAAATATAAATAAGATTGTGGAACTTTCTTTTGACTAAAATCAATGTTTTAAAAACTGACCCAAAAATGGAATTGCTTTGCCTTCTGATTTCCAAGTTAGCAGTTCAATCGTCACTACAACACCACTTTCCCCTCTTCTTACATCTCTCTAAATCTCTTTCCAATCCCAGATCATTTGATTCATTGGTGTATCTTAGATTTTAATATAATATTGGTGTTTGATCCCTCATCAATTTTTCAATTTCTTCATTGGAGTTGCAATTTTTTGTTACAATTTAAAAAGAACCACAGAAATGAGAAAACTCAAAATCAAAATGGAATAACTAAAAACCCTAACTAATTTCTATTTTGAGATATGAAAGTTTCTTTTATGATTATTTTATTTTCTAATTTCTATTTTTAAAATAAATAAAAATTTGGAATTAGTTTGAAAGCAACCCAAAAACCGTTAACCGGATCGAACATTTTAATGATTAAACTATCAAGATGAGAAATTTCTAACCATTTCAACATTTACAAAGCCCCCCTATACTATGGGGTTTGTGACAAAGACCCCCCTGTATTTTGTTTTGCGACAAAGATCCCCTTATAATATGACCGTGAGACAAATACCCCCTTCGGTTAACCTTCCATCCAAAAAGATGAAAAGTCCACTGTTGTAATATTTTTTTTAATCCCCATACTACCCTTGTAATAACTATTCGGACAATTTTAACCCTCTTCGTGTTTTATACTTTCTCACCTTATTTCTCCCTTGCAATCAAGGGAAAACCACCCAGACTAGGCTGTGTGAGAGAGAGAGGCAGCTGACCCTCACCTGTAGAGAAGTGTGGAAGAAGGGTACTGATAATATATCCGGAAAGAGAATCCGGCCTCATCAAGCGAATCGAAAATGGTCTTCTGTGGGAACCCATGGATCAGCTTCTTGGTGTCATTGTTGACTATACCATGCGATGTTGCAGAGTGAATAAACAACCTATTGGGCTGTGTTAGAGTCGGAATCGACGCGAACCACCGGCCGCACACAGCAAACTCCATCACCAACTCCTTGAAAACCGGCACCACTTCTGGTCTGAACCCATTCATCACTACCTCCGACAGTCCCTTCTGTACGCTCTCTGCCTGCTGAGCAAACCCATTCATCATCGCAACCTTATCATCACCAGAAGATGACTGCCCCCATGGGACGCTGAACACTGGCTCGTATATTGCATCAAATGAGTGACCAGGGTTGGGGTCAACGAACTCCGACCGATCA
Organism: Nelumbo nucifera; assembly: GCF_055504915.1. Lineage (NCBI taxonomy): Eukaryota > Viridiplantae > Streptophyta > Magnoliopsida > Proteales > Nelumbonaceae > Nelumbo > Nelumbo nucifera. The sequence goes on from NC_142655.1 coordinate 55,712,188, forward strand.
CCGAAGTAAATACGCATTGAGTTGGGATCGGTTGTGGACAACAAGTTGTATTCTTGTCCTGTAACGCCATCTATTTCAGGATTGAGGGACTTCATCCATCCCAACATGTGATTGAAGGAGCTGTTCTCTTGCACTAAAACCACCACCGTTTTGATGGGACATGGCTTGCTATTGCTCCTCTCCGATGGCATGGATTGTGACGGTAGTAACAATCTTCCCAAACGGTTTTGTTACAGAAAACACCCACTGAAACAGATAGGAACAGAACAGATCGCTACAAACTGCAAAAGTAAATAAAGATTGAGATGGAAGGTGAGTCCTTTAAACTAATGATAAGCGTTCGGTAAGCCTATGTCAGTAAACATAACTTTTCAATATTTCTCCTTCGTGACCAACCCCTCCGAGCTCTGTTTGGCTTCACACGGGGGTGCTTACCCATGTCTAGATGGGATGAACTGAACAATTTCTTCAAAAGGTTGGGTAAGACGACTTACCTTACTGTTTTATTATTTTTCCAGACCATAGATCCATTTTTTCCAAAAGCAATTTCTTCTAGAGGACCAGATATTCATTTCCTAGGTTAAATAGGTTTTAAGAGCAAAAATTTAATGGGGTATTTTGATAATTTAGCGCTTTCTGTCATCTGATTTAACGGCCAAGGGGGTTTTTGTCTCACAGTCATAATATAGGGGGTCTTTGTCGCAAAACAAAGTACAAGGGGGTCTTTGTCACAGACCCCATAATACAAGGGGGCCTTTGTAATTTACCCTTTGTTTTGTATAATAGCGGTTTAGGGCCAAAACAAAACCGCTGACCTGACCAGCTCTTGGGCCAAAATGGTTCGATTGTCCTATTTGGTCTAATTTTTAAAACATTTACTAAAATACTTATTTTGAATTTAGTCAGTATTTAATTGTAAGGTTTAAATTGTAAATTGAATTACTACTTTTCTCCTCATTCAATTCCCTCTATTTAAATCTTACATTTTTCTAATAAATGAATAAAAGAAAAAGATCTATTATATATAAAAATGCGGATGCAAGGTGAAATTTTTTTTTGGACTAAAATTACCCTCTATTTCTTTGTTTGATAAATGGTATGAAAGTTACTTTATTATAGCTTTAATGACAACTTTTGATGACACCTAAAATGCCCACATTTGTCTATTTATTATATTTCTAATTGTAAGGGTTGAAAATGTAACTTCAATTATTACTTTACACCTCATTTAATCCCCTTTCATGAAGTCTTATATTTAAAGGTACTAACTCCTATTTTCTCTTATTAATTCTTATATTTAAGTTATTTTTCACCAATAAATAGTGCTAATTAGATTTATGTCAATATTTTAACAATATAAACCCATATATTTTAAGAACTGGCTAAAAAAAACAAAAACATTCTTTATCCAAGTGATGGCTAAGCAATTCAACAATTTGAATAAAATTAATAAACCTATGAAGTCATAGTTAGGTAATAAATTTTTTAAAATAGAAATAAATATAAAAAATTACAAAATTGTAGAAAATTAGACACATCGATACTTTTATTGATCAAATTAAAAAAAAATAAGTGTAACAAAAGAATTATTTTTATTGATAATGAAAATGAAATACATACTTTAGAACTAACCAAAAATGAAATTATTTTACTATTTGTCAAAGATCAACGGTTCAACTTTTGGGTCAAATGTATTAAAATTTAATGTCATAAATAAATAATAAAAATTAATAAAATATAAAAAGAAAAAAAATACATAAATGTTGCAAAAAAAATTCAAGCACATGTATAATATTAATTAATCATCATATTAAACAAAAATCAAGTGTGACATATCAGAATTATTTTTACACATAAATATAAAAAAAAATATAGAAAAAATTGAGCACATCTATATTTCTATATTTACACTACTATTAAAAATATAAATAAGATTGTGGAACTTTTTTTTTACTAAAATAATTATTTTGAATTTAATCTCTATTTAATTGTAAGGTTTAAATTGTAAATTGAACTACTACATTTTACCCCATTCAATTCCCTCTATTTAAATCTTTTACATGCTAATCGAACAAAATCCTCACCACAATATAAAATAAGAAAGAAATATAAGAGAAAAGGGCAAAATGGCCCACAAATTAAGGAAATGGTAATTTAGGGATTTAAAATGTTCGTCAAGAACATGATGGACACATGATAACCTTTTTCAAAGTAGAAAGGAGCGAAGTGTGGAATCTAAAGATTTGGTGGGGTCTTTTTACAAACAGTATTTTACCATATCATATTCTGGTATTTACAAACAGTACTTATCTAAACATTTTCACATTCAAATCCAATCAATGAATTAAAAGCATTTAAAGAAGGGTAAATGCTAAAACCTCCCCTCAAGTTTGGTAACTGCAATTACCTCCCCAGAACTTGTTGACACAGGTGCAAATGAATCTCCTTTGTTAGAATCTTCTAAAATGAAGTATGAAAATGCCCAAAATACCCATACAATTATTATTGAGACTGGTTTCGACGTAAAAAATATAAACTTTATAGATAATAAAAAAAATAGAGGATTTAAAATTATAACTTTACATTTGAGGGATTGATATGAAGAGCAAATTTGAAAAATAAATTAATTTCTGAAAAGAGATTGAAAAGGTTTAGGCTAACTGCTAATGGTTCATATGAATAGAAAATTAAAAAATATGCATTTTGGTCAAAAATAACTGCACAATTATGTGGCCTCTTTATGGGCCAAAATGAGCTTAAACCTAGAAAGTTTCATTCAACAAGTTTTTTGTCGGTGCAGATTTTTAGGACTTCACATATTCTTTATTTTTCAGAAAACTAAGGCCCTGTTTGGTTTGCAGGAATAGGGGTTTGGAGTCGAAATCGGAATGGGCTATTCTGAATTTCGATTCCAACTATTTGGTTGGGCAGAATCGGAATCCCATTCCCATTCCTACTGGAATGGCATTCCCCCATTTGAGGGAATGATCATTCTCTGCCCCTCTTTTGACGTTATTAATGTATTTTTTATGATTTATTAAAGTATTTATAGTGTTTTCAATTGTATCTGTGTATTTTAGTTTTTTTTTAATATGCATGTATATCAAACATATATCTCTTAAAATTGTCTTTCCAATACACTTAACGTTTCCAATACTTTAAACCTTGATCAGTACACTGGAGAGCCAACAAGCGGAGAAGATGATGAAGCTGGCCTAACTGAAATCACAATGCTGAACCAACGTAGATATCAGTCTCTTCGACACCGAAGCTTTGACTGCACAAATGATCTCTGCAATTAGCAGCGATGTTATTGTTCTAGATCCGGTCTCTGAGAAGGTATGAACATTGATCAGTTCTCTTTTTTACTAGTGTTAAACGTTTACTTCAAATGGGCAATGTGTAGAGACAACAAAAGTTGATTTTTTATTAGGAATTGGTTGAGCTGTTAGAGTTCATGCATAATTAACGGAGATGGGATGATTTGATTAATTCGAATTAGTAGGAGGGCCATCAATCCGATCCATTGAGATGGGAATTTAAGTTCATAATTAACCCAGTTGATTATCTCAAGTAATGAGTTTATATGATTTACAAAGTGCATGGAGGGGGGCTCAAAGTGATGCCAATATTAATTTGAGTTGCTTGAACCCATACTTCAACAATTGAACGATTTGAATTTTGGGTAAAACTAAATTGTTCGTGGGTCAAATGGTTTGATTATTCGGGTCAATGGTTCGTTAATTAATCAATGGTTTTTTATTAAATAATCATGGTTTTTGAACCGTCGTTAACTCGGATGGTTGGATCATTTGTCCCAGAAACTATCCAAGCAACTGGTTCTGTTTTATCCCAAACCCGGTCTTTAGCCAAAAACTATTGAATCAGTTAATAATCCGTTGACTTGTGTGGTTGAATCGTTGACCTGTCAGCCCGTTCAATAATTTTAGCCGTTTTTTTATTTTTAATTATTTTTTTAAATTTTTTTTATCAGAACGAGCCATCCGTTCGAAATAGATGATCAAACCGTCGGCTTGGAAACTAGTGGCCAGAATGATTCCGTTTCCGGGTTATTTTTTAAAACCATGCAAATAATGGTTTGGAGTAAAATAGAACTGATCATGTGATTGGTTCCCGGTTTTTCCGGTCCGACCGTCTGGTCTTGTCCAGTTTTGAAAACATTGGATGCAACAGTGTCAAAAGCTTCAAGGGAACTGATGCCATTAGCAAAGGAAAAGTTTCAGTAACAGTGAGGAAATTAGTGTGTTCTAGGTTGGGACGACAAAAAACAAAAAAGAAGCCTTTCAAGTTAAAGTACAAACAGGTATTCCAAGTAAGAGAAATTGGGAAAAAAACAAGAAAGAAACCCAAATCAAACAAGAATTTCAGACTTTAGAATTGCCTGAAGGTTCGAGTTAGGAATCAATAATGTGGGTCAACAATAGAGTGTTGCTCCAACTCTAATTCCATGAATATAAAAGTTTTGTCTCTGCCTTTCTTTTACTCATAAGTCATATCTTGTAAAACATCTCCAAACTTTTTCTAAGAGAACAACTCAAAGGAAGCCACAGACGAGGCTATTGAAAATTTGAGAACAGTAACTGTAGCCTAAGTGGTATTTTTGGAGAAATTGACCAACTCTTCTTTACCATGAAAGTACACCAACTTTTTTCTCCCTCTCTTGTAATACAAAGAACAACTCTTCTTTGAAACAGAATATAACATCATTTGTTATTCCTTCAACATTCCGTGTCAAATCTTTAGCAGCTTCAATCTATCTCAAGCAAGTTGAGTGGGTATAGATCATTGAATCCTCATGATCTCATCAACACCTTTATCAACGGATGAAGAGTTTCTTTGCGAATTTCTCTCAAAGTCTAGGGAAACATTCTGAAATGTTTGTTCAGAGATTTTCTCCTAAATCTAGAGAAATGAAAACTAGCATATATGGACCAAACAATAAAAATCCAGATGAGAAAAGCCAATTGAGAATGCGTGATCTGGCGGCTCTCACATGTCAGATGATCTGGATGTCGAATCAGATGTTTGCCTTGTTAGTGGCCGAGTTGAGTTGGGCCAAGCTATGCTGTTCTGCAAGAGAAAGAGTTAGAGTACCCGGGTTGTTTGTACCCGGGGTGGACACTCCAATGCTTAAGACAACGAGGAGTCCTTAAAGATTTAGAGAGTGTGAGAGCTTAATCGTGTGTACCTCTTTAGATGGAAATGAGCCTTTTATATAGGCGTGAATGGTCAAAGACTTCTTACAACGAGTCTCATGTTCTCGAATAGTTATTTCCGTTAAGTTAGGAGAGTAATGATGCCAGTTACGTAATTTGCGCGGGGGTTGAGGTCCGTCCAATTAACTCTGATGCGTGCGGTGCAAGTAAGCCGGCCTAACGGTCGATTCATCAATGCTCCGAAGATCTCGGACTGGCAATGGATCTATGTGACAAGTCAGCAAGCATGCCTTGTAGGTCGCCGGTGGTACTTCTCATAACTCGGCCATTTCGGAAGTAGGTCGCCCCTAGTTCGGAGTCCTATTAGCTTGGCCAAGCCGAGGTATTCCAGGTCGGCCTATGCGATGTGCTACGAGCCAACTTGTCGAGGTGATTTGCTTACTCAGCATTGAGGTGTTGCTTGGGTGCCATGTGTTGTGATGTCATTCGGAGGACCAAATTACCCCTCACCAAAAAGGAAAAGAAAAACATATATATCATATTGTACAAAATTATAAAATTAAGGAAGAGAAAATTACAAAATTGGAAATATATATATATATATATATATATATTGTTGTTGTTGTTGTTTCTAACCTTTACAATAATAAATTTATTTAAAAATTTCAATGCACACAAGTGATATGCTATCCACTAAATGATATCAAATACTTGTAAAGAATGTTAAAAGAAATTAAAGAAAATCTAAGGTTCAATTAAGCATTTGAACCTTCAATTAAGGTGGGGTTTCTCTTAGGTTTACTTTCACTCTTGAACATAGTTTTGCAACTATTGGTTCTCTAATAACCTAACCACTGCAGCAACATTTTCTTGAAAGATTATCACAAATGGTGCGATTTTACATAGCTTGAATGCACCTACTTGTCAAGAAAAAAAAATCCCTACTAATGGTTTCCTCCAATGCTTCATCCTTGTCATCCAATTCAATTTTGAATAACCTATATGGCATGTTTCAACTCAACAGTGATTAGAATAGATCATTTAAGCAATCAAATTAGGAATTAGTTGTTTAACAGTGTTCTTTTAGTGAATCAAAACCTTTAATTTGCAATCCCTCTTGGCCTAAGTATATCAAGTTAAACTCAAACTTGAGTCTACCAATAACACGATTAGTGTTTTAAAACACTCTGAAAGATTATAATTTACAAAATTATGGATATAAGCAACTTACATGCATACGTATAACTTCATCACCATCCATCCAATGCCAATTGCCCAACAAATGAATGCCACATTCATTCTTATATATATTTGCCATTCAAGAATCAAGATTGTTTTCATGAAATATATATATATATATTGTATGCGGGCATTTAGCTTTTGTATTTTTCTTCTTTCAGTTAATCGCATCAAAACAAATGCATGCCCTCTAGTGTAATTAGGGGTGTCAATTGGATTGGATTTGGTCCAATCTGATCCAGTCCTATGTAAATCCATTATAAATGGATCAGGTCCAATCCAATCCAAATAATATTTTGGACCATTTTAGATTGGTCTAATTCAATATCTGGACTGTCCAATTTGTTCAAATTTGGTTTAATTTAGATTGATTTCAACCCAAACCCGGTCCATTGATATATATTTCTTATCTTATATCAATGGACCACATATTGGTTTAATCTAACCCAATTCAATATAAATTTATTATGGACAGGCCAGGTCCAATCCAATCTAATAAATATTTTAGATCGGATTGGTCCAATCCAATATGCCTTGTTGGTCCATCCAATCCATCTAAATTGATTTTGGACTGGATGGGGTCCATTCCAATGGAGTCAATGGATTAGATATATATGTACTCACGTCACACATTCAATGGTGGGTTATAAAGAACCACAACGGGTCCAACTCTAAGGAAGGCAATTTTTCCCATCCCCGATGAGTATCCAGGCTCCCCGATCTGATAGGTTCGGGTATGAAGAGTAATTTGGCAGGGTCGGGGTCGGGGATGGGGCTATCACTGAATCTCCAGTCAGGTTCGGAGACGGGGATGGGGAATGCAATCCTCGCCCCACTTCGGCCCCGATTACTATTATATATTATTTATATAATATTATTATATTATATATTATTCATTTATTTGATTAACTTATAAAATTATAACAATTTCAATTAATAATTAATTAAACATTATACAAATTACAAAAACTCAAAATGAGTAAAAATAAAGTAGTAAAAGACTAAAAGACAAAAACTAAAAAACTATCGAGAGTCTCTTGACTCTCTTCTACTACCACTCGATAGAGGACAGAGAAAGAAGAAAGAACAGACTACGGAGGTGGCTGACGAAACTCAAAACCCTAATTCTTTAATCTTCCTTCTTCGTTTATCATTGCCAACCACCATCGTCCATCGGACGTCGGTACTCAAAACCCTAGTTCTTCCTTCTTCATCTATCAGAACCGCAACTTGCAACAATTCTCTCTCTCTCTCTCTCTCTCTTTCTCTCTCTTTCTCTCAACTCAGCAACCCACAACTCACAACAGTCCTCTCTTGTGAAATTAGGATATAGGTATTGTTTGAAATGGAAGCCAACAAACAACCATTTCAGGTTCAGCCGGTGGCTTTCGTGTAATTGGGAATTCAGATCTCTGACGGGAAACTCATCCCCGTCGAGGTCGGGGATGGAGGAGAATTTATTTCTCCAATGGGGACCGGGAACGGGGATGGGGGATGATTTGGGAGTCGGGGTTGGGGATGGGGAATGTAATCCCCGCCCCTTTACCATTACTACCCAACTCCAAGCTTTTCTTTTTTTGTTTTGCTCCAAGGTCCAACTCCAGGCATTGGTCAACATACCTGTGAACACGGTTTTTAAATCAGACCAGACCGGATGGTCATACTAGAAAAACTGGGAACCCCAGAACTGTTATTTTGCCAAAAACCGTTGATTTAGTCAACAAACCGTTGATCCAAGTGGTCGAACCGTTTGAACCATCAAACAGTTTTGGCCATTTTTTATTTTTTTTATTTATTTAATTTTTTGTCGAAACAGGCCGTATATTCGGTTCGAATGGTCGGACCGTTCAGCCCAGGAGCCAGACCCTGACCGATTCATTGTCCAATTCGGTTTTATAAACCTTGCCTGTGAATAATAAACCCGAATTTCATTAATTCGTAAAAATATGATCCAATTTGTGCACAATTGATACAAGTTTTGACAAAAGTATGTTAGTCTCCAAAAGCAATGTGTAACATCTTTACCATATAACTAGCTTCAATCCTGCAAAAATAGATGAAGCTTTAAGCTCTATGACCGAGGAAGCCTTTGACAGAATTCCAGGGTCGAATTCAACTCAGATCTACAAATTGAGCTCGGTAGGTTCATCAAGACGGAACTCGAGGCTTTAAATTTGCTTTTAGATTAGGAATACTGGTTGGGTGATGATTGAAGGTTAGATCCAGTAACAACTTGAAGAAGCAATAAAATAAGTTTCAGTCCAAAATTCATGTTTAGCTGAATCAGAAATGAAGCTATGAATTCACATTCAAGGAATGGGTAGTCGAATTAAAACTTAGGGCCTGTTTGATTTGCAGGAATAGGGGTCTGGAATCGGATGGGATTCCAACTGTTTGATTGGGTGGGAATCAGAATCCTATTCCTATTCTTACCGGAATGGTATTCTCCCATTTGAGAGAATGTCCATTCCCTGTTCCTCCCTTGGGAATTAAATCCTATTCCTGTTAATTTTAATTTTCATTCCCATTTCTATTTGAACCAAACAGATTATGGGAATGGATCATTCCAATTTTAATTTTGAAGAATTTCAATTTCAATTCCAATTCTCACCATGAACCAAACGGACCCTTGGAATTTAGTATTGGGTAGGGGCCGCGCGCGTACCCCCACTACCACAAATTATGACGTACATTCTCCCACTCAGGGAGATGTTAGGCGGGCACCCCTCCTTGGTGCAATGGAGGTCGCCAACCTAGGTCATGGGCCTTCTTGATCACCCATTCACCTCCAGGTAAGTATGTTTCTCTCTTCTCCATTGTCTCTACTTACCTCCCTCTTTCACTTGCTTCTTTTCTATCTTACCGATGCGGGACTAGAAGTAAATGAAACCTTAGACCTACTACTGTTAGCATCCTACCATATGCTTTCCACATGAGAGTTTATTGATTGGTTGTCACCTGAGGCATAGAACCATTTGTGGGACTTTACCATCATCATGCATCAGCATCCAATTTTTATAAAGGTGTATAGAATATAGGGAGTGTTCTTTTTTTGGATTTTGAGAGGAGGAAGTTGGTAATGGGATTTTGATTCCTATTGACCAAGAAACCCATGTTCATTTTTCAGATTTATGTGGGGATTAAAGAATGTTTATTTTCTTAGGTATCACTTACTCAGAAAATAAGCGATACCCATCTCCTAGGTGAATAAATTAACTTTCCCATCTAGGGAAAAGTTGTCAATACTTAAGATGGAACAAAAAAGCCCCTTTCAACTATAGAATTTTTATGGCTAAAATGGCCATTGCTTTATTTACATGTGAAAATGTACTTACCCGAGTAAGTCTTTCTTGGGAAACACTTACCCAGGTAAGTGCATTTATCCGGGTAAGTGACTTGCCGAAAAGAGAACGGGGCAATACTGCCTACAATAAAATCCAAAACTAAGCATCCTTTGGTGAATTAGTTTATTACATATATGTAAGCCGCCATCTTCACCATGAAAGCTGGTCGGTCAGAACCCACCAGTAAATTAAAGAGGGAAGCATCCTCCACTGTGATATCATATGAGAGTGCAGAAGGAATCATCTTTCAGTATTAGAAAGAGGAAAGGCCTTCACTCCTCAAAGCATATTCAAGCCTTGCAACCTCTTCAAGAGTTTGAGAATCTATAGTTGCAGCATTAATGTAATAGCTATAATCTGCTCTGTTATGGGGACAACTTCTTTAGGTGATCAATCTTCATTGTCATCGCAAGTATCTTTTTATCTTCTTCAGCTTCTTTTGATGCCAAAAGATGTTTCAGCTTCAATCCCCTCCTTATGCTTCACTACTTTTAAACGTTTTAGGCCAGATTCAGAGCTTCCAAAAAGAGACGGAGGATCTGTAGGAAAATGCATTCTGCTCACTGCACAGCTGTTTAAAGCCAAATAGAAGCCAATAACATCTCATTATAGAGTCAGTAGTGAGTAGAGTTCTCTGCATGGAAATATGGGACTGTTTCATGTATAATGCAAATATATAGTCAAGAAATGCAATTTATGATTGGTAGTTTAGAAGAAGAAACCCACCTAGCCAACTATTAATATTGAATTGTCTGTTTGAGTTTTTTTGGGTTTATGCAAAAATGTCAACCTGAATAACTCTATAACCAAAGGCAATCTGAATTGCCATCCAAAATACAGAAATAGAGTACTGTTTCAATGTGTCTTATGTTGCAGTTTCAATCGTTTCAGATTCATAGAACTAGAAACTTCTGTCCTCATATATACCATGCATAAACAATCTGTAAGGTTGCTTATCCAAGATGTAGAACTAACAAGCAACAAGTCAGGCACTTGGATGTTAAATTGATGAAATGTAGTCAAGTTCTTCCTTCAATTAATTCTAGTAAAAACCAGGAACTTACTTTTACTACAACTACAGACTCTACTCTTACTTCTCTCCTATTATATTTTGAATCAGTGAAAGAAGCCTAACTGCAAAACTATTGTTCACATTAGAAGTAAGAAGTTCATTATTTTGTTTGATCAATGTATTCTGCCCTGCTTTTAATTTTTATGTACCAGATGAGTATAAATGATTTTGTGTGAGGTTGCATTTGGTGCTTGCTTGAATATGTTGAATGTACATTAAATTAATTAAAATTCAAAAAAGAATTCCCAACACTAACTGGAAATTTTCTTAAAAATTAGTTTCATCCAAGGTTTAAAATTTTGATATGGGGCGTATCGCATCTTTGAAAAATTGATATGGGATACGCATAGAAATCGGATGTTTCGTCTTTTTTTCATGCGTAGCGGACCCATATTGGGGGTGTATTGGGGGTGTATCGGGGCGTATCAATAGCGTATTGACAAAAAATATACAGCCAAAAACTAAAAAAAAAAAAAATTAAAGGGAGAAAGCAAGCTTCTTTTCCCCGAAATAAGCCTTCTTTCACCCCTCAAAAAACTCTAAAACTCCAAACTTCATTCCTAGAGTGCTAAATTTGCAAAAGTTTGCAAAAAACAAGTGTGAATCGTTAATTTTTTTAAAGATTTTTCTAATTTTGAAAACAAAAATATGGCAAAATAGGTAGTTTTTTTTCAATTTTTATAATATCTTGTGATTTCTTTTTTTCTTGAATGGTTAAATTTATGTTTATCTACATTTATTACATTCAAAATCACATTTGTTTTGTGTTATCAGTAGATTTATGGAAATTTCATGAACATATTTGGGGAAAATATAAATTAACAAAAATTTTGAAAATGTAATTTGTTTCTCTGCCCATAAAGACTAAGTATGTTTTAGATCTATGGATTCATCTATCATATCCATAGAGCAATTGAAATATCTTCTTTAATATTTTTTTTTGCTTTTTCATATTTTTAGAATTAAAAAATAAAATAATAATTAATTATATTTTATCATTTGATCACAACAATTGAATATATTATAATTCTGTGGATGATTTATCATATCCACAGACCAATTGAAATTTCTTCTTTAATAATTATTTTTTTTGTTTTATATTTTTTGGAATTAATAAATAAATAAATAAATATATTTTATCATTTGATCACAATGATTGAATATATTATAATTCTGTGGATGATCTATCATATCCACAAAGCAATTGAAAATTTTTCTTTAATAATTATTTTTTGAATATAGTATATAATATTTATTTATTTTTTACAATTTTTGGAAATAAATAATAAATAATTATAAATTACATTTTGACATAGAAATTGTGCCAATGCATATTTTATGATTGGATAGGAGAGTTAGGTTTTTCCCATCCCATAAAACATTAAAACTTAAGAATTATAATTTATAAATTATAATTAATTGTTTTTAATAATTAAGTTCCCAAGCTTTGAACCAACTATAATTAATCATTTATAGTTGGTGGGGTGTGTGTGGGTGTGGGTGGGTGGGGGGGGGGGGGGGGGTTCTCTTCTCCCATCCGATATGGGATAATAGTATGCTATACTTTTGGTCTTCTGTTCTTGGTTACTGCCTCCTATGGACAAATGCAACTCTTCAATGTTTGTCTACCCTAGGTTAGCCCACACCAAAGCCCAACAAGACAACCAGTCAAGGTTTGTGATCCAGCGGAGCCCTGGCCCCATCTTAGTCCAATACACCAAGCCCAATCTAAGCTCGTTATTTGGACATCAGTTGGGGCCCGGCCAACTCTAACTTCGAGTTCAAATAAACCGCCCCCACAAGATTGCCCCTACAACATTTCACAACACATCTCCGTGTACTGAGAACATCTCCCGATGATGATATCATCATTTTTGGTAATATCATCAGGAGATATTCCCAATACATGGCAGGGATGTGCTGTGAGACATTGTGGGGGGCTGATTTGATCTCTCAAACTTCTACAAAATGCCAATTTCTACTTTTAGTTTTTTTTTATTATTATTATTTGGATCGATCCAATGTCTATAATCTCTTTTGAAATGTTTATCATTTATTTGTACATTATATGAAGAAAGGATTTTAAAACAAATAAAGAGATTGGCTACAGAACCCCACCTATACCCACGAGAATATAGAAAGTTGAGGCAAAGTTTTCAAGGAGTAAACTATATCATGAATTATTGTTATATTGTCTATTTTATTGTTATATTATCTATTTTAGGGGTGAGCATTTGGTTTATTAGGTTAAAAACTGAATCGAATAAATCAAAATTTTAAAAACTGAAATAAAAAATGAAACAGAACTGAAACCGAATTATAAGAAAACCGAAATCGAAAATTTTGGTTATTTCAGTTAAAAACTGAATTTATTTAATATATATAAAATACTATATATTATAACCTATAATATATATACTATAATATATATTATGAAATTGAATTTCATTATAATTCATTATATGTAATATATTAATATATAGCATATTATATATTAAATGTTATATATTGTATATTATATATTACATATTATATAATGAATCAGTTAATTCGATTTTTTCGGTTAACCAAATTTCTAATTCTGAAAATCAAAAACCAAAATTCCTAAAAACCAAAATAACCGAACCGAATTATCCAAAAATCAAACCGAAAAAAATGAAACCAAAATTTTTGGTTCTATATTTCGGTTTTAACCAAATAATGCTCACCCCTAGTCTATTTGCATATTCAAAAAGTTAACTATTGACAATCCACCACAAAAGGCATTCAGCTGCTTGATATTTCTGCTCTTTGCTTCCTAAAGAGTTTCAAAATGAGAGCTTGGCATTCAGCTTGAGTTGATTTCTAGGCTGTAGACTCTTACCCTACTGCTGCAATCACTTACAATGATCTCACAAAAGCAATAGAGACATTTAGTTCTATGTTTCCTAGAGGCTGCATATGAGCAGCCTGATGCAATCCAGAGGAGATGGAATTTTAGATTATTGAGTTGGATGGACACTGTTGTTGACTGCTTTAATCACCCCATATGGGATCAGGTATTACATTATCATACAATTCTCAATTTTTTGTTTATAATTTTTGTTGTCAGAATGGGTAGTACATTCAAATTGGATGGTCGAATCGCCGTTTTTTATTTCTTAGAATTGGGAACTGTCCAAGCAACTGGTTCTGTTTTATCCCAATCTCGGTCCCTAGGCAAAAAGCGTTGAATCGGTCAACGACCCATTGACCCAAGTGGTCGAACCGTCAACCCATTGACCCATTCAATGGTTTTTGGTTGTTTTTTTTTTTAAATGGGAACTGTCCAGGCAACCGGTACCATTTTATCCCAATCCCGATCCCTAGCCAAAAACCGTTGAATGGGTCAACGACCCATTGACCCAAGCGATCAAACCGTTGACCCGTTCAATGGCTTTTGGCCATTTTTTTTTTATTTTTTTAATTTATGTTGTCAGAACAGGTTGTCCGTTCGAACCGGATCGTCAAACCGCCAACCCGAAAACCAGTGGCCAAAACGGTTCCGTTTTTTAGTCGTATGAGTCACATGCTTGAATGACATAACACGTATGATATTGCTTAATGGACCTCACACACTCAATTTTTTGCCTGTAATTTTTGTTGTTAGAACGGGTTGTCCGTTCGAATCGAACAGTCAAACTGCTTTTTTTTATTTTTGTAATTGGGAACCGTCCAGGTAATCGGTTCCATTTTACCCCAATCCCGGTCCTTGGCCAAAAACCGTTGAATCGGTCAACAACCCATTAACCCGAGTAGCCTAACTGTCAACCCGTTTAATAGTTTTTGGCCGTTTTTTTTTATTTTTAAAATTTTTGTTGTAAGAATGGGCCATATGAGACACACTGGCTCGATTGACATAACACGTATGATACTGCTTAATGGACCTTACACACTCAATTTTTTGCATGTATTTTTTGTTGTCAAAACAGACCATTTGTTCAAACCAGGCAGTTGAATCATCGACCCAAAAACTGGTGGCAGATAAGATAAATAAGATTCCTTATGTTTGTGAGAATTTTCAATGAATAATCTTATATATATAATTTAAAGGGAAATCTACTACCATTTGGCGAAAGGGGAGACCACCCCTTTCCCTTTAATATATATACTAGCAGGGACCCGTGCGATGCATGGGAAAACGAAATGCAATTTTTGACAAATTATTGTAATTTATTTATTTTCATATTATTTGATAATTTAAAGTAATTATCATCCTAAGTTCTACTAATTTTTGGAATTTAATGGTTATTTTTACAAAGTTATACTAATTTCATCTATTTTATCATATTTTATGGAAATTAGTGGTTATTTTTCCCTAAGTTCTACTAATTTCTGGTAATTTCTATTATATAATAATTTATCATAATTATTGGTAAATATAATATTTTATGGAAATTAGTGGTTATTTTTGGATAATTTCTACTAATTTCTGGTTATTTCTATTATACTAATTTATGAGAATTCTTGGTCAATATATACTTATTTTTTATACTTATTATATGATAGTTTATTGGTCAATTAGTGGAAATTAGTTCTATTATATAATTTCTACTAATTTCTGGTAATTTCTATTATATATTAATTTCTTGGTAAATATATACTAATGTATTATATTTATTATATGATTTATTGGTAAATTCTAGTAATTTATCGATTTTATGGAATTTAGTGGCTATTTTTGGACATTTTCTACTAATTTATGATAATTTTTGGCAAATTATTTTAATGTATTTAGGATTATATTATTTGATAATTTCAAGTAATTATCATCCTAAAGTCTACTAATTTGTAATAATTTCTTTTGATTTATTTTTAGTAATTTTTTATAAATATTGATAATTTATGTCTAATAATGGTAATTTCTTTAATTTATATTTGATAATTTTTATAATTATTTGACAATTGTTATTGTTACATTATTTGACAATTTTAGGTATACCAGTTATCAAATTTCAAAAAAAAAAAAAATTCAAATAGCAATTTTTTTAACTTACAATATGTAACAATCTTCAAAACACATGTAAACCAAAGCAATTCAAGGTTCAAAGTATCGACACGTATTGGCCGATACATATCGTGCCGGTGGCTTCCCGATGCGCCCCTACAGGGGTTGTATTGGGTCAGCCATTGGTTCAGAGGGTAGTCAAGCCTTAAACCAGCCCCTCTGAACCAATTTCGAAAAAAAATAAGTAAAACCTAAAAAAAAGCATCGACACAAGGTGTATCAGCCCATGTCGATATTTAGAACCTTGAAGCAATTCATTAAGATAAATGCAAATAGAATTTTTAACTAACGTTATATAACAATCTCGAAAGCACAAAACCCAAAAATTTACACCAAAGAAATTCAATAAGCAAAAGGACAAACATTATTTTTGATGATTCTTGTTCACATTATTTATTAAATATTTAATTATTAACAACATTTATCAATAATAGTAAGTAATTATAATATTTTATTAAATAATCAGCAATGATATTTTAATTACCAAAATTAAATTAAATTAACAGTATTTATCAGTAATAGTTAGTAATTATAATATTTTATTAAATAATCAATAACAATACTTTTAATAACATTTTTAATTATTTTTAATATAACAATAATTACTAAACTTATTAATAACAATGTTTATAATTTTAATTTAAAGTAAAATTAAAGTAAATATATATTTATTAACAATATTTATAATAACAGTAATTATTAATTATTTATAATAACAATACTGATGGGGTGGTTGCTATTAGCAGTATTAATTAATTTATTAATTATTTATAATTACAATACTGTTAATAATTAATTATTAACAGTATTACCAACCGCTCCATCAGTAATTAAATTACTACCATTGCTCCCCTTTCATGTGTGTACATATCAAACCAGACGTGTAAATCAGGTTGTGCCGCTCGCGGCCCGACACAAATTTGGACTAGCCCGGCACGGCATGGTACGATAGCCCACAAGCTGTGCTAGGCCCGACACGATGGTTCCTGCCATGCTGGGTCTAGGGTTTTAGGTCCACAGGCCGGCACGGCACGACCAAGGGGGTCGTGTCGACCTGCGGGCTGCAACACGATCCATATATATTATTTATATATTTTTTATATATATTTATATATGTTTATATATTATATATATTTATATAATATTATATAAATAATAATTATATAATAATATATAGTATATAATATATTAATAAAATAAATATATTTTTTTAAATTATTATACTAATTTATTTAATTATTGTATATATAAGGAATTATATACACAAAATTCATATAAAATTAAAATTTTAAGTTTTTTATCAATTTTTTTAAATAAATTGCTTTGGCCCGATGCACGGCCCGACCTGGCCCAAGGCTCGGCCCATGGCATGGCACAGGCCTACATGAGCTGGGCCATGGGCCGTGCCGGGCCGATCCCCAAAATTTTCATCAAAGAGGGTAACATGGCCCGTAGGCCGACACGACACAACCCGCACAAAGTATAGGCTGCCCACGGGCCCACTTTAGTCTATTAATTAATTGTTTTCCTTCCTATGACCCCATCTTCACTTCTCTTGCTCTCACACGAGCAAATTAGTGTAAATAATTTGAACTTAAAAGTATGCTATTATAATGATCTAAGTTTGAAAATAAAATATTTTCTATGCATATGTAACAAAATATAGAATACAAAAAGGTTATATTAGTATATATACAGAATATTTTTATTAAATATAAAATACAATAATAAAAGATATGTTATATAAGTATTTACTCAGTAGCTTTATAGGATCCCCTAAAAGGTACTCCACTCCCAATTTTTCAGACGTTTCCATTCCCATTTTTACACCCTAAATTTCTCTCGTTCTCAGAAAAGTTTGGCAAAAGGTTTAATATCAGCTGCCGATCTAAAACAACCTTCCTTTTTCATGTTTTGAAAATCAGACCAGACCAGACAGTTGGATTGGTTGACCTGGAAACTGGTCAGGCAATCAGTTTTGTTTCATCCTAAAACAGCTCTGGACCATATACCATTGATTTGGTTAATGACCTATTGACCTAAGTGGTTAAACTGTTGACCCATCAATTTGGACAATGAATTTTGGCCATTTTTTATTTTATTTTTAAATAATAACAGACCATCCATTTGAACCAAACTGTGAGACCATTCGATTCGTGTCCGATCCAGTTTTTAAAAACCTTGCTTTCAATGGTATAGAATAGCCAATAGGATTCATGTAGCCTACCCTATATAACCATCTCTCTCATTAAAACAAGGAAGTGAAGAAATTTTCTCTTTTTTTTTTTATTTTTTATTCCACGTTTTTATGAATTTAACCAATTAAATTCTTACACTTGAACCATTTTTGGCCACGTTAGATGGCTTTAAAAGAGCCATGTTTCATAACGATTCTAGGAGGGTTTATCACGTCCGAAACCACTCCTAGATCGTGTCCAACTCAAGCACAAAAACTTTGTTTTTCTTCTACTTTTCAAGTTAGTTTTTTTCCATTCTTTTTCTTCGTTCTCTTCTCATGATCAACACCTATATTTCTTACTTTTGTTCTGTTTTCCTTCATGTCAAACCTTTCACAGTAGTGGAAGTAATTCTATTTTGAGAGAGAAAAACAGAGGTGGAAGGACACCAACCAGGTAAATCGTTTCACCATCTCTTTTCTTCATTTTCTATTCCGAACCTAGTTTAAATTTTGTTGTTTTTCTCACTAAAATCAAGGGGTGGGAAGGCGCTATTTTGGACGAAAATTACTCTATTTTGGACAAAATAACAGGGTTGAACTACTCCGATTCATCGCCCAAATAGGTAAAACTCCTTCCCCGTCTCCATTTTCTTCCTCTATTCCGAACCCAGTTTAAAATTCATTGTTTTTTTTTACTAAAAACAGGTGTGGGAAGATGCCATTTTGTACTAAAAAGAGACATTGTTTTAGACTAAAAACAGGGGCAGAAGGAGACCAGGCATGATTAGTACGTTTTGCTCCTGATTCTGTTTTTATTTCTGATGTGGCACGACCCGGGCACTCCTACCTGGCGGGTGACTGGCTCCTCGCTGGCAACGACCGACACCTGAGAAGATGAAAGGAAGGATTCCCGGGGATTAGCTCGATGGGAATACTCCGATGCTTAAGTTAGTACTGTGTATGGGGAGTAAAGAGAGAAACAAAAGCTAAGAGTGGAGGTCGCGCTTTATCACTATATTCCCGAGATTAGAGGTCTCAAGAGAGCCTTTCTCTTCTGCCCTGGGGGGCTCTTATAGGAGTGCTCTTGCGAGATCGGGCATAACCGCCACGGGGTCCCTGCCACACCCGTTACTTGCCAGGGCTGCGCAGGTGGCCGTTGGGACGTACTCCTTACTCGGGCGAGTGACACATCCCCAAAGTGACAGGTACGCCTCCGCCTACTGAGAGACGTGGGCGCAGACTGTTGAAAGGACAGGGACTGCGCCGTCAATTAGGGACGTGGCCCAGTCTGACAGGTACGACTTATTAACTAGAAGCTTCCTGAGGGAAGCTTGTGCGGCCCGCTCGCGAGCTACTCTGTAACGAAATTTGAATACTTCAGAAGTACCCTTAGTAGAATTGGTCCTCAGAATATCCCTTGAGGTAGTTCGGGGAACTCGGAGCTCGCATTGTGGCGAGCTCCTCCTTTACCTTGCTACCACGTAGCGGGCTGCTTTATGGGCCTATCACTTAACCGTATCGGAACACGATGCTGAGCTGTCGCTTACGCTGAGTCGGCATCCACGTGTCGCCATTTCATAGGTCGGGTCAAATCATCCTTCATCAATTGCCCCCCACTCCTCGGGCTAAGAGTGTTGCCTTAGCGCAGGGAGTTTATGAAGCGCGATGGACTGATTTGACCGAAATTCAAAACTAGATTGACTGTCTTCAATAAATGTATTTGCGGGAATCAAGAGATCTTCTGACTTCTCTAACTTTTCAGGTTCCGAAAACATGATGAGGTGGCCTTTAATTCCGAATGTCATGCTGCTGCGACTACCTTAATCGTGGAAGACGTGCTGCCAATCGCCTTCGATTTTTAGAAGGCGTGCGGTCAGGGCGCCTGCGGACCGTTGGATCTGCTTTGATCCGGGCCATCGGTTTGAGAGGGCGAGGGCTATAAATGGGGAGCTCCCCCCCCCCCCCTTTGGCTCTACCTTCGTCCGCGCTATCTTGCTTTGGATTCTGAGGTTGCGTACTTCGCTTAGTCTACTCAAGTTTGTCAATCCGCTCCGTTCCGTCTACTCTGGTGAGTCTCAATTGCCGTCAGCCATGTCTAGGTACCCACGACATACCTACCATAGGGACAATAACCAAGATGGTGATGCTCCCTCGAGCTCGGGGGGAGCCTGGGAGCATATCCTAGAGGCTCGGGAGGCCTCTGACGACATGGCATCCACTTCTAGAGGGAGGGAGCCCGATACCTTTGGCCCTTCTTTAGTGATAGCGGAGAGACTCAGGTCTCTAATCCACTACTTTCGCCTTCCCGGGGACCTGGTTTACAACCTCCCTACTAGCAACTTTCCTTGGGAGCATGGTCCCAATGACATAGTGATTTTCCACGAACAGCTCGAGGCTGGCCTGCGTCTTCCCCTGCACCCCTTGATAGTGGAGGTGCTGAACCACTTCAACGTCACCATTGACCAGCTTCACCCTAACGCTGTTCGAAACATGGTTGGGACTATATCCCTATGTCACGAGTACTGCCTCCCCTTGGACCTTGATGTTTTCGCCTCTATCCTTTGTATAAAGAATGCTGCTCCTGGGGTTCCTCCGGAGAGGCACTTTTATTACCTCTCCCCCCGTCGCGGCTACAAGCTCTTATACGAGCTGCCGAATAAGATTCCCGCCTGGAAGCGGGACTACTTTGTGGTCCGTAACCCCGAGGGGTGGCCCTTTCCCACCTCTTGGAGGTGTGCTATCCAGGACCCGGGGGCCGAGCTGAACCCCGAGATTCGGAAAACGATGCTGTCTTGGGCGTCGGTAGGCTTCCTACCCTCTGCTCGGACTACTTGGCCGAGGAGAAACTCGTGCAGGCAAGCTTGAGCCCGGGTAAGTCGGTCTTTTAGGTCGCGTAGCATCTTGTGACTTGTGTACACATGCATTTTGCTTCCTGTTGGACTAATATCTTGTGGTCTTTTGGCAGCCATCATGTCTAGTGCCGATTCGCGCCGCCTACTCTCGGGCAGCCAGAGGCGCCAGGTGAAGAGGACGCGCCCCGACCGGACTCCTACTTTGGGAAGCACTGAGTTCGGGTCTGCCGAGCCGGTCCTGCCTTCTCCACCCGAGGTCCCAACGCCCCTTCCTGAGGGGACTAGTGAGATCAACCCTGAGGGAAGCGAGCTCCCTCAGCTGGGGGAGGTGCCCTTTAACCCCCTTCAGCCTCGACCTTACCCTCGATTCCCAGTGGGGAGCTGGGATGGGGTAAATGATTATTTGCTAGCTCGTCGGAGGAGTCGGAAAGCAATCACCAACGATGAAAATGCTCAGTGGGGAAATATGGAGCCTGGGGATCTCTCCGCATTCGCCTCTGCTCACTGCATGGTGGTAAGTGGCCTTTTTCCCCCTTTTTTCTCTCTTGTTTTGCCCTTTTCCGCGGTCTTCTAATCTTTCGTTTTTGCTGATAGGTAAACTCTGCCATCCATGCCATGGCTCTCTAGACGCGCATCCATCGCGTCGACGCCCTCAACCAGCGTGCAACCAACTAGAAGCTCCAGGTAGAGCTCGACCGGATCCGGGGTGAGCTCCATCACACCCGCAAGGGGAGCGAGTCTCAGGAGCTGCACGTTCATGACCAGGAGGCTCAAATCACTCGGCTTACTGAAGAGAGCGCACGCTATAGGGAGGAATCGTCGAGGATGGCGGGAGAGAGGGAGCTCCTCAGGCAATAGGTGCGGGAACTGGAGTCTACTCTTCTGAATCGGACCTGAAACTTTGACCAGATGGTGGAGGCTGAGCGAGAGAAAGTAGTCTGGGATTTTAAAGACTCCCAGGAGTTCCATGACCTCCAGGCGGAGTATGGCTCAGGTTCGTACCGCTCAGGGTTCAAGCTTTGCCGGTGGCTGGTTCGGAAGTTCTCCGGACTTAACCTCGACGGCATTACCATGAAGGGTCTGTCCCCTGAGACAGCAGACCAAGCGGACAAAGAGGAGCCTGACTCTCCGGAGGATGAGGAGGCGGATCCTTGAGGTGGCGTTTCTCTGGGCTTCTGTGGCTTCCGGGTGCCGTAAACCCGGTCTTTCACCAGTTTTTTCCTGTTGGGCAGTTGTGCCCTGTGATGATTGAACCTTTCCCGAGCTGCTTAGCTCGGTTGCTGCATTTGTTATTTTCTTTTCACTGCATTTGTTTGCTGTTTTTTTTTTTTTTTTGAAGAATGAAAATTTTCTCCCTTCTTCTGGGTATGATGAACTCTTTTTATTTTTGCTAAAACGATCTCATCTTTTTTTTTTTGAAGTTACCTACCCAAAGTAGGGCTCTTCGGTAGGCGTTCTCCCCATCTGTCACGTTTAGGTTTTCCGCGGCATACCGCGAAGTGATTACTACGTACGTCCGAACTAAGTACTGATTAGTTATTCCTTAGCTCGACCGACGTATCGAAACGAGCTATGCTTCGCATGGTTTAAACCCGAGCTGCTTACGCCTTTGATTTTTCGTACTTTGCCTTCGCCATTGAGGCAACTTTCTTCACGCCGAGGTCTTTTTTAGCTCGGTGTTTTGGCCCTTGGGCTTAGGGAGGGACCCGTAGTCTGCTCTTGGATTCTCCCACGCCGAAGTGGCGATTGGGGTTTTCTTATTCCGAGGTCATGTTAGCTCGGTGTTTTTGCCCTTAGGCTTAGGGAGGGACCCGTAGTCCGCTCTTGGATTCTCCCAAGCCGAAGTGACGATTGGGGTTTTCTTGTACCGAGGTCATGTTAGCTCAGTGTTTTGGCCCTTAGGCTTAGGGAGGGACCCGTAGTCCGCTCTTGGATTCTCCCATGCCGAAGTGGCAATTGGGGTTTTCTTGTACCGAGGTCATGTTAGCTCGGTGTTTTGGCCCTTGGGCTTAGGGAGGGACCCGTAGTCCTCTCTTGCTTCTTACAAATAATATTGCCTCAGATTGACGATATTCCATGCTCAAGGTACTTGTTTCCCTTCGAGGGTCTCGAGCTCGTATGTTCCTTCCCCGAGCACTCGTTTCACTCGGTAAGGGCCTTCCCAGTTGGACCCGAGTTTGCCAGTGCCGGGTTCAGGTACCATAACTTTACGAAGGGCTAGGTCGCCAACGCGGAGGTTCCGCTTCTTGACCCTGGCATTGTAGTACCGAGCTACTCTCTGCTAGTAGGCTGCGGTCCTGATGTACGCGAGGTCCCTCACTTCGTCGAGTAGGTCGAGGTTGGTGCGTAGCTCATCTTCGTTTGTTTGGTCGTTGTATGCTTCCAGGCACAACGTAGGTACTTCGATCTCCGCGGGGATCACTGCTTCGGTGTCGTAGGTGAGATTGAAAGGTGTTTCTCCCGTGGCGGTTTTCTCCGTGGTCCGGTAGGCCCATAGAACACTGGGTAGTTCATCTGCCCACATTCCTTTAGCTCGATCCAGCCATGCCTTTAGTCCGCGGAGGATGGCTCTGTTCGTGACTTTTGCCTGACCATTTGCCTGAGGGTGCGCGACTGAAGTAAAATTTTGTTGAATCCCCATGTCTCGGCACCAGTCTTGAAATTTGATGTCCTCGAACTGTTTGCCGTTGTCGGAGATCAATACCCGAGGTAATCCGAAGTGGCATACGATGTTCTTCCAAAAGAAGTTTTGGACGTTTTGGGCTGTTATTGCTACAAGGGGTTCGGCTTCTACCCATTTAGTAAAATAGTCCACTGCTACCACTAAGAACTTTCTTCCACCTGTTGCTGACGGGATTGGCCCGAGTAGATTAATGCCCCACTGTGCAAAAGGCTGCGGACTGGTGAGGTATTTGAGGTCGGCAGCGGGTTGGTGGTGAACATTGGCGTGTCTCTGGCTTTTATCACATTTTCTAACGAGTTCAATGGCATCTGCCTTCATCGTTGGCCAGTAATACCCTTGTCGAAGCACTTTCTGGGCAATGGCCCTGGTCCCCAAGTGTCCACCGCATAGACCTTCATGAATGTCGCGAAGTATGAGTTTAGCTTCGGTAAGTCGCAAGCAACGCAGGTAGGGGAGCGTGTAGGATCTCCTGTATAGCCGCTCGTCTATTATGATATATTTGGCTGCTTGACGTTGCACCCTTCTGGCTGCATTGCGCTCTGCAGGAGGGTTCCGTGCAACAAGAAGTTCATAAGTGGGTCAATCCAGCTCGGCTCTGCTTGAACGACGGGAGCGACCTCCTCTGCCCCCCCCCCCCCCCCCCCCGAGAATGCTAGGCCGAGATAGGTCCTCTATGTATACGGTTCTCGTGGTGATGTCACTAGTGCTGGCTAACTTGGACAGGGCATTGGCCTTGGCGTTCTCCGACCTAGGGATCTGTCTGATAAAGTGTGACCGGAAGTTGAGCAGGGCCTCTCTGACTTTGGCTAAGTAGGCGACCATGGTCGGCTCGCAAGCTTCATACTCGCCCGTGACCTGGTTGACCACGAGCTGTGAGTCACTGCAGATAACGATGTGCTTGGCTTTTACTTCTCTGGCTAAGGCTAGTTCGGCTATCAACGCCTCGTACTCTGCTTCATTGTTAGATGCCTTGAACTCGAAGCGTAGCGCGTACTCCAGTTTCATGCC
Source organism: Nelumbo nucifera (assembly GCF_055504915.1). Lineage (NCBI taxonomy): Eukaryota > Viridiplantae > Streptophyta > Magnoliopsida > Proteales > Nelumbonaceae > Nelumbo > Nelumbo nucifera. The sequence continues at coordinate 55,736,768 of NC_142655.1, forward strand.
GCTTGGGCCGTGCAGAACTATTCCGGTACCGCTGCCTTGTTCGTTCGAGGAGCCATCTACGTGAAGGATCCAGGGCTCCTCATCCCAGCTCGCGGTTGGCCGAGCTAGGAGAGGTGCCACACAAGCTACTACTTCGCGGGGTTCGGACTCGACCGACCCGGGAGCTTCGGGCTCACCCGAGGTGGGAGCCTCACGCTCAACCGGCCTGGGAACCTCGGAGCTGAATGTGCATTTGGCTATGAAATCTGCTAAGGCTTGGGCCTTAATGGCAGTTCGCGGCTTGTACTGGAGGTCGTACTCGCTGAGCTCAATGGCCCACTTCGTCAACCGACCGGAGACCTCGGGCTTATGCAATACTTGCCTCAGAGGTTTGTCGGTAAGGACAATAACAGTATGAGCTTGGAAGTACGGGCGGAGCTTCCGAGCTGCAATTATTAATGCATATGCTAGCTTTTCCATATCCGGGTATCTTGTTTCTGCTCCCTGCAATACTTTACTAACATAATAGATGGGTCGTTGGACCCGATCTACTTCCTTTATTAGTACCGAACTGACCACCTCGTCACTTGCCGAGAGGTAGAGTTCTAAAACATCGCCCTCGTCGGGCCGGGTTAGGGTCGGCACGCTAGTAAGGTAGTCCTTGAGCTCGTCGAACGCGAGCTAGAAATCTTGGGTCCACTCGAACCCTTTGCCCTTTATTGCCTTGAAGAACGGCAGGCAGCGGCCCGCTGACTTAGACATGAAACGGCTTAGGGCGGCTATGCGGCCGTTCAACCTCTGAACCTCCTTCGGTTTCTAGGGTGGTTTCATGTCCAAGATGGCCTTAACCTTATCCGGGTTGGCTTCAATGCCACGCCGGTTAACGATGTATCCTAGGAACTTACCCGAGGTTACACCGAACACACACTTGTTTGGATTCAATCTCATATTAAACTTACACAAAATTTCAAAAACAGAATGCAAGTCTTGTATTAAATCATGTGAGAATTGAGTTTTGACAACCATGTCGTCCACATAGCATTCTACTTTTCTGTCGATTAACGGCGCAAATAATTTATTTACAAGCCTCTGAAAGGTTGCCCCTGCGTTTTTCAACCCAAAGGGCATAACCTTGTAGCAGTATAGGCCAAACTCCGTGATGAAGGCAGTCTTTTCTTCATCTGTCGGGTCCATCTTGATCTGGTTATAGCCCGAATAGGCGTCCAAGAAACTTAGCAACTCATGCCCTGAGGTCACGTCCACCAAACGGTCAATTCGGGGGAGTGGGAAGCAGTCTTTCAGGCAAGCCCGGTTCAGGTCGGTGTAGTCGATGCACATGCGCCACTTGCCGCTGGCCTTCTTTACCAGGACGGGGTTGGCTACCCAGCTCGGGTATTGGACTTCTCTTATGAAGTCCGCTGCGAGGAGCTTCTCGACTTCCTCGTCGACCGCTTTCCATCGTTCCGGGGCTAGGTTGCGTTTTTTCTGTCTAATGGGCCTAACTACATGATCAGTGTTCAACTTGTGAGTTATGAGTTCGGGGTCTATGCCAGGCATTTCTGCCGCAGACCATGCAAAAATATCTAAGTTTTGGAATAAAAAATCTTACCAGTTTGGATCGTAGGGGCTCCTGGACGAAAGCGTCGATCTGGAGTGTCCGAGCTAGGTCTGCTGTTGAGGTCGGGACCGCGACTGTTTCTTCCGTGGGCGCAGCTCGTTCTTCGCCTTGCTCCGTGGGTCGTTCCAGTTCAAGATCACCGGCCACCTTGGTCTTCCCCTTTAGGGCGGCAACGTAGCACTTGCAGGACTCGAGCTAGTCGCCCCGCGCTACCCCCACACCGAAGTCTGTTGGGAACTTCATAGCCAAGTGGTAGGTGGAGACCACCGCCCGTAGGACGTGAGTGATGGGTCAACCTACTATGGCGTTGTAGGGAGAGGGGGTTGCTACCACTAGGAAGTTGTGTTCGAACCTGACCACGCAAGGCCATGTGTCGATCTCTACAGGTACTATTATTTTCCCAAGGGGCCGGACTTCTTCTCCGCTGAAGCCTACCAAAGGAGTGTCTGCGGGCTTCAGGTTGCTTCTCTGCAACTGGAGCTGGTCAAACGCAGTTTTGAAGAGTATGTCGGCAGAGCTGCCCGAGTCAACGAGTATACGCCTAACCTCAAAGTCGTTGATTCTCAGCTTTATTACGAGCGCATCGTCGTGGGGGTAATGGACTCCTCGCGCATCGTCCTCTATGAAGAAAATTGGCTCTTCCGTTCTCGGCTGCTTCGGGGGGTTCTGCTTCTCCCGGGTGACCTCACGAACCGACATCCGAGCTGCCGCCGAAGTACAAGCCGCGACGATTGAGCCTCCCACTATCATGTGAATGGTCCCCCGAACTAGCCTCTCCTCTAGAGGCTGCCTCTGCAGTTGTTCGGCCGGCCTGCTGCTGGACTCGAGGGCGTCTTTACCGTGCTCCCCTTGCTGACCTGTTCTATTACTGTTATTGTTATTATTATTATTTTGTACAAAGTTTCTCAAATATCCGCGATGAATGAGCTCCTCTATCTCGTCGCGGAGGTTTTTACAACTCTCGGTACTGTGACCATGGTCCTTGTGAAAACTGCAATACAAACTCTTATTTCTTTCATTGGGATTCCCCCTCAGACGGGGCGGCTACTTCACATACGGGGCGTCCTTGATTGCCATCAGAATTTCGGCCCGCTTTGCGTTCAATGGAGTGTAGTCTGCCCGGTCTGGTGCAGGAGCCCGGAACAACTGACCCAACTTTGCACCCCGGACTATTTCCTTTTTTCTTTGTGTGTCCTCTTGACTAGGAGGTTCCCCTTCTCTCTTCCCTTTTTCGGGTGCGCCCTCACCCTTCTGGTTGATCTCCTCTTCAGTGGCTATGAACTTATCCACAAGCTTTAGGAACTCGGTTATGGTCGCGGGTTGGTTGACGACCATGTGCCACTTGAACTCCTTGTGCTTCATGCCTTTCTTGGCCGCTGCTAGGCGTACGGCGGGGTCCAGGCGCGGTATCTGCATACAAGTGTCGTTGAACCGCTTGATATAACTTCGGATGGACTCTCCTTCTCTTTGGGCTACGTTGAAGATGCTTTCTTCAGTCCGTGGGCACCGCTTGCTGGTGACAAAGTGGGATGTGAAGGCTTGTGCGAACTGCGCCCAGCTTCTTATCGATCCAGGCACCAAGTTCCGGTACCACGTGCGTGCTGCTCCCCTGAAGGTAGTGGAGAAGGCCACGCACATGCATGACTCACTGGCTCGCGCCAGGTGCATCTATGACTGAAAGGCGTCTACATGATCATTCGGGTCGAACGACCCGTCATACTTGTCAAGAGGGGGAGGCTTGAAATCATTGGGCATCGGGACTGCCAAGAGTTCGGAGGATAGGGGGGACGGAACCGAGAGGAGTGGAGCCTTGGCTTCGGCCGAGCCTACCTCTTCTTTGTCCATGAGCTCGGGCAAATCGCGGGTGACAGATCGGCGAGCTCGGCGGTGGCATTTCTTCTTCTTGGTGGGCTCGGCGTTAGTGCTGATCACCTTCGCGCTGTCCAGAATGGTTTGCGTTGGGAGCAGCCCGGTCTGCTAGTGATGGCTGCGGACAGAAGGGGCCTGCTTAGAGTCTGCTGCCAGGATCTCGAACCGATTTTCGAGGATTGGGGTTCCGAACTTCGACTGTCGGGGCGACGTTAACCTGCCTAGTCGGGGTCCCCCCGACCTATCCACCCGCGGCGAGATCGGGGTAGCCGGTCTCTCCTGCCTGCCAAGGGGGGAGGTCTGGTTTTTGGGGGGATTCTCCTCGGCCGGAGTGCTCGCTCTGGCGGCGAGATCTGGCTTGCTGCAGGGCCAGGTGTTGAGGCTAGAGTTGAGGCTGTTGAAGCTGAGGTTGGGGCAACTAGGGGAACTGCTGCTGGTACTAGTACTGGGAGACCTGGTGCAACACATGCTGTTGATAGAGCTGAAGTTGCTGGAACTGTTGCATTTGAGCCTGCATGGCCTTCATGCACTGCATCAGGTCCTCCAGCTGGTTCGGGCTGGCCGCTGGGGGCACAACCGAGGGTTCAGTGAACGTTGTTCCGACTATAGTGGGGAGTGGGGCGATGACAGGTGCCATTGTGAGAGGCACGTTCAAGCCGGGAATTTCGTCCGCTGAGCGGGGGACGGTGAACTGCCCGATACAGATAGTAGGAGACTGGGGTTGCTCCCTGGAGTTACCCATTTCTATGCTTCGTCCGACATTGCTAGGGGAAGCCATGAGCGCTGAGTTGTGTTTAAGGAAGAAGAAGTAACTAAGAATTTAAAGAGGAAGGCCTTTTGAAGCGTTTCCCACAAACGGCGCCAAATGATGTGGTGCGATCCGGGCACTCCTAGCTGGCGACTGACTGGCTCCTCGCTGGCAACGACCAGCACCTGAGAAGATGAAAGGAAGGATTCCCGGGGATTAGCCCGATGGGAATACTCTGGTGCTTAAGTTAGTACTATGTATGGGGAGTAGAGAGAGAAACAAAAGCTAAGAGTGGAGGTCGCGCTTTATCACTATATTCCCGAGATTAGAGGTCTCAAGAGAGCCTTTCTCTTCTGCCCTGGGGGTCTCTAATAGGAGTGCTCTTGCGAGATCGGACATAATCGCCACTGGGTCCCTGCCACACCCGTTACTTGCCAGGGCTGCGCAGGTGGCCGTTGGGACGTACTCCTTACTCGGGCGAGTGACACATCCCCAAAGTGACAGGCACGCCTCCGCCTACTGAGAGACGTGAGCGCAGACTGTCGAAAGGACAGGGATTGCACCATCAGTTAGGGACGTGGCCCAATCTGACAGGTACGACTTATTAACTAGAAGCTTCCTGAGGGAAGCTTGTGCGGCCCATTCGTGAGCTACTCTGTAACGAACTTTGAATACTTCAGAAGTACCTTTAGTAGAATTGGTCCTCGGAATATCCCTTGAGGTAGCTCGGGGAACTCGGAGCTCTTATTGTGGCGAGCCCCTCCTTTACCTCGCTACCACATAGCGGGCTGCTTTATGGGCCTATCACTTAACCGTATCGGAACACGACGCTGAGCTGTCGCTTACGCTGAGTCGGCGTCCACGTGCCGCCATTTCATAGGTCGGGTCAAATCATCCTTCATCAATTTCCATGTTTTCAAATTGAATCTATGGCGTGAACACTATAGGTGTGATTAATAAGAAAAAAAACTTTAAAAAGAAAACCCATAAAACGAGAAAATCTTATGTTATAAAAAAACCCATTTTTACTAATTGGGCAAAGAAGGCAAAGATAAATGGGTCAATGTGACCCGTTTTCGATAACAAGTACGGGTCGGTGTCAACCCGTTTCCGACCGATTTGTTTTAATTACCATTATACACAGTTGTTAGATTTACCATGTTACACACAGTCACACAGTTACCTAATAATAACAATTTTATTATTTGTTTTTAATTATTATTTTGAATAATTTATAGTTTTGTTATTTAAAATAAATATTTACACACAACTACCGAAATTGAAGATGGAGGGGGCCCATGCAATAATTATTTTTTTAAATAAATAATTTAAAATAATTATTTAAAAACAAATAAATATATAATTACACACAGTTCTGTTTTTAGATATTTTATATTTAAAAAATATAAATAATTACATTGTTATTTAAAATAAATAATTACCCACGATTACCTTAATCATTTATAGTTTTGCTTTTAATTATTATAACCTTAATAATAATTTTGAATAATTTATGGTCCCCTTCACCATTAATAAATAATTAGGAATATTTCCAAAAATATGATAATTTCAAAAAATTAATGGAAATAGCATAAAATTACCAATAATTAACAAAATTGGCACAATTACCAAAAAGTTATCCAAAATATTACAAAAAATGAATTAACATTAATAATCGAATTATTGTTAAACTATTGTATACTAGAGTGGACTCGTGTGGTGCACAGGTAAATTTGAAAGATTGAATAATTTTATTTACCATGAACTAATTAAAAATGAATAATAAAAAATTGTTATTAATTAACTAAAAGTATTAAAAATTATTGTTAATATATAAAATTTTAATAATTGTAATTTTCATTTAATGTTGATTTAGAGACAATAATTATTGTTAATTTAATATGAACAAATTTTGTTTTAATAAATTTAATTTTATTAATCATTTGTAGTAATTTTAATAATTGTTATTATTTCCATTATTTTTAAATAAAAATTGATTGACTTTAAATAAAGAAAAATAATTACAAAAGCTAACATTTTTATTAATTTCACTAATAATTAACAATTATATAGGGATAACAACGATGTGGGTTCAGGGTGGGGCACCCTATCCCTATGCCCGCCCCATAGTCAAGACACTCTACCCCATCTCCACCCCGTCCCCTAGTGTTAGGCGAGTTCAGGGCAAGGCACCCACTCCTTATGAAGGATGGGGAATATTTGATTTTCCCCGCCTCGTTCTGAATGTTGGGTGAGTTCTGGGCAAGACACCCATTCCTAATCATGGATGGGGGATCCTCGAATTTCCCCACCCTGTCCTAGTGTTTGGCAGGTTCAAGACAAGGCACCCACTCCTCGTCAACCCAATATTCTAAAAGTACACTAAATTATCTTTAATTTTCATAAATGTAATTTTATGAAAATTTTGGAGAATTTATTACATTTGTGTAATTTTGAAAATTTATTTTTAAATTGTTATTAAATAATTTATTTTCTTTTTAAATGATTTACTTATAAAATTACACTAATTTATCTCATATTTTCTAATATAATCTAATCAATAGTTTCCTTTTTCAAATATTATACTAACTTACCTTAATAATTTTTGTAATTATTGGTTCAAATTACAACTTACATGGGGTAGGGTAGCTAGGTAAGGCCCTAGTTTTATAGGGAAAATTGTCATCCCTACAATTATAATAATTTTCTATTACTAATTAACTAAAAGTAAATTAAATAATAATAAATTACAATATTTTATGATAATTTTCAAAAATTATTGAAATTGTTGTTGATTAGCAAAAAAGTATAGTAAATTAGTTATTTACAATAACAATAAATTAATGTAAACTATTTACTTTTTAAGCCTAAATTATTTACTATTAATCAAGGTGATGTAATTATAGTAAATTAATGTAATTATGGTAAATTACATTAATTTTATTTAAAATTAAATCATTTATTGTTAACTAATGTAAAACCAAGTATGGTTTAAGTCAACCAAGTGGTCTAGACCAGTGTGGATAGATTTAATAATTTTCTTAAATTATTTCATAATTATTTATTAAACTAATAATAATAGATTATTATTTAAATAAATATGAAATAATTTCTGATAGATTATTTTCCTAATTTAATTTTCCTTAAATTTTTAATAATTACTTAGTTGAATAATAATAATGGATTATTATTTAAATAGTTTTAGAGATTTTTTTTCATAGATTAATTTCATAATTCTTTAATTATTATTTATTTAAAAAATTATGGTTTATTAGTTAAAGAGTTTCCCTGAATTATTTGATAATTGTTAACTATAATTATTGATTTTATAGAAATTAGTAAATTACATCAATTAGTAATATCTTTTATGAATAAATAATTATTGTAAAAATAAGAAAATTTATTAAATTACAATGATTAATGTAAATTACGCTAAACATTAAAAAATTGAGCATTTATTAATTGACCAATGGTTAGTTTTCACTGATGGTTGGTTAGTTTTGAGTGACCAACTCCCTAACCCGACCAGATCAGTTTGGCTAGCCAAACAATCTCCAACCGAACTGAATTGCCTAGTAAACACTCATAATTTCAGCTAAATTAATAGTCTAATATCTAACAAATAACAATAGTTTAATCTCCAGTAATTATTAAAAATTTATAGCAAAATTACTGAAAATATATTTATAATAAAAATGCAATAAATGACTAATAAAAAGCTTTAATACCTATAAGTTAATTAATCTACTTTCACTATTTTAATAATATTTACTTTTTCATTTATTTATATTTTATATGAAATATTAGTCAAATGTAATTATGTAAGGAAAGCTTTTATCGACCTATCTATGAATTTTGCATCTCTCTCAAAGGATGTCTATTGGACTTATTGGGCTGAATGTGCATGCCTCACAAATAGTACATAGGTGATTTGGAGGAATTATGAAGCCCTCTGTCACAACCAAGATATTTGGGCTGAAGATTGAAATAATAATGCAGTATATATGTTAACTTTCAACTTTCTGCTATATGCCAATGTAAGTATCACTTAGCTTAGGGGCTTCCATTAAAAGTATTAAAATTTTGTATATTGGGCCAACGGAGGTTGAGAGTGAAGATGCGACCAAATCCCAAGGTTAGTGCCCTTATTAGATGATATGGGTGAGCTATAGCACTCATTCACATGAAAAAAGCAGGTGGAGTCATGTAACAAGCTTTCCTACTTGACCCGATTAAGAGATCCTTATAATATTAGTGATATTAGTAGATTGGTTGCTTGCATTCTCTAGCTCCCACTCGAGTGATCTTTGATTCAATCACTAAGACGAGCTTCTTGGCATTTGAATGGGTTGATAATTGTGCGAAGGATAAATTAATATAGAGAACTATGGTTTTCAAAACCAGACCAAACCGGACCAGAGGACCGGAGGTGACCAGTTTTCGGGTTTATCCCAAAACCGGATTTTTGCCAAAAAATGTTGATTTAGTCAACAAACCGCTAACACGAGCAGTTGAACCGTTTAAATTGTTCAATGATTTTGGCTGTTTTTTATTTTTTTTGTCAGAATAGAACGTCCATTTGATTCGAATGATCAGGCCATTTCCGGGAACTGGACCCCTGACCGGTTCGTTGTTTGAATCAGTTTTAAAAACCTTGTAGAGAACTTTCTTGAGCTTTAGCCTAGATGACCCATTTGAGCATATAATAACCCACAAAATTTTCTGGAGTTTTTTTTTGAGTTTGAGCTGGACCCAAAATCATCACATAAAAACCTAGCTATTTTTAATTAATTTATTTACTTATGAAGGCTGGCCAGGGCCTCTAACAACAAATGGTCTCCTTCATTCCAACCACAGGAGTGGATTGCTTTTTTTTTTCCTCCTAAATTTACATAAGAATGGGAAGTTTCAACATACCCATCTTTTACTGTTCATTAATTTCTAATTTAAAGGACAAATTTTTTGTCACTAAATTACCAATAAATTAACGCTTTCATAAATTACTTAATTTTCTATTCATTATCAATTGACAAAATTAATCAATCTTTGGATTTTCCCGTACATCGTGCTTGACAATGGAATTAAGATCATTACAACCCTCAATTGTTAGAGCGAATATCTTGAACAACTTGGTTAGCCCATTTAAAAAGTTAATACAGAAATGAAAAAAAATAATGAGCATTTGTATTCTTTAATTGTCTTCCCTAATGGGTGTCTCTGTAAAGCTCAAATTGGCCATGCAATACGCCAAATAATTCCTCTAGTTGCAGAAACCATGTCTGAATTTCAATTCAAAAAAGGGTTTCTATCATATAAGAGCAACTTTTGTGGTTTAATATCAATAAAAGTAATATAATTAAAAAAATTTTAAAAATAGGTTAACTTTTTAAAAATAATATCAATAAAGGGCAAAAAAACTATTCATCTTCTTCTTCTTGCCCTTTGTTCATCAGAGCCGCTGCCCGTCGCCACCCGCCACCACCTGCCACCGCCGCCTCCGCCTACCTCCGACAATGTTGCCAGAGGTGGCCGGAGGCAGAGGTGGCGGCGGCGGCACTGGTGGTTTCTCTGTCCAACGTTGCCACCTCCACCCACCTCCGTCTCCGCTTCCAACAACGTTGCCGGAGATGGGTGGAGGCAGAGGTGGTGGCAGCACCTCCGACCACCTCCGGCAACGTTGCTGGAGGCGGAGGCGGGTGGTGGCAGGCGGCAGCTCTAAAGAACAAAGGGCAAAAAGAAGAAGATGAACAGTGTTTTTGCCCTTTATTGATATTATTTTTAAAAAGTTAACCTATTTTTGAAAATTTTTTAATTATATTACTTTTATTGATATTAAACCACAAAAGTTGCCCTTATATGCTATTACCCCTTCAAAAAATCCTGCAAAAGTTGAAACTTCTGTTTTCTATGGTGCATGCTTATATGACCTGGAGGATCTGACTTCTCTTTCTCCATCCAACTGGGAAAAGAATATGTTCAATTCCCTTTCTTGGCTCTCCAACTAAAACACCTTTCTTCCTGGGCAAGATTTACATATTTATTCTCTAATATATACCCTATATTGTTTCATTGTGTTGATCCCATTTAGGGACAAAAGAAAATTGCCCTTTAACAAATGAGAAAGATATCCAGTATGCATGAAAGTGTTAACATGTGTTACATTAGACATGCAATTGCAATGTGTAATAAACAATACTGTATCTTCATGATTGTAACAGCACCTTAAGGCAATAATATCAGTATTTAGAGTACATGTATACAACCATCTACATAGATACAAACCCCTCATTTAGAATTAATCATGAGGCCAGAAAATATCAATCAGATTATACCTCCAGAAGTTGTTCTATTAACTCAGCGAAGGTGATGCCTGCAAGATTCAAATGAACAAGAAAATTTCTTAATGTCTAATGTCTAGACTAAGAGCAAGAAAAGGACATTTCTAATGGAGATGCAACAGACCTCAGAGTTTCTTTTGTTCCACGTCGAATTTTACAACGAATTGTAGGAAGTCCAAGGCGCTGGTGAGCTTCATACCGGTGACAACCAGAGAAACCTATTAAAATACAGGAAACAATTAAGAAATTCATTTGCGGAGGATATCAGAAAGCCTATGATATGGAAAACAAATAAGCAGTGTAGTCCATGTGCAGTTCAAGTAGAAACATACCATAGTAAACTCCATCAACCTCAAGAACATCAATCTGCACAATTATCAGATGAGGGAATAAATTAGAATTAGTTATAACACAAATAAAGAGTGTAGAAGAAAATGCAGTCTAAGGGTTCAAAGCTTAAAATCATTGTCTTATTATTTTTTTTCATTATCTGCGAACATTTACATTCAGAAGAAGGAAAGAAGGGAAGAGAGAGGCTACAAAATATTCAAGCACTACCAAGGGAAAATAGACCAATCAATTATAGTTAATGGATATCCCATTACACAAAACTCCCTTTCAACCCCAAAATTTCCAAGGCTATCCACCAAAGCAGTTACCTCCCTCAGAATGCACCAGAATAAAATGTTCAAGCAAATTGTTACAGCCTTAATTTCTCCTGTGATATATAGAATCCTGGATGTCCATACATTACTACCCTTCCCCCACCATATAGATATCTGCGAGTAATCTCCATTAATCAAAAGTGAAAGGAGGGCCTTAGGAAGTCTCAATCCTTGCAAAATAGGTAAGCTTCTACCAAATTCAAATCAGCTTTCTCAATAGGGTCTCAAGAACACAAAAACAATACTCCAGAAGCTGTCCCCTAAAATCTTCCAATTCCCAAGGAATATCCATCAAAATTAAGATTTATGGCATTATCTCTTGGAGGTAGCATTCTGCAGGAAAGGAATTCTCAAAGGTTAAAAATAAGCAACATCTTTCCACACACTATCATGGAAGGTAGAGTACAAGAAGATAACAGAACTACAGGCTATTAATAGCATCCTTCTTGGAAGAAAGCCTATCTTCAAAATTTCTTCTATTTCTTTCATGCCACATGGGGCATATTTTCCATCTACCCTCTTTTATCTCCAACTCTTCTCATTGTCAGCTATTCCTACTTGTGCTTCCTTTAGGTATACTAGCTTCCTTCTGGCTCTCATTTTCTTTTATTGTGGAACACAACTCGGATGTATTGGGGCTTAATCCCTCATGAGGGGATGTATAACTATTAGTGGTGATTAGCCAAGGCTAGCTGCCAACAAGGATTGCTTGGGCATATCATAGATTTATATCATTTTTCTTACATATATCAATAAAATCATTAACTTATTGTTGCTAATAAAAATGCCAAGGTAACGGCCATACCTCCATGAATAAATTCACATGTTCTTGTAAACATTAGTTATTTTTATTTTCTTTTCTCCCTTTTCTTTAGAAACTCTAAATCAGAGAAATCACCATAGTATTTGTTTTTCCTGGCATTGAGTAAAACAAGAACAAATGAGATAAAGTTCTATTACTATGTATCTTGAATTTTATTTTATAATCTGGTTGAACAGTGTAATATATTTGTTTTTATTTTTCCAGGAAGACAAGGATAAGAACCTAAACATATTTATATTGTGTATTACTTCAGAAATTAATAATTTTATAATATGTGGTTATCAGAAGAACTGAAAAGAGTGCCTAGGAAATACATAGACAAAATATTACACACATGGTGTGCTACGGAAGATTAAGACACAGTTCCTAATGGTGGTAACCTTGAAAATAATCACATTGCTTGTACACCAAAAGAATCAGTCAAGAGCCTATCCAATAAAAAAAGTAAGTGGTGAAGACCATGTAAACTTTTCAAATTTTCCTTGCATGACGCATCTAAATTCTGAGCACGTGCCTTCAATTTCAATGTAAACAATAGAAAAGAAGGGTCAAATATGATCATGCAGCTCATGACTCATGTCTCTAATCATACCATAAAAACTAAAAGTTGGGCATCATGTGAATATTATACTGAATGGCAATTCACATTTTTATTTTTCATCATTATGATGAGTGGCAATGTAAATCGAAGTGCCTAGGCACAAGTTAGCACCCCAAAAATAGTAAAGACCCTTTTGGGATCCCAAAAGTTGTAGGCTAGATAATATCATTTTCTTACCAAAGGTTTGCAGGCTAATGTTGCTAAGCACCAAAAATCCCCAATAAAACCTTTCTACTTGCCCTTCGGAGGAGCATTTCCTTCTAAACATTAATTCAGAATCTAGGAAATGTAAAAAAAAAACATTGTGAATTATTCACCTTCACATTAGGGCACAAAACCTGGTTTCTGTTACCACATCCTTTGGTAATAGAGGTACTGAAATTTCCTCTAGGCACATCCACTTTTTCACCTGCCATTCATTTTAATGTCCTCCACAACCACATGTTCATATCCTCCAGGCATATTAACCCTTTCAAGATTTTATTAAGTTGTCCATAAATCAATTCCTAGAATCTACAAAACTTCTCAAATGATAAAGATGTGAAACCCAAAGGGATCTTCTCTCCTAATACATTTACAAAAGTTACCTTTGAGCTCATCTAAAGCTAAGATTCCTATATTTGACAGTTCCTAGATGAAGCATGAATAATTCCTGCTTAGAAAGATTGAGGAGGCCGCATACATAAAATCTAATATCATGTCAATTTTGCAGGGTCTGAGGATGTGAGGATTGGATTCTCTATTGGCTCAGAAATACTAGAAGTTGAAGGGGATTCTTTAGTGATCATAAGTTGGATGACATCACCATCCAAAGGCCCTTGGGCTCTCTATGACACTTGTGAGGCAGCTTAGATCATTTTCAGACAAAATGAACATCTCATTCATCTGGATACAGTGATCAGCATACTCCCTAGCAAATGGATTAGTGTAATGAGAAAGAAAACTGTACTGGGGAATGGGATTGTCGGGGTGATAAAGTAATACTTGTAAAGCAGATGCATATAGGGATCATCTATTGTCACTGTTTCTGCTTGTCATATGGGGAAAATCTATGACGCTAAAAATACATGGTATTGGAAGAGTTTTAACCAATCAAAATCCATCCGTGAATTTTCATACATATCACCTGATTGGTTAACACATTTATGATACCCATTGATTGGTCACAAGTTTTTTAAATATCATATCTTTCCAGTATCATAGTCGAACCCTGTCATATGATTCTTCTTCTCATGTTGGTGTAGGAAGTTTCCTGTATTATTTGCTATGCTCTCATGAAGGGGGAGAAGGCTCCTGGGCTGGATCGTTTCAACATTGCTTTCTTCAAGGTGTGTTGGAACATTGTCAAAAAAGATTTGATGGAAATGTTTAGGGAGTTGTGGGTGGAGAAAAAAGCTAGAAAAGTTAGCAAATGCAACTTACACTTCCCTTATTCTGAAGGTTGAGATCTTTGGATGCTGGGAGTTCAAGGAAATTCTAAGTCCAAAATCATTTGGAGTTGTATCTCCTTTGTTGTTTGCTGGAAGGTTTGGAAAGGAAAGAAACAAAAGAATTTTCAAAGGGAAGATGAAAAGCAATGAAAAATTAGAGGGCGGCAATCAGTTCGAAGATAATTGGTTGAGTTTTAATTCTTCCAGAATTTGAAGGCCTGACGAAAGAAGACTTTGAAGCAGATTTTTGGTATATTTTGAATGCTTGACTTTTAGTTTTTGTATTTTGGATAACTGATCTGTATGCTTTTCTTTTATTGGAATCCAATTGTCACCAAAGAAGTTGTACCTTATTTCTTTTTTAATATTTTTTCTTCTTTATGAAACCTTTTGATCTCATTAATAACAAAAACCTGTTTAGAAATATTTCCCTCAAATTAGTGTCGTTTTTGCCTTATTGTTATTCAATTGCTAAGCTCTTATAGAACATGGACCTGTCTTGTATTACGTTACTATACTACAATCAGACTAAGAAATGAATAAAAGTCTAGGAAGTGAAAATAGATTAAGAAAAATCTGTCTCTCTATGTATCTCTTAGATTATTACGCGTGAATTGTCTTACTGGTTCTTGGAGCCCAATTACTCGAATGCTCTCCATGAGGTCCTTCACCTTCTCCGGGTCGTTAGCTCTTGTACGCATGAGAGGTCTCCGTATCTTATCGAGCGGAAGCTCAAGAATCATCGGCCCACCTGATTTGGGTGCACTGAAAGGAACCCCTGAAACCGACAGGGTCCCATCAAATTACAGAAAATAAGAACCTTCAAAGTCAAAACCCATCAACTGATTTTTCGTTTTTTCTCAATCCAATCATGAAATTGAAACAAAAAAAAACAATTGAATATTGGGATAAAAAGCTGCAAGCCCATCAACTGATATTTGCTAAATGAAATGAACTCCTCAAAAAAGGGAAAATCTATGATATGGAAAAGATATGGTATGGAAAGAGTTTTGACCAATCAAAACCCACCCATGAATTTTGATAAATCACACCATGTTCCTAACCACGTTTAAGATTGTGTTATTGGTCAGTTGTTTTTCAGTTATCATATCTTTCTCAACAAATAGAAACATGGATTTAGAGAAAAAGAGCAAGAATAGAAATTTCTCCACTGATATAAAACTACAATAAATTGTTTGTTTTGGTGAACTATAACACTTAACAAATTTGGGTTTTAGAGAGAATGATAAAAAAAGGAACTTACCATTAGATGAAGCCATTACAGAGAAGTTTCTGAAATTGTTTGGGATATGCAGGGGAAGATTTGCCATCTCTCTCTCTGTCTCTGATTCTCTTGAATCTGTTCTCTCTCGCCAGTCACCACAACGTCGCCCAATGATATATGAGAAAAGGATTCATGACAGCATCCGCCTTGAGAGACCACCGCTGGCTGTCCTCTCCAAACTGCATCCGTCAGATTGGAATTAATAACTGTCAGTGATCAGATCAGATCGCTCGATACCCGTCTTTGGAACAGAAGTGTAAACAAATCAAAAAAGGCAAATGGGGAGGGAGCTTTGCTTTTCGGCCTCGGTTTGTTTGAGTTTGACTGCTTGGCCTGTGGCTGTGGCTGTGGCTGTGGCTGTGAAGAGAGACGTGTTCAAACGAAGAAGACGACAAAGAAGCATGCATCTCATGGCTCTCAGCATTCTCTGAAATAGTAAATGGTTTGAACATATTGGGCTTGGTCTCACCTAGGGAGATCATTCCTAGTGCGGCTCAGCCCAGCTCATAACTTTTGGGCTTGGGCCTAAGTTTGTACTTTGTAGACCGGAAACCTGGCTGGAGTCCGGTCCATAAGGCTTGACCAATCCTAATCCATTCTGAAGTTTTAAACCCCGACCTTAACCCTAATCCAACCCAAAATTCTAACCTTAGCCTATAGCATTCTTTATTTTAAGGACTCATCTCAAAGCTCAGTGTTCATGAAGTTGAGTCTGCCAACAAAACACGTTCCAACCCTCTGTCAATTTGATATAACACCGCAGATCTCACCATGAGATTGGGACCTATCATAAAAGTGGGATCTGCCATATATGAGATGTTCGGTGCAAGATTATATCAGTAAATTGTTGGAATTTATTTTGTTGGCAGGTGATTCGGACTAATGTTGAGTTGAGATCTTCTGCCAACAAATCACGTTTGAACCCTCTACCAATCTCACCATGAGACTGTGACCCAGCATAAAAGTGGGACTCGCCATGTATGAAATATGCAGTGTGAGATCGTGTTGGTAGGTTGTTGGAGTTATTTTTTGTTGAAAGGTGATGACTTGTGCCTACGAGGGCATTTTAATTGCAAAAAGGAAATAAATCCTTAAAATAAGGAATGCCAAATGCAGCCTAAAATCCTTCAAACCCAATTCTAACCCCTCCTTTCTAGAGCTCTCCTTAGGGAGACCGAATCAGCCCCCCACAACGTCCCACAATACATCGCTGCCATGTATTGGGAACATCTTCCGATGATGACATCATCATTTCGGGTATTATTATCAGGAGATGTTTCCAATACATGATGGGGATGTGATGTGGGACGTTGTGTGGGGCTGATTTGAACTCCTCCCTAGGCCACCTGACATAGTTTTCACTCTCACTTTCCATTATTTATCTATCTAGTAAATCCCTACCAACACACAAGTCACAAACATGATGGATTGGGAAACGTTCCAAAATCCACCATTCACAATGTTAAAGGATTAAGAAACTTTCCAAAATGGGTGGTGATGTGGGGTGACCCAACCCAGTCCATTTGAGGCTGGGAGGCCCAGCCCACGAGCGCCAGACCTAGGAACGAGATCCGCTACACTACAACAAGAGTTACTCTGCTCCCCTCATATGGAGCCAATCGCGGAACGCCCATGCGTCCCCACAGAGCTCTCTAACTGCCATCGTACGACACCCATCTCAGGTGTTCACCTCCACCTACCTCCATGCAGCTCAAGTATAAATAGGGGTGCCCCCCTCCAGGTAAGGGGAGGATCGAATACAATCAGCATCTGGACCTGGAACTGATCTCAAAAGTTATATTCTAATTCCCCTCTTCGTACCCCGTTCTAACTTGACCGTCGGAGACTCTGCATCGGGTCCTCACCCGGGACCTCTGACGTATTCTGCCTTGCAGCACCTCGGCCACCTGCCTTTGGCTTCTATAGTATTCGGAGCCCTCTCCGCCTCGGCCTGCATACCTCGGTCTAGGCAACAAGCTATCCGAACCCTCGAAGCCTTCGGAGTCTAGGGGTGAACTTACTTCGTTGTCCTCGGCCATCCCGAGCATCAACAATTGGCGTCGTCTGTGGAAGCATCACTAGGACGTTCCCTAAAAGAACTTTAACAAGCTAACAAACCCCAAGCTCCAACCAACCAACATGGTACGAAGAACAAGAAATACATAAAATCTTGTCACCAATGAACAGTTCCAGGCCGTGCTCGACCGCCTGGAATACTTGACATAGCCAGTCGAGTAGAACTACCCCCAGGCAAGAGGCCGCCCCCAGGGTGGCCGCCCTGCCGGGGAGTCAACACAGTCGAGTTGACATGGGTCCACTAGCCAATTGGTCCCCAGCCTCAACCACGCGCAGCAGACTGAGCCCTTAGAGTGTGGTAGCAGTGGTCCAGCTGACCCGCTCTCCCGAACCACCAGACCTCCTAGCCAAAGGGAGGAGAAGCCAAAACGACCGGAGGATAGCCGATAGCCCTCTGAGCAGCATCACCAACGCTGAAGGGCCAATCTGAGGGACGAAGGCGGACACAGCGATCATCCCAGCGCCCATTCCAGGGCTGAG
Source organism: Nelumbo nucifera (assembly GCF_055504915.1). Taxonomy (NCBI): domain Eukaryota; kingdom Viridiplantae; phylum Streptophyta; class Magnoliopsida; order Proteales; family Nelumbonaceae; genus Nelumbo; species Nelumbo nucifera. The sequence continues at coordinate 55,754,680 of NC_142655.1, forward strand.
AGCCGACACCGAGCCTCTTCCCCTCACGTCTCGGACCTTCAGGACGTTCCGAACAACTGCCGCGCTAAGTGCGAAGCACGCGGTCTCAACTCCGAGCACTCCGGAGTCTGTGATGAGCACCACCATGCTCGTGAAGACTAGGATGGCACGCATGCCATGCCCGACCCCATGTCCGCCGAACTCCGAGCCAAGATCAGAGCTGTCAAAGCCGAGCTCCGACAGGTTAAGGAAGGCCGAACTGACACCTCAATCAGACAAAGCAACTACCTAGGGAGAATGGATGCCTTCTCCCCTGATATCATTGCCGAGCCTCTACCCCCGAACTTCAAGGCTTCTGCCTTGGAGATGTACAACAGGAACACAGACCTGGACGACCACCTAGAGAGCTTCAGGGCACTCATGATCTTATACGGATACTCCGATGCCTTGACGTGCCGAACTTTCTAGGCGACCTTCAAGGGAGCCACTCGGCAGTGGTTTTCTAGCCTCCCACCTCGATCCATCACCTCATGGGAGCAGTTTTCCAGCATGTTCCCCGTCCGCTTCATCAACAGTCGATGCCCCCAAAAAAGCATTGTCTCGTTGATGATTGTCAAGCAGAAGTGAGGAGAGAGTTTGCGGTCATACATCGACCGCTTCAAAAAAGAAGAACTCGAGGTCCGTGGCCTTGACCCCTAGTCCCATGCATGCTGCCATTAATGGACTCCTCCCAGCTCGGCCCTCAAATGCTCCATTGCCAAAAGCCAGCCAAAGACGAAGCTGGAGTTCTTAGAAAGGGCCTAGAAATACATTGCCGTCGAAGAGGCTTCGACTACAGATGCTCATGAGAGAGGCACAGAGCACTGGGACAGAGCCCCCGAGAAGAAGAGGAAGAATGAAGACCAGGGCCGCGACAACGACAACAACAATAGGAAGCCACCGGCCTCGGCCTTGGCTTACAATCAGTACACGCCACTCAACTCCACCCGCACATAGATTCTGATGCAGATCGGGCAGGAAAAATTTATGAAGTGGCATAAAAAGTTGAAAAAGAACCCCCTGTTGGGGGAACCCCAAAAAATATTGCAAGTTCCACCGAGGAACCGATCACGACACCGACGACCGTTATGATCTCAAGAATGAGATAGAGTCCCTCATTCATCGGGGCCACCTCAAGCAATACGTTGGAGGCGAGGCCAGCGCCTCGTCCTCCCAATAGCAACAGCAGCACGTGTCATCGATGTTATAGTGGGAGGCATGGCCTTGGGTGAAGCCTTGTCCTTGGCTCACAAAGCCTACGCCAGGCAGCTGAACATCCAGGGGCCATCATCCAAGAGGCAGAAGCAAGAACCCCTCTCCTTCATGGACGAGGACCTGAAGGGGGAAGTAGTCCCCCATGACGATGCATTGGTGGTCTCGACCGTCATTACAAACTTTGTAGTCAAAAGGATTCTTGTTGATAATGGCTCCTCAACCGACATCCTTTTCTATGAAGCTTTTGAGAAAATGAAGATAGCTCCAGAGCGCCTCCAACCCGTAGATGCCCCACTAGTCGGCTTCTCTAGCAGCATCGTCAAACCAGAGGGCAAGATCTCCCTACCAGTCATAGTAGGGATGGATCCCCAGCAAGTGACAAGGATGACAAAGTTCCTAGTCGTGAAGATCGGATCACCCTACAATGCCATCATGGAGAGACCAACTCTTCACGCACTCCAGGCAGCCATCTCCTCCTACCACCTCACCTTGAAGTTCCCCATCGAGCACGGCGTTGGAGTTGTTCGTTGGGACCAGCACGCCATCTTTCAGTGCTATGTGGTAACGCTGAAGGGCAAGAATAAAGAAGCTCTGCCAGTAGAAGGGCTCGACCTCAGGGAGTAGCCAGCGAGCCGAGGCCAATCGGCCGAGGACCTCGTCTCGGTCTCCCTAGGCGAGGACGAGCCCGACGAGACAGTCCACATCGGGTCCAACCTTCCCCCCGAGAGCCTATCAGAGCTGGTAAGTTTCCTTAGACTTAAGGCCGACGTCTTTGCTTGGTTCTCCACTGACATGCCTGGAATTGACCCCTCGGTCATTACACACAGGCTGAGCGTGGACCTGAGCTCTAGGCAAGTTCAGTAGAAGAAGATGAACTTTGCACCGGAGCGTTGGAAGGCCATAGAGGAGGAAGTTGAAAAGTTGCTCGACGCTGGTTTCATCTAAGAGGTACACTACCCTAACTGGTTGTCAAATGTGGTTATGGTAAAGAAAGCTAATGGAAAATGGCGGATCTGTATTGATTTCACAGACCTTAACCGAGCCTGCCCCAAGGACAGTTTTCCTTTGCCAAGGATAAACCACTTCATTGACACCACTACAAGGTATGAGCTACTTAGCTTCATGGATGCCTTCTCCAGATACAATCAAATAAAGATGCACGCAGAGGATGATGAGAAGACCCCGTTCATCACTGAACATGGCACATACTGCTACCATGTGATGCCCTTTAGCCTCAAGAATGCTGGGGCCACCTACTAGTGCCTTATCAACAAGGTGTTCAAAGAACAGATGGGGAGGAACATCGAAGCCCATGTGGATGACATGGTAGTGAAGAGCCTGAAAGCCGAGACCCACGTCTCGGATCTAGCCAAGACCTTTGACACCTTGCGGAAGTATAACATGAAACTCAACCCCAGCAAGTGTGCCTTCGGCATCACATCAAGAAAGTTCCTAGGTTTCATCGTCACTCAGAGAGGCATTGATGCTAATCCTGAGAAGATACAGGCCATACTAAACATGACACCCCCACGGACGGTGAAGGAGACCCAAAAACTCACCGACCGAATAGTAGCTCCCCTCAATCACTTCATGTCAAAGTCAGCCGACCACTGCCTACCCTTCTTCCATGCCATCAAAAAGCTGAAAGAGTTTCAATGGATGGAGAATTGCCAATGCGTCTTTGATGAGCTCAAGGCGTACCTCACTTTGCCTCCCCTCCTCACTTGGTCGGCCAAAGGGGAAACCCTGTACCTATACCTATCGGCTGGGGATGAAGCAATTAGTTCGGTCCTCATCAAGGAAGATGGCGTGCAGAAGCCAGTGTAGTATGCCAGGCCCACCCTGTAGTGGTCCTGACGAACCCTTCGCCCTCGATATTTCGCCCTTGTGATTTCGGCAAGGAAACTCCGATTGTACTTTCAGGCCCACCCTGTAGTGGTCCCAACGAACCATCCCCTCAAGGTCGTCCTTGCCAAACCTGAGACCTCGGGACACCTGACGAAGTGGGCCATCGAATTGCCGCGATCAAAGAACAAGCTCTGACAGATTTAATAGTTCAGTCGAGCCTTTCGCCATCCCCTAGAAAACGCTGAGGGAGATCATGTGGGCAACGAGGCTCAACCCCGATGGAAGCTTTTTGTTGATGGCTCTTCCAATGTTAAAGGAAGTGGAGCAGGCCTCATCCTCCTCACCCCTAATGATGTTGCCCTGGAGTATGCGCTAAGGTTCGACTTTCAAGCATCGAACAACGAAGCCGAGTATGAGGCCCTCCTCGCTGGTCTCCGGCTTGCTAGGGACCTAGGATCCTCACATGTCGAAGCCTTCAACGACTCTCAGCTGGTGGTGAATCAAGTGAATGGCGAGTACGAGGCCAGAGAACAAAGCATGACCAAGTACCTCACCAAAGTCCAAAATTTGGCCCTTCACTTCCAGCGCTTCTCTTTGCAACGGGTCCCGCGAGCTGAGAACGCATGAGCCGACACCCTTTCCAAGTTGGCAAGCACCTCAAACAGAACCCCCGACTGGGCCTACATGTCGAGAAGCTACTTCGGTCTTCCATTGAAGAAGTCCAATTACTCTCCATAGAGGCCGAAGATAGAAATGAGGCAAAACAACTCAAACGACAGGCAGCCCACTATGCCCTGTTGGAAGGGAAGTTGTACCGAAGATCCTTCACCTTGCCTTACCTCTGATGCCTTCGTCTGGAGGAGAGCAACTATGTGTTACAAGAAATTCACGAATTCATCTGTTGTAACTACCTTAGTGGGAGAGCCTTAGCCAAAAAAGCCCTAAGATAGGGCTACTTCTGGCCTACCCTCCATAAGGACACAGCTAGATTGGTGCAAAAGTGTGATTCATGCCAGATACATGCCAACTTATGCCATAGGCCGGCCACCACTCTCTCGGCCCTTAGCAGCCCATGACCCTTTGCCAAATGGGGCATGGATCTCCTTGGCCTCTTTCCTTCGGCCACGGGGAGTAGAAAATACCTCGTTGTTGCAGTAGACTATTTCACCAAGTGGGTGGAAGCCGAGCCCTTGGCCACCATCACGGTGCGAGCCATCCAAAATTTCTTTTGGAAGAACATCATCTGTCGCTTCGGCCTACCCTACATGTTGGTCACCGACAACGGGAAGCAATCTGATGACGCCAAGTTCTAGGAGTGGTGTGCCTCCCTCGGCATCAGGCAACAATACACCTTGGTAGGCTACCCTCAAACCAATGGCCTAGCCAAGGTCACCAACAGGACAATACTGGATGGACTGAAGACCAGATTGGGTCGAGCAAAAGGCCTATGGGCTGACGAACTAAGCATGTACTTTAGGCTTACTGAACTACGCCTCGGACAGTCACGGGAGAAACCCCCTTCTTCTTAACCTATGGCGTAGAAGTAGTAATCCCGACAGAAATCAGTCAGCCGACACTCCAAGTGGAGGCGTGCAATGAAGCCGAGAATGATGAAACCCTCAGAGCAAACTTAGACCTGCTGGAAGAAGCCCGAGAACAAGCATAGATAAGGGTAGCTGCTTACCAGCAACGAGTGACCCACTACTACAACTCCAGGGTAAAAGAAAGATACTATCAAGAGGGAGACCTTGTCCTCAGAAAAGTTATGGTCCCCGAACTAGGAGCAAAGAAGTTGGGCCCCAATTGGGAAGGCCCCTACAGATCAAGTGAGTCGTCGGCCTCGACACTTTTCACCTGGAACACCTAGATGGAAGACCTATACCTCGGAAATGGAATTTGGAGAACCTCCGGATGTACTACAAGTGATTGTAACATCTTTTTGAAATTATGGAATGAATGAAGCAAAGTTCCTCTTTGGCTCAATGCTTAGCGCGTGTACCTACTAAGTTCTTATAACTCTTCGGCCTCACAACTGGCAGGGGTGCACGGCCTCCTCTAAGGGCTATACCCTTTCGCTAGACCAACGCCAAGACTTAACGAATAAGCATTGAACACCTTAGCTAGGACTTAATGCGTCAGAATACACCAAGACGACTGAGGGCCCCATGTGCCCCAGCGCCCCACCTCAGCAGCGGCTAGCCTCCTAAACTTTCACACTTAGCGTTACCAGCAAAGGAAGCCAGCCTCCCCGGAGCATTGCGCTCGACCTTGTCGAAACAAGTTTGCGGGGATATGGGAGCCAGGCGAGCCTCGACTCTGCCTAGGCCCCATGGAGCCAGACGAGCCTCATCTCTATCCTTCAATACAGCAGGCCTTTTCGGCCTCGCCGAAGTCAATAGTTAGAAGAATGGGAGCTAGGCGAGCCTTAGCTCAACCTCGGCCTCCACTCTCACATCGATAGGTCATCTTGCTATTTACCCAAGCATAAGGGGGAGAGAGCCAGGCGAGCCCCATGCTTTGCTTTGGCCTCCCTCCATCATTGGCATCTTCAGCCTTGCCTAGGTGAACACTTAAAAGGGCATCAGGCCAGGCAAGCCCCGATCTAACCGCGAAGGTTTCGCCTCGGCCACACCTTCGCCACTATTCTGATGCACAAAGTAAACTAAAGAGAATTACACTTGTATCATGCTGTGTTCTTCTTTAAGAGGGGCATGGACCCTTCAACAGCAAAAGCATAAGTGCAAAAAACACAAGGAAAAACAACACAGCAAATGCAACAATTGAGGCAAAAAATCAAACAATGCCACTGATTTTCATTATGCACAAAAAATTTTTTGTCCTTACAAAGTTGTTTCACGGCCCCTCAAGCTGAATACATGTACATTGTCAAAAGAGAGAGAGAGAGAAGAAAACAGAAAAAGCCCAGCTTAGGCCTTGCCTCCTATAGGAAAGGGAAGAGCAGAGTTGGCAGCCTTCTTGGGAGAATCAGGGATCATCTCCAATGATTCGGCATCGAAGTCAAGCAGTGAAGGGATGAGACATCCATCGTATGGACGCCCAGATCTTGCGGAATAAGGGGGCGAATTTCAAAAATTTTTCTCTCCCTTCAATTGGGAATCGCATTCCCAATTTAGAAAAACATATTTTTCAATGATCAAAACTCTTTTGTCCTTCAAAGGTACTTAAGTATGTTTTTCACAGCAGTCCAATGCTCCTGCCCTGGGTTGGCCTGAAATCTGCTTACTACACTCACTGCCTGAGCTATGTCAGGACGAGTGCACAGCATGGCATACATGATGCTCCCTACGGTAGAGGCATAGGGAACGTCTTTCATGCCATCAATCTCCTCAGAAGTCTTGGGAGACATCTTCTTGGAGAGAGTGACTCTGTGTCTGAAAGGAACATTTCCTTTTTGGAGTTTTTCATGCTGTATCTTTTGACTATTTTGTCAATGTAAGCAGATTGGGATAATCCTATTATCTGCTTCGATCTATCTTTATAGAGTCGAATACCCAGTATATAGGAGGCTTCTCCAAGATCTTTCATGGAGAATTACTATGATAACCATACTTTCACCGTAGTTAACATTCCTACATCATTCCCACTGAGTATAATGTCATCTACATACAGGACCAAGAAGGTAACCTTATCCCCACTGTACTTCCTGTAGACACAGGATTCATCCGGATTCTGCTCGAAGTCAAACGATTTGAGAGCAGAGTCAAAACGGATGTTCCAACTTCTAGAAGCTTGCTTAAGTCCATAAATGGATCTGTTAAGTTTACACACCATGTTTTCCTGACCTGCAGCAATGAAGCCTTGCGGCTGCTGCATATAGATATCTTCAATAAGATCTCCATTCAGGAATGCAGTTTTGACATCCATTTGCCAAATCTCATAATCATGGTATGCTGCTACACCTAGCAGGATCCTAATGGATTTAAGCATGGCCATAGGCGAAAAGGTTTCCTCATAATCGATGCCCTCTTTCTGAGTGTACCCTTTCGCCACCAAACGAGCTTTGAAGGTCTCAACCTTACCATCGGGGCCCTTCTTCCTCTTGTAAATCCATTTGCAACCGATTGCTTTTACCCCGGAGGGCGGATCTACTAGAGTCTAGACTCCATTGGTCTCCATTGAGTCCATCTCTGCTCTCATGGCCTCCACCCAGTTATGGGAATCTATGTCCAACATAGCTTCCGCGTAAGTCACGGGATCCTCCTCACTAGCCAAGGTTTCCACCAAGTAACTATCCTGGTCATAACCATAACGGACTGGTGGCCTGGATACCCGAGTGGATCTTCTAGGTTGGTCACTACCTGGACTTATGGGACATCTCTCACTGCTCCTGATCTCTCCTCATCAAGAACAAGTTCCTGACGATGGGTGTCTAGGATATAATCGGTTTCCAAAAATTGTGCATTTCGACTGCAGAACACTTTCTGCTCACTTGGGTCATAGAATAGGTAACCCATAGAGCCTTTTGGGTAGCCTACAAATAGGCAACGACTGGTCTTGGATTCCAACTTGTCTGCACTCGTTCTTTTAACGTGTGCTGGACAACCCCAAATCTTCAAGTGGTTGACACTTGGTTTCTTTCCGGTCCAAAGTTCATATGGAGTATTCGGAACTGATTTGGTTGGAACCCGATTCAGCACGTAAATCGCAGTCTCTAATGCGTAACCCCAAAAGGATTTGGGTAACTCTGAGTGTATGAGAAGGGATCGGACCATATCCAATAAGGTCATATTCCTCCTCTCTGAAACACCGTTAAGTTGTGGTGTAGCTGGAGGAGCTAACTGTGATACTATCCCATTGTCCTTTAAGTAGTCCCTGAATTCGTCAGAGAGATATTCGCCACCTCGATCTGATCAAAGGGCTTTAATTTCTCTCCCTAACTGTTTCTCGACCTCTTGTATAAACTCTTTGAACTTTTCAAAGGATTCAGACTTGTGTCTCATTAGGTACACGTAACCATATCGTGAAAAATCATCTGTAAAGGTAATGAAATACACATGTTGGTTCCGTGTCCTAACACTCAGGGGACCACATACATCAGTATGTATTAGGTCAAATGTGCTTGTACATCTTTCAGGCTTACCGTTAAATGGCCGTTTCGTCATCTTGCCTTGTAGGCAAGGCTCACAAGTGGGAAGATCTTCTATAGTTAGAAAATCCAAAGGACCATCCTTTACCAACCTTGAGATTCGGTCAACACCGATGTGGCCAAGTCGGTAATGCCACAGACACGTGGGACTAACTGTATCACGGGCTCTCTTCTTGGGGATTTCAGCCGACGTAGTTTCGGTTATGTTAGTTTCTAGAGAATGATGTAGAACATAGAGACCGTTCTCCAGTTCCCCATATGCGATGAATCTGTTGTTTCTTTTAATAGTAATCGTATGACTAAAGAAGACAGAATAACCATCTGCACACAACTTTGAAACAGAAATCAAATTTCTCCTTAAATTTTGTACATAAAGACAATTTTTCAGTACATCGTTCATTCTCTAAAAAGTAACTCCACGGTTCCTATGGCCGTGGCTGCAACAGTTGCATTAGTCCCCAAGTAGAGTGCGACTTCTCCTTCACTCAGCCTTCTGTTTACCTTGAACCCCTACAGTGAGTTACACGCATGAGTTGAAGCCCCAGAGTCAATACACACGTAGAAGCTACAAATAAATTGGTTTCTATAACACAAGTTTCGAAATTACCTTTCTTGGATTCCAGGTAGGCAGGACAGTTCCTTTTCCAGTAGCCGGTCTTCTTGCAAAAATGACAAGCATTTTGATGCCTTGTCCTTCCTCTGTTTCTTGGGTTTGGCAACCTTCTTCTAGGGCTTTCTTTTTGCCTTCCTTTTCTTGCTCGATTTGCTAGTTTCAACAAGCATAGCAATGGGCTCATCCTTTTTAATCAATTATTCGGCCCTCTGCAACATATTGCTGAGTTCCTGCAAACTGACGTTCAGCTTGTTCATGTTGTAGTTCATGATGAATGGATGAAAGATGGAGGCAGAGAGTTGAGAATAACATCGATCTGTGTTACCAGATCCAGCCCGGATCCAAGAGCCTCCAGTTCGTTGATATAGCCCATCATCCGAAGACAATGGTCGTGAACCTGTTGCCCTTTGGACATCTGCGCAGTCATGAACTGTTTCAAGACCTTCTGCCGAGTAGAACGATTATGCTCTTCGTACATTGTCTTTAGACTGTCCAATACATCCTTAGCTAGTTCGATTTGATCGAACTGCCTCTGAATTGGATTGTCTAAAGAGACAATGATATAGCAGCGGGCAAGGGAATTTTTCTCCTCCCATTCTTGGTATTCTCTTCTCCTGGCCTCGGAAGCCCTATCTCCCGGACGATCCGGGGTAGGATTCTTGGCTAACTTATCCAACTTTTCAGAGGTTAAGACCAACATAAGGTTCATGTACCAGTCGGCATATTTAGGGCCCTTCAACTTGTTGTCATCAAGCAATTTTGCAAATGATCCGTTTGCCATTTTCTGATAAAAGAGCAAACATCAGTCCACAACCTAATTTGATTCATGTTTATTTCATAGATATGGATTTTAATCTATGTTCCATTTCCATTTATTCATCTCTGAGATTTCCCTCCTTTCTTAGTGACGGAGACTACGGGTCGTCTCTGCAAATGTGGGAAATCACATAGGGTGCATGGAGCCAACTGTTTCAGCTGCATAACCCCACCACGTTTCTGTGAAGGATCATATCCACTCATCATATGAGTTTTCCCTTTGGCCTCTATCAGACAAGGTCCAGAGCCATTTTTAGGTAAACCTTTCTATCCAGTGAGTGTTTATCCATCATATTTGTGAACGCTAAGGTACCGTGAGAGAGTTCCCATTTTCTGGTGAAGTCTTTCCCACATCGGTCTATGACGCCCCTATCATCTTATGAAACACTTAGACAAGCCCAATAGCAAATGGATAGCCCATTTTCTGGTGCGTTTCCTCATTACTAAAGGACCCATCCTCATGCTAATGATGGAAGGCCTTTACAGAGTTCATCATATGAATCTCCCTATCACATGCACTCATATTAATTGGAGGGAACAGATAATTACGCCATAGTTCTAATTTTAGGTCAAACCAAAGTGACTCCCACTGACTTTCATAAAGCCAGATTTCGGTGGGCCTAAATTGGCTAGGGTTCCACACGTGACCCTCTTGATGAGGTGTGGGGCCCACCACTGAGGGAGGTCATTCAATGACCAAAAGGGACACCATGGCAATGATGTGCATTTAGCCATGGTGTGCCCAAGAGCCACTGTCGATTGAGCATGGGCCAAGCACTTATGACCCATGTACGTAGCACATCACACATCCATACATCACATGTAGGGATAAATTGATCCAATCAATTAATCATCTGTAAGGCCCATTTGAGGCCCATTTTAAATCCATAATATTAACCATTAATATTATCGAGGTATATGGGCCGAATGATTCAGCCCATATAGCTTTATGTTTTAAGTGGGCTTTTAGCAGTTTTAACCATTTAAAACTGGGCCTTTACAGGTTAGGCCAAATTAAACATCAATCCTCAGGCCCATTAGTGGAAAAAATTAGGGCTGACTTTCAGCCTTGATTAAACCCTAGATTCGGTCCAAATGGTTTGAACTAATCTTGGTTCGAATGGGTCTAGGGTTTGATCTTTAATTAAATCTTTAATTCAAGAAAATAATCTGAAATTAAATATTGATAAAAGAAAATCAAGAATCAGTCAATCAGGGCTGTTCGCACAATCCATCCTGCAAAACAGAGGTTATATCACAGTTTGCAGTTTCGTAAACTACAAATCGCAGATTGTAGTTCTCCCGTCTACGAAATCTCCTTTTCTGCGCCACCATCTTCGATCCAAAATAAAATAAATAGAAATCTTATTTCTATTTATAATTACATCAGATCGAATACCTATACATTGAGTCTAAAAAATAAAAAAAAAATTATTTACAGACAAAATGTAACAAAATAATTCAAGAACTGCAAAATCGCAGGTTCCCTGCGCAAACCAAGAATTCGATCTCCTCTTGTACGAACAACCCATAAATCAAGAAAATCATAAAGAACAGTTCTAAATAATAATCAGATTTATGTAAAAATAATTTTAGATTATTCACCCATTAATTTTGGGAACAAATTTCCGAAAACCCATATCTGCGCAAATCGGGTAGAACACCTTCTGCCCATTTGCGTAGGTTCAGATCTGAAACAAATTGGTTCAAGATTTGAACCTGGCTCTGATACCACTGAAGGGATGAGACATCCATCGTATGGACGCCCAGATCTTGCGGAATAAGGGGGTGAATTTCAAAAATTTTTCTCTCCCTTCAACTGGGAATCGCATTCCCTATTTAGAAAAACATATTTTTCAAGGATCAATCTTGAACCATGAACCAAACCAGATCTGAACCAAAAGGAGTAGAAGGCAGGATGCACCTGATACGGAGAAACAGTATCTCCCAATGGAGGTGTTCACGCCCAAGGAAGGATCCAAAATCTGCTCCCACTGAAGATGGCGCAGTGCAGGATGGAGCAGAATCAACAATGTTCTTCCAAAAGAACTTGACCCTTCGCAAGAATCAACTAGATGGGTTGTGAGTACAGCTCCAATCAATCTTTTCCCAAAAGATTTGAATCAAGATTAGATCTTGATTTCTCCCAAGAACTGGAGATCGAACTGAAGGCAATGGTGGCGACAGTGAGGAGGCGGCAAGAGAGTATTTGCAGGGTGCAGAATTCTCTCTTCTTGTGATTTCAGCACTCTAGAGGATCTGAATCTGTGTGTCTTCTTGAGACTGCTGCCCCCCCTCTTTTGTTAATTCTAAAGGATCAGCTCCTAATCCATTAGGAGCTGCTCATCCAAATCATATTTGGATCAGCCTTCTCTTCATGTGATAAGGATAAACCCTTATCTTATCTGTAGATCATATTAGCTTTCTCCTAATCTCATTAGGAGGTTTCTAGATCTGAATCACATTCAGATCTGGACTCTCTGAGTGGATATGATCAAGATCCTATCCTATCTGCTAATCTATCTCAGAATTCGCCCATAAATAACTAATTAAACAGCCCAGTTCGAAATGGGCTTTAGGCCCATTAAGCTTATGTACTCACTTAACCTTCCAAACTGCTACCCTGTTGGGCTTCCTTGTATGGCGTGGGACCCAAACATTGATCTACACATTAATTACATGGGTTCAGCCTAGCCTTTGTTACAAGGCCTGGCCAAATACACTGTTATGAACAGTGCACCCTCTGAAACCCATCTTATGGGCTCTATGGGCCCAATACTTACCCTAAGTGGTCCCTTGGCCAAGCCACCTTGTAACACCCAGGGACTGTGGGCAGATGCAAGATTAGCCCATCAGGTATTATCCTCAATGGTCTTACACTTAACCTCTCAGCCCATAATGACCATACATTGCCCGACAAGAGAGGACCTCTCCCTCGGCTGCAAGGAACAGTGTTGCACTCTCTACTTATATGGATCCCGTGAATTAAAACCTTCTTGCGAACATTTTAGAAATCATAATGTATATACTTTTATATCTCATATAAAATATACTTTGCAAAACAAATCTCAACGGTTGAAATCGGCTGCCGGCAGTCTTGGTTTCTATCAGTGAGAGTGCATCCCCGATCATTACCTTTGTCCGACAAAGGGGTTGATCTTGTCACTATGATCACCCACTCAGATGAATTCTTGGACTGTCCCAACATACCCAGGTTTTGACCCCCCTAAGGATCTCACTGATTGGTACATCAAAGACAGTCCAATCCGACACCTAGTGCAGTATCATATACGAGTCTAGGGGTCGGGTGTAACTTTCCAGTTTTGCCCATCAATCTCCAAGGTCCAAGGCAATACTAGAAATCTGGTCCAGTTCATAGATTCAATTAATCCTACACTGTATGTGCGTAGGGTCTCACCCTGGCAGCTGAGACAGGCCACCCCAACCGACTTGGTGGCACCACAGTGTCAGCCTTGTCACGATAGGTCTCCCCAGACCGATCCACTGGCTGTGAACATTCTAAACTAACACGAGTCTCATTAAGTGTCCAGTTTAAGGGTATGACACAGAAACATACCAAGGGAACATGAATCAAATATGCACTTTTATTCATTTACAATAAACTCATAAAGTACATCATTCTGATTGAAGCTAAGGGCATACAAAACTGTCTAACAAGCAGAGCCATTGCGAGCATCTTCTTAGTATCCTCGATCCCGTCCAAGTAAGCCCCGGAGGCAAGATTAGCTAGTTCCTCGGCCCGCTTCTCTACCTTCTGGGCCCTCTTGTTGGCCTCAACGGCTTTCTGTTTGGCCTCCGTGGAACGCTTTGCTGCTCCCTCGGCCCTCTTCTCCGCCTCAGCCACCCTCTTCTTTGCCTCGGCCGCATCTCCCTCGGCCTAGGTGAGGTGTCGCTCTGCCTCAGAAAGAAGGCTTGCAATGCAGGCCCTTTCCATCTGCTCCTTGAAGAGGCTCTCCTGCACCTCTTTCAGTTGTGCTTGAGCCTCCATACGGAACTTCTATTCGTCAATAAGGCTCTATTGGAATTTATGGTACTTTTCCTCGACAGTAGCAATAGCATGCTGAAGCTTTCCCTTTTCCTCCTATAGCTTATCCATCTGGGCCAAGGTCAGCTTTAGCCGGTCCCCGAGACCAACATAGTGAAGACAAACGGTCCCTTGAGAGGAGGGCCCCGCTCACTAGGGCTTAACCAACCCCCTCCTCTTGAATGGAGTCTCCCTTGCGGACGTTCCACTAGGGACAAAAGATCTGGTTGGACCGCAAGCTCCTCCAAGGGTATGGGGGCAAAAAACAACCCCATTCGCTCTTTGTGAGACCCCCTCGAGGCATCCCTCGTTGAGCCCCCGGAACGAGCCACCTTTTGCAGGGGCTGACCCCTTGCGGCTTCCTCGGGTGGGCTCTTCTGCTCCGCCTTGGTCTCCTGGGTGGGCTTCTACGACCTAGTGGTCGGATTCAGCGGCCCGGGCTGCTCCTGCCTCGATGGCACCTCCTCGACAAGCTTCTTCCCTTTGGTAGGGGCTTGTGAAGTTGCTCCGTTCGTGGGAGCCATGCAGTGGTTCCTTTACGAGGGACCTAACAAGAAATCCCCCCCTTCGCAGGGGTAGAGCCCTTCTCCTTCTGCCTGTCAGAAGGCCTCTAAGGCGTTTTAGCCCGCTCCTTCTACATGGCGCGAGCACGTTACAAAACAGCCTTGTGGACATCCATTCGCACTTCTGCAAACAAAGCAAAGCCGTCAGTAATGAAACAAAAAAAGGGGGAAAAAAGGACGTGTTAAGGGAACACAAGGCCTCTCCTACCGAGGGGAAAAGGGCTGAGCCCCGCAAAAACTAGTGGGACCTCCTCCACCAAAGACTGGGCTCGGACTATCCCTAGGTCAAGCAACCGCGCAAGATCATCGTTCTCCTCTCTCGTGAGCATGGGGACACTCTTCTCTGTAGCTCGGCTAACCTCTCCCCACCCCAACTTGAAGGACGAACCCTCGAGACATGACACAAAGAAGAATTTTCTCTTCCAGTTATGCACGGAAGAAGGGTTATCTAATGACTTGGTCCTACGGGGTTAGAGGCAGTACATGCCATTCTCGGAATAATGCCTCCTCGGCACAAATAACACTCGAAAGAGCCTTGGCATCAATTCCACCCCCTGGAACCGAGCCACCACCAACATGGCCACTATAGTCCAAACGACATTGGGCACCAACTAGCTAAGAGTAATCCCATACGCCCTCAACAATTTGGAAATCAACGGATGAAGAGGAAATCGAAGACCGAACTAGAGAAAATGTTGGTAGATGTAGATCTCCCCCTTCTTAGGAGTCCATGGCCATTCGCCTACTTCGGGCACCCTCATACCATAGGATGGGGGAATGAAGTACTGCCTTGCCAGAGCTTTGACCTAATCCCCATCCAGAAAGTTCTCGAAACCCAAGCGGAGGACATCGGTCTTAGCTACTGCCTGGGCAACCCTCGTCCCGGGAACATGGTCTAAGGTTCCCTCCCCCTTGGTTGGGCAGGAACCTTCAGCCTCCCTCAATGTCACGGAAGCGACACTAACAAGGAAGGTTCTCGCCTCGACGGCTGCCTTCGGCACCCTCAGGGGCTACCCTCCCCCAAAGCACCTCAACCTCTTGCCGAAAGGGGGGCGGGGGGGAAGAGTAAAAGGACTCAAAGGGGAAATGAGAGAAGGGGTACGAGAAGAGCTCCCTTTCGACTCATTCGGAAGATCATAGCACTCAGGACCAGAATCTAAGAAAGACATTGTTTAAAATTACCTAAGAAATGTGGAGGAAGAAAAAGTGAGAATGAAGTGTTGAAGGTTGGAGAGTCTGGAAGTTGGGTTCACTCGAAGGCAAAGGCGCTTAGAGGCAAACGACAAGAGTGCTGCCACTAAGGGTCCTATTTAAAGGAGAACAAACGGCCTAGATTTCTCGAGATCCAATGGTTGAGAAGCCACCACTTCCACAACCCAATCATGGCACGCCACATAATGCTCACCCTCGGAAGGCGAAACGGCGCGCTAGCTACGTCTTCGCACTTGCGAACCATCCACGCCACACCCCTGAACACCCGTCCTCGGAAGGCGAAACGACGCCCAGGGTGCACCTGCGATCCAGCTGTGCCGCACCCCCAAATGCCTGCCCACTGTGAACCATCGACTTATGTAACCTGGTCGCGCGAATGCATGCAACAGTCTGACTGGAAAGCTGTTCCACGCATGGATCCTTGGGACTTACAAGCCCTCAGCTTAAATAACCTTCGGCTTCATAGGCCTTCGGTTTCATAGGCCTTCGGCCTAAACAGCCTTCGGCTTCGTAGGCACTTAGCTTAAACAATCTTTAGCTTCACAGCTCCTCGGCCCAAATGGCGGCACCAAAGAATCCGCACTAAGCGCGCCTCCCGGGTCACTTGTCCGAAGCAGTAGTGTTGTAGACCACTCGTAGCCTCAGCCCAACATACGAAGACGAACCAGGTAGAGACGCGAAAGAAGACGCCACTGTAGGGTACACCTTGGCTGCCGGGCCCACTAGCACTCACCGTTACTACTCCTATTAACCGAAGCCGGATTTTTTGCTCGACCTCAGGAGTGGGGGCAAGTGATGTGAGGTGACCCAACCCAGCCCATTCAAAGCTGGGAGGCCCAGCCCACGAGCGCCAGACCTGGGAATGAGATCCGCTACAGGTGGACTTACTCTGCTCCCCTCGTACAGAGCCAATCGCAGATCGCCCATGCATCCCCGCAGAGCTCTTTTACTGCCCTCGTACGGCACCCATCTCAGGTGTTCACCTCCACCTACCTCCAGGCAGCTCAACTATAAATAGGGGTGCCACCCTCCAGGTAAGTGGAGGATCGAATACAATCGACATCTGGACCTGGAATTGATCTCAAAAGCTATATTCTAATTCCCCTCTTCGTACCCCGTACTAACTTGATCGTCGGAGACTCTGCCTCGGGTTCTTACCCGGGGCCTTTGACGTATTCTGCCTTGCAGCACCTCGGCCACCTACCTTAAGCTTCTACAGTATTCAGAGCCCTCTCCACCTCGGCCTCGGCAACAAGATATCCAAACCCTTGAAGCCTTCGGCCAACCTTCGGAGTCTAGGGGTGAACTTACTTCGTTGTCTTCGGCCATCCCGAGCATCAATAGGTGGTTTAGTTTCATTGGTCCTCTTTTCTTTCGACCTTTGTGACTGTCTCTTAAGTAGGTATTTGGCATCAATGCAGTTTTTTTGAAAAATTGTGCTACATCATTGCCACATATGAATGTTTGATTGTTTTTTTTTTCAAAAAACTCTTTCTCAGACAACGCCTTGGAAATCATGATAGGTGTGGTATGAGAAAATGTAATTTTTGATGTTTTTTCATTTTTTCTACCATTGTTAGTAATGGTAGACTAATCGAGATATTATTGAAAAACATTTATATGACAACAACAACAATGGTGCCAAATATAAGAAAATGACTTGCGACATGCCTATGCAGCATGCCTCTTTGGAATAGGCATTGGTTCCAAAACACGAGATCACATCTCCGCCCTAGAAGGAACCACCCCACAGTGCCCCACAACACATCACCGCCGTGTATCAAGAACATCTCTCGATGATGATATCATCAAGACTGGTACTATAATTGAGAGATGTTCTCAATACACGGCGGGGATGTGTTGTGGGGCAGAGATGTGAACTCCCAAAACATGACCTAAGAGACATTTATGGTGAAATTTTTGAAAGATGGATGTGGAAAAATCATCATCTATATGCAACTGCACGGTCAATTTGAGCTCACATCGTCTGCATCGAGGATGCAAAAAAAATTAAAAAGAAAACTCTGCAACTACCATTAAAAATCCACCACATCGCTTAATGTAAGAGAGCAATGGAAAGGTAATAATTAATGACCATTTTGACAAAAATGAATAATATAAGGGATGTTTGGAACCGTGCCTGTTTTTCAAAAAAACGATGCCACGCCGGATCCACATAGGCATTTCAACAAAGACCCATGTATCTCATTGTTTGGTTCCCCACAAATGCCCCACACGCTCACCATTTGTCATTTGTTCATTCACACGAGAGACACTAAATAGCGCATCCAGGTTAGGGCATCTCCAAAACCCTCTTCTCCCTCTCGAATGCCTGACCCTGATTGTTTCTCCCTCACTAGAGCATCTTCTCCTTCTCCGGCACTGGCACCTACAATGGCAACCAGCGGTACTCTCCATCCCATCTTTTCACCTCATTTTTTATTTTTTTATTTTTTTTTTCTGATATTTTCGTTTTTCAGATATCAGAGAAACTGGTGGCAGAGTCATCTTCTCCTTCTCCAACACCTACAACGACAACTGGCGGTACTCTCCATCCCACCTTTCACCTCATTGTTTATTTTTTCTTCTTTTTTCTAATTTTCCAGATATCAGAGAAATCGGTCTCCTTCTCCCACACTGGCACCAAGATCCCCAGTACGAAACCAACCCCCTTTAAGGTACCCATTCATCACCACATTTTGATGTTATCACTTAACGAGAAATTTTTGTTTTTTTCAGACACCAAATTCTATCAAAGGCATGCATTCCCTCTTCAACTCCAAATGTTTGATAGAGTTTTGGCTGTGCACAATTACTGGTTAGCAGCGCCGCTGCAACTTCAACAAGGAGCCAAAGTTTATGGTTGAAACCACCAACTACCACGAGAGGAATTTGCATTGTGCCTTAGTACTAAAACATTTACAGGCTTACACCACTAATTTCAATACAGCTCACATGTATATGGGTCAGCCTCAGCAGTAGTCAGGTCAGCCCCACTCACTGAAACCTAATTTAAAGCCTTTTGAGAATGGAATAAAGAAAGTTGCCGGTGCCAGAGAAGGAGACCGGTTTCTCTAATATTTGGAAAACAAAAGAATCAGAAAAAAAGAAGAAAAAATAAACAATGAGGTGAAAGGTGGGATGGGGAGTACCGCCGGTTGTCATTGTAGGTGCAGGTGTCGGAGAAGGAGAAGATGACTCTACCGCCAGTTTCTCTGATATCTGGAAAACGAAAATATCAGAAAAAAAATAAAAAATAAAAAATGATGTGAAAAGATGGGCTGGAGAGTACCGCCGGTTGTTGTTGTAGGTGCCGGTGCAGGAGAAAAGGGAGAAGAGGGTTTTGGAGATGCCCTAACCTAGAGCTGTCGAATGAAGGGTTTGAACTCATAAATGAGACTTTTGGGGGGTAACGGAAGGGGCTAACAGACCCGCACACGCTATTTAGCGTCTCTCGTGTGAAGGGACATATGGCAGATGGTGAGCGTGTGGGGTGTTTGTGGGGAAAAACTGGGTGGGGTGCAGAATTGAACTCCCTTTAAGCATAATGTTTTAAAAATTGACCAGGAACCAGAACCGTTCTAGCCACCGGTTTCCAGGTCGACGTTTTGATCATCCAGTTTGAACGGGCGGCCTGTTTTGATGAAAAAAATTAAAATTAAAAAATATATATATAATTAGGGGTTATAGCTAATAAGGTAAACTTTTGAGCCCTAATATCAATAAAAATAACCATTTTAATATAATTTCTAAAATAGATTAATTTTTTAAAAATATATCAAATAAAGGAAAAAACACATTTTTCTTCTTCCTCCAAACCACTGGACAAATCTCTCTCAAGATTAATAAATAACCATGGGATCTTCTTCACTACTCTTGACCCTTGTGCTTGACGCAATAGCAGCTTAAACCTTAAACCCTCAAAACGAAAATGGATAGTGCACCACCTCACCTCACTTGTTTTTTCGATTCTAAAATGGAATTTAGGGATTCTCAAATCAACGTCTCAAAGACTGGTGATGATAAAAGCTACATAAACCGCAGTATTTTTTATATACCCAGCAAGAGGAGAAAGAGGAAGAAGACGACAAAGACAAAGGGGATGGTTTTATTTCAGATTACAAGTGTAGATTTGGGTGAGGGGGTATGTTTCCTGTTTTCCACGGCGCCAAGGCCTAGTTTTCAGTGTGCTCTGATGATTGACGCCCAACGAGTTGTAACATGGAATTTGGGTAGAGACACGGTATTGTGGGATTTCAAAATAGAATGAGAGATGATTGAGAGTTGCGTAACATTCTTGGGAGTTGAGATTTCCCAAATTCCATTTCAGAAACTGCTTTTGGGTTGAGTTCGGTGGTTTGGAGGAAGGAGATGAACAAATTTCTACCCTTTTTTGATATTTTAAAAAAAAAGTTACCCAAAAGTTTCCCTTATCAGCTATAATAAAAAACAACCCAAAGCCATTGAACAAGTCGATGGTTCGATCACCCGGGTCAATGGGTCATTGACCAATTCAACGGTTTTTGGTTAGGAACCGAGTTTGGGGTAAAATGGAACTGGTTGCTTAGATGGTGGCTAAATGGTTCGACTATCTAAGTCAATGGCGATTCGAAAACATTGTTTAAGTGGATGAAGAGAGTGACTATTGAAAACCAAGGTTTTAAAAATCGACATGGAAGCAGAACTATCTAGCTACCGGTTTCTAGGTCGAATGGTTCAAATGGTTTGTATTATTAGGGCAAATATTTTTCATATAAAAGTTTTATATGAGAAAGGAGAAGAGACCGTGGTTGTTGGCTGAGGAAGAAAAACAAAAAGAAGGAAAGAAGGAAAGAAAAAAAAAAGATATGAAGGAGAGAAAGGAGAAAAAGAAAAGGAGAGAAAGGAAAGGAAGGAGGGAAGGACTAGGGAAGAAGAAGGAAGAGGATGAGGAGGATTCGATGCTCACCGACAATGACGATGACAACAAAAGCAAATATCAAATTTGAGATCTCAATATCGATTTCTCTCCAACCTCTGGAATCTTCTTCTTCTTATTCTCTCTCTCTCTCTCTTTGTTAGATCTCATATATGAGTTCGTGTCTCAGTTTCTCCCCTCTCTATCCTCTACAACTTTCTTAAACCATGAACCATTGTCCAGATCAAACGAGTTGATGGTTTGGTCGCACGAGTCAACGGTTTTTGACCCAAGAAGTAGGAACGAGTTAAAGGTGAAACGGAATTGGTTGCTTGGATAGTTTTTGAGTCAAACGGTCCAACCGTTCGAGTCAACGACGGTTCAAAAACATTGCTGAAAACTAAAGAATTAAAGAATATATCATTTTGTAGCAATCATGTTCCAGGGAGTTGCCATGTTGAATTTTCTGATGAAGATTCTCTTATTTTGAAAAATTGGAGTATTAATAAGGGTAAAAATGACTCTTTGATTACTCCATTAGACTGTGAAAAAGGAAGTCTAGTCATTTTTGAAAAGAGACGGGTGGTTTTAGTATTTATGGGAAATGGGTAAGTGGTGGAGACAAGGAGTTTATTAATTAATATTTCTTTCATTTATCTCTTAAAATTGTTATTGATTAGTATTAATCAAATTTAGAATAAGGTTAGTTTAATCTTATTTTTCTTAACTAGTAAAAGTGCACACGCGTTGCACATGGCAATATCAAATGATGATGATGATAATTGTCAACAACCAAATGACCTTATTGGTTGAATCATTAACCTATTTAACCTGGAAAATGGACTATGATTAAGACATTAATTCATTTTTTTTCTTTATATTTTAGGCATTTCTATCTTTACTAACAATAATTCTTATTTTTCAAACATATTTTTGTTTAATATAAAGGATATATAATATTAATGCATGTTCAATTTTTTTTATAAAATTTATAAAAAATTCTATATTTTTATTTTTATTATTTAATTTAAGAGATAATAAAAACTACTTATTTACGAAGAGGAAATGCAATTCCAATATATTGTTTGAATATTGGTTTTTAATATTGTGGTCAAATCAATTATTTGAACCAATGTTTTCAACCCACAGTGGAGTCAATCAATTGACCCATCACGCAATCAGATCCACGCCCACTTCATTCTCAATCTGTTGACTTGTAAAAACCTTTGACTTGATCAACAATCAATGACCTGGTTGGTTGAACTATTGAAATGTTTGACCTGGTCATTGGGTCATGGTTAGACATTCATTCGTTTTTCTCTTTTTTTTTTGTATTTTTTGTTGTGAGACATAATATTGTGGGCTTAGGCCTTTACTATTTATGTTCTTGGTTTTATTTTCCCTTTGGGATAAATGGGCTTCAGCCTATGTTGTAATTTTAAATCTGTCTTACTGTCAGGGGTGGCCACAAGCCGAGCTTTTCATGAGTTATTTGAGTTCGGCTCATGATCAAAAGCTCGGTTCAGCTCAACACAAACCTTGCTTCGAGCCAAGCTCAAGCCCAATATATAGGCTTGTTTTCTAGTTGAGCTGAGCTCGAGCTTTTACATATATACATACATTCATGCACACATATACATATATACATAAATATATACATCCATACATATAAAAAGGTTATATATATAAAACTAGTTTTTTAT
The DNA here is from genome assembly GCF_055504915.1 of Nelumbo nucifera. Lineage (NCBI taxonomy): Eukaryota > Viridiplantae > Streptophyta > Magnoliopsida > Proteales > Nelumbonaceae > Nelumbo > Nelumbo nucifera. Next base: position 55,776,717 of record NC_142655.1, read on the forward strand.
AATTATTAATTTTTATATGTAAAATAAAAATATTTTTATATGTATAATTTTATATTTTCATAAAATGTTTGGCTCATAGTTGAGCTGAGCTCGAACTTCCAAGCTTTTGACTCGAGCCGAATTCGAGCTCAAGTCTCTAACTCGAATTGAGATCGAGCCTCAAAGTTTATTGGCAAAATAGTTGGATATTTGACTCAGCTCGGCTCGATTAAAATCCACCCCTACTTAATGCCTTACATATGAGGGGTAAATTTATCCCTTCATGTGTTTTATTTTAATCTTTCTATAAATATCAGTTTAGGGCCAATAAGAGAAGTGACCCGCCCACTTCTTTTCTCTCCTTTTAACATAGAACTAACATCTTCATGGTATTAGAGCAGCTAAAGCTGCATTAAAGCTCCCTCGTTTCACCTTTTTTACTTTTCTCTTCATAATTATGGTTAGCACTTTCCAGATTGTTCTCCTTTTTTAAGGTTCTTCCTTGGCATTTAAGGCCAAGGACACTAAGCTTTTCTTGTTATGGTCTTCTAGGGCAGTTTCTGTAGTGAGTAGTCAATCAACAACTAGAGAGATCTACCTGTTCTTCTTGGAAGTCTTGAAGCCCAAGTGACTAGCAAGTGTGTTAACATTGTTGTTCAGGTGGTTCTTTGGTGTTGGACAGAAAGAGAACTGTTGTCTAAGTGACTAGCAAGTGACAGGAGGGGTATTGATCTTCATTCAAGTTTTGATCAGAGGTTGTAGCCTAGGTGTTTGCTGAGTTGTTTCGAGTCTGGATCTCTTGCCCATAAGAACTCTGCTGACGTCTACCCACATAACATCACAGCCACACATGGGGAACATCTCATCCTCCTACATAATATTATTATGCATAGGAGATGTTCCCAATGCATGGAAGTAGTATGTTGTGGGTAGAGTTCTTGTGGGCAGGAGATCCAAATTCAGTTGTTTTACTAGTGTTCTCCTAGTGTTTACACAAAAAACACTGTTGTCTTTTATCAAGTCTCAAGTGAATATTGGTTCAACATGTCTTCAAGTTCTAAGGAACCTAGTTTGATGGGGGGTGTTCCTTTGGTTGGAAACTCAAACTTTCTTCCATGACTTCCAAGATATTTAGAATTGTTCAACACTATTCTACAACCTTTAAGATATAGGAAAAAACTCTATAATACCTATGGGTAGACGAAGAATAACGCAAGGCTGTATAGACTTACCCAAGACATTGCTGCCCTTACTCAAAGAGACTTGTCAGTGGCAACCTACTTTGCTACCTTGGAAGGACTTTAGGAGGAATTGGGTCATCTGCAAATTATTGACTAGCTTTGTACCTGAGACAGAGCAACGTGATAAATAGATTGAAGAGGGGCTATTATTCAAGTTTCTAGCTGGTCTTGACTACTCATATGAAGGCATTTGATCCCAAATCTTTAGGAGGGATGAATTGCCTACTTTGCAACATGTGTTTTATTTGCTTAGGAATGCAGAAATAAGGAGGAAGGAAATGAAAACTGATATCCATACTCAACCTATTGAACAATTTGCCTTGGTTTTTTCTACTCTCAAGGGGGAAAATGTAGGCAAGGAGAACTTGAAGTATTCTCATTGTGGAGAAGAAAGACATACAAAGAACGGTTGCTGGATTTTTTATGCACACTTGAAACCAATTGCCTTGGGGAAGGACAAGAAGCCAACTAGGCAGGGGCGGAGCCAAGTATATTGGTAGGGATCTTTGCCCCCCCCCCCCCCCCTGCCCCCCCCAAATTTGAACTAAAATGTAGGATCACTCTCTAATGTTCCTCCAACTCCCAAAATTAAAAATTTGTGTTTATTTTTTATTTTTAAAAAATATACGATAGCCCCAAACCTTCTCATCCCATTTCCCAACACACCCTACCTCTTCTACTCCTTATCTTATTTTCTTGTGTATCTTGGCCCCTCCAAGAGAAAATTCCTGGCTCCGCCACTACAACTAGGGGTCCTAACACTAGTTTAGGATACAAGGAAAATTCAAATGTTGTAGATAATGTTCCCAAGAACAGTCCCATTAGCTCTCCTCACTTTGGACAAATCATCACCTCCACTAGTAGTTTCCCAGAGTTTACAACTCAAGATGTAGACATTTTAAACCGAGCCATTGCTTCCTCCTCATTTGCAAAGATAGGTATTGGTTTTGCATTTAGTAATTCCTTCATGCTCTTGGGTCATTGACTTAAGAGCTTCTAAACATATGATAAATACATTCATTGTTTACATCCTATAATCACACTTCTGGGAAAGATAATATGAAAATTGCTAATGGTTTCCTTTCCAAAATCTCTGGGAGGGGAGACATTCAACTTGGGAATAAACTTCTTATTAAGTTAGTCTTACATCTTCCGGACTTTACTACTAATTTACTTTCTATTTCAAAAATTACCTAAACCCTAGATTGTGTAATGACATCTTTTCCAACTCATAGTATTTTTTAGGATTGATTGACAAGGACAATTGAGAGTGTTCATGAAGCTAGAGACCTTTACTATTTTGATGAAGTTCTTAATTTAGCTGTAAAGGCTTACTACAAGGGTTAACAGTGACAACAAAGAACCTGACACAATTATCTATCTTTGGCATGCTGGATTAGGCCATTCATCTTTTTCGTTGTTGAAAGCTTTGTTACTTGAGTTTTTTAAAGGTGTCTCTTGAGAGCTTTTTTTTTTTTTTGTGACATTTGTCAATTGTCTAAACATTGTAAAGAAACTTATCCCAGTTCAATTAGTAATGTTAATGCTCCTTTTGACTTGATTCATTTTGATGCGTAGGATCTTTGATCTATTGTTTCTATTGATGGCTATTGCTATTTTATTAGTTTCATTGATCATATCTCTTGGTGCACTTGGATCTATCTTATGAAAGAGAATCATGAAGTTCCTATAATTACTAATGTTTTTTTTTTTTTGCAAGATGGTGGAGACCCACTTTGGAAAGAAAATAAAACAATTTTAATCAAATAATGTTCTTGAACTTTAAGAGCACTCTTAACATGTTTCTTGAGGTGGAAGGGACAATACATCAATCCTCATGTAGCCACACTCTGCAACAAAATGAAGTTGCAGATAGAAAGAATAAACATTTACTTGAGACAATCATGCTCTCTTATTCCAACACAAGGTTCAAAAGTATTGGTCTCATGTAGTACTTACAATATCATACTTAATAAATAGGATGCCATCCAGGATGCTTGGGATGGGAACCCATATCTTAATTCCTTGTCCAAATGATCCTAAGTTCTTCATATCACCAAAAGTTTTTGGTTGCATTTGTTTCATACATGTCAATGATCCTAAGAGGAAAAAGTTGTATCCAAGTGTTATTTGGAGAGTTTTTATGGGGTTACTCTCCTACACAAAAGGGGTATAAATGCTTTGATCCATACATAAGACGGGAGTTTGTTACCAAAAATGTCATCTTTTGTGACTCCCATTTTCTCTTTGATCTTCCTTTAAATCCTCATCGTGGGGAGCCTTGTAGGGTGTGGAAGAGAATTCTTCTAAGGTTAATCCTATTCTCTATACTCCTATTATCTCTTCCTCCCCTCCTACTCCTGCTCTTTTGTGTTCAAGTGATACTAATCCTACTCCTATTGTCAATTCGAGAGAGAGAGAGAGAGAGAGAAGAAGAAGAAGGGCCCCTAAGTAAATGACTTTAACTAGTTGGATGTTTCTAATGCAGTCCAAGGTATTATTCCTTCTCCTTCTCCATATTTTAATTTAGATCTTCTTGTTGCTTTAAAAAAACCTATTCGTTCATGTAATCCTATAAATAAGTTTGTTTCTTATGCTTATTTGTCTTTAACCTATTATTCCTTTGTTTTTGCCTTTCTTCTGTCTCCACTCCTTCCAAGTACTTTGACATTGTTGCTAATCCTAAATGGAGAGAAGTAATAAATGAAAAAACGAGTGTTTTGTTGAAAGAAAATACTTGGGAGTTGGTGGATCTATCAAAGGAAAATAACATAATTGTTTGCAAATGGGTGCACACTAGGTAGATGGATCTGTTAAGAGATATAAAGCTAGGCTAGTTGCAAAAGAGTTTGATAAAAAAAATATAGATTATAAAGAAACCTTTGCTCAGGTGGCTAAGTTCAATACTATACAAGTATTACATTTTTCAGCAACAAACTCTAGTTGAGAATTGCATCAGTTGGATGGTAAAATTGCCTTCTTGAATAGAGACCTTGAGGAAGAAGTTTCCATGGACCATTCTTCAAGGCATGATATGAAAGGGAAAGTATATAAACTGAACAGGGCATTATACAATCAATCATCCATCCACATCACAAATAATCCAAATCAATGTAATAAGACTAAACACATTGAAGTTGATGAACACTTTGTAAGAGAAATGATTATTTGTGGGGAGCTTTGTGTTCCATATATGCCTTCAACAAAAGTTGATATTTTTACCAAAGGTATCTCTAAAGCCAAACTTGATGAATTATCATGCAAGTTGAGCATGATAGATATCCATGCTAAGCTTGAGGGGAGTGTTGTGAGACATAATATTGTGGGCTTGGCTCTTTACTATTTATGTTTTCTTTTTTGTTTTATTTTCTCTTTGGGCTAAATGGGTTTGGGCTTATATTGTAATTTTAATTTGTCTTATTGTCCACTTATGAGGGGCAAACTTGTCCCTTCATGTATTTTATTTTAATTTCTTTATAAATATCGGTTTAGGGTTGATAAGAGAGGTGAGGTACTAATTTTTTTCATCTTCTTTTCTCTCCTTCCTTTTCTTCTAGCATTAGAGCTAACGTCTTCATTTTTACCAATTTCTCTCACTGATGACAATAATTCTTATTTATCGCACTTTCATTTAATATGAAGAATATATATAATTTTAGAGACATGCCCAATTTTCTACATTTTTTCTTTATTTTTATATATTTTTTGTATTTTATACTTTTATTATTTAATTTATTTAATCACATGTTTGGTCTATTTTACTCATTCAGATGAACCATTGAACCACCACCACTCGAATTGAAAAGTGGTTTCATTTCCAGGTCAACTTTAAAAACATTGTTGTAAACTTAGATGTTGTAAAACTTGTGGTGGTAAACCCAATAGGATTCCAACACCCTAAGTTGTGTGAATGTTCTCTCGCGTGGTAACTAGTATGAATTAATTCTTTTAAAATAAAAAAAAAATTCTTAGATCATCCCCTCTTCCTCTGACAATACTCTTGTATGATTGTCTGTTTTAAAAATAATGTCTGCATTAGGGTTCAAAGTATTAGAAGCGAGCAAGGTTTAGCTTCCTGTTCAGAGGGCTATGGAACCAATGATAAGGTTCCATGCCAATATTAAGTACATGGGGCTTGCATTTTTTTATAATGGGACCCATGAATTTATTATTGGCATGGAACCTCATCATTGGTTCCACAGCCCACTGAACAGTTAAAGCATTCAGCTAATCCGAATTCATTAGAAACACAATAGCAAGGCAATTTTAAGAGATTATATGCTTTGGATATGCCTGGATGCAATCAAGGATCAAAATTTTGCAACGTATCAACTCGTATTACAAATACATATCATATTGGTTATACGCCACTTTAAGCTTGGTTTCAGGGGGTAGATATATAGGCCTTATACCGACCCTCTTGAACAGGTTTGAGAAAAAAAATAAAAAAATAAAAGTGCTCAATGATATAAACCAATACACCATTATCAATAGTTAGAACCTTGGATATAATGGAAAAAATAAGATATGCATGGATATGCCAAGAAAAGTCAAATAAATCCCAAAAGAAGTATAAAAAAACTAAATATAAGTTTTAGAAGGCTATGTATAAGTTGTATACATATAAGAAACACATACTTAAATTATGTTTATATGGAATGTGGATAATTGGGAACACACTTGGTTAACTTTGACTCTTTGAGAAACGATAGAAGAATTAAAATGTATACGTAGAGGTGTCAATTAGACTGGATCCATTGTGAGTCCACTTAGAAATGGACTGGACCCAATCCAGTCCAAATCCAATACAAACCAAATCCAATCCAATCCAATCCAATCCATTAAAATGTAAATGGATTGGATTGGATCCAATCCAATCCAAACCAAATGAAATATCAAAAATTATATAAAAGCACTTTTGGCATTGAAAATGCACTTTTATAAAAGTACTTTGATAAAAGTATTTTCATAAAAGTGCTTTTACAAAAGCACTTTATTGAAAGTACTTCGTAAAAGTGCTTTTGTAAAAGCACTTTTAGAAAAGTTCTTCCAGACTTTTATAAAAGCACTTTTGTAGAAGTGCTTTTGTAAAAGTATTTTTATAAAAGTACTTTTATAAAGTACTTCCATAAAAGTACTTTTGTACTTCCATAAAAGTTCTTTCGTAAAAGTGCTTTTGAAAAAGTACTTTCGTAGAAGTATTTTTATAAAAGTGCTTTCATAAAAGTGTTTTTGTAAAAGTACTTTTGTAAAAATGCTTTCACAAAACTACTTTTATAAAAGTGCTTTTATAAAACTACTTCTTTAAAAGTGCTTTCATAAAAGTGATTTTATGCTGGCTTCAGTTTTGATTGATTTCAAATTGAACAAGGGTTTGGCCTCATGATTGGATTATTGGAAATTTGGTTTAAGTCCAATTCAAATCAATAAAAATATGGACCAATTTATTTTGGATTGATCCAATCCAACAATTATAATAGACTATCGAAATCTGATTTGATAAAGTTTGGATCGGATTGGATCCAAACCAAAACGGTCAATTGAAACCCCTATGTATATGAGCATATCATAATTCTTAGAAAAAAGATAATTTATTTTAATATTTATAAATATACAGATTTTAGTATCAATGTTTAAGCATCTATTAACAAACATCGAATAAGAAAATGTCTAAAAGTTACGGTTCAAAAATCAAAGCCTATATAGTGATGGATTACCTTTTCGCTTAAATACTTAGGATCAAATCTTTCTTATCATTAGTTTTTAGACAAAAATTAAGGTTATAGTAATTAGGGGAATCTAATGGCCTGGAAATCAATTAGACAGGCAAAATCTGTTATATGTAAGTCACAAGGTGAAGCAAAAAATTAACACATCACAGTTGAACCTTTAATAATGTTAAAGTCATTAATGGTAAACACCTTGTAAATTTGATGTAATATGCAACAAATATTTGAAATGCATCGCAGCTGGAATTGAATTTGAATACTTGCTTTAAATAATAGTAGTCAAAGAGATGGTAAGTAATGTGCGAGGTTAAGAGACACAAATTTAAATTTGAAAAAATAAAACGTTGATAGGTACTAATGGCACTGAAATTTGTGGCGAGCTAGCCTACACTCTTCCACCACAAACCACTATGGAATTTTGCCTTCAGGTTTTCTCAAATTATTTCGGACAAGGTTCAAAATATCGACACGTATCGTATCGGAAGCACCCTGATATGCCCCTACAGAGGGTGTATCGGGGTTTTGACTGGTTCAAGGGGTGGAGGAGCCTTAAACCGCCCCCTTCAACCAGTTTTGAAAAAAAAATTAAAAAAAGTAAGAAAAAACAGTACCGATACGAGAAGACTTCAAGATAAGAGAATTACAAGGAGGTCCAACTCAAATGTATAATGACAATGAAGATACAATTCAGACAATAAAGAATGACAAAATCGATCCAAAGGGAAGACATATAAAACTTTAGTACAGATATTTACTTGACATCTACCATAGGAAAGAAATCCGGGTAGATTATGTACCTACAAGAAATATACTAGTTGACTCATTTACTAAGCATATAACAGGTGAAAATTTTAAAAAGCACATATATAATAAACTGGGTCTGAAAGGTAACTGACATCTCGGGCCTAAATGGCCAAATAGGATATATTGATGCAAATGGTCAGATGCCCTCAATTGGAATAACCTAGATGCAAGGATAAATCCTAAGGCAGATGGCATAGGCGCATAGCCTACACCAATGGGTAAAGTGTTTTTATGCATTATGCAGAATAATTCTTATTATTAATAGTAGTTGCTTGTTCTTTGCTGCTGAACAAACTATTGCCATGTCAGCATATCCTGCTTGGGGTTGGCTAGGTTGTTGAAAAATTTCTGGGCACTTAATCCTATCTAGTGGATACTAGTGATTGATCCAACAGGCAGAACAGGTCCAACTGATGCTAAATCCAAGCTGACACGTAACAGATGGGACTCTCCCAACCGTAATTTTTTCTTTAACATTAAAGAGAGCCCGCACCGATAAATAGGGCTTCTCATTGAGATCAATATATACAACAGCTGTCAGTCCTTGGGAATCAAGCCATTTTTGCTCATTTTTTAGCTCTTTGGTGCATTACTAAAGTGCCCAACAAGTGCTTTTGCTCCTTTATATTGGTTTATCTTTGTTGTGTCAGGGACTAGCAAGAGTATTATTATTGGGAGTGAATTACTGTGCAACCGCAGGCTCCTGATATCTCAATCAAGTCACCAACTATTGACAATGACTAAAACTGGCATGCAGCTTGGCTCTACCTTCAATGACTTGGCTACATTCTCTTAACAATGTTTGTGTTCCCTGGAACTTCCTATCTGACCATCAAGTAATTGTGCACAAATAATTAGCTCATTATCCAAGAAGAGAAACAGATAATTTACAACTCTCTCATTTCCTTAGTTTTATGCCACATTCTACTTGTATGATAAAGGACCCGACCTTGACACTGCAAACCTTGGCAATGGACTTGGACCAGTGGTACCTGAAGTAGAGGCTTCAAACTTCACTTTTCGGCTTGAACTATACTCCAGGGGTCCAGAACGACGAACATTCCGATGTTTGTTGTTGTCAGTACTGTGTAGACTTCCACTATCAGTATCATAGAACTGCTCCTGACTATGAGATGATGCCTTGAAGAAACCTGAATCATTTGAACTTGTCTGAACTGCAGAATCATTCCGATTTTGGCGGATTGCAGGAGATGCATGTGTTGTAGAGACATAAGGTGATTGTCGGGGTGATGGGCTTAGCAATGCCAGAGGGATGGATGGAGAATTTGCATAGTACTGGCTATATATTGAACGGAGAATGGCATAAGGAATATGGGATTCAAGAGTGCTCCTTGGGAGGTACGGAGAGAGCTCGCAAAGCTGGTCTAGGAAGATTAGCTTTGCTACAAGATGAGACCTGTGGAAGAGGCAGAATTTAGTTGCAAATACAGGAGCAATTAAGAATGACAGAAAAATGGGAAGAAAAACCAAAACCAAATATTTTAATAGAGATAAAATCTTATTCCTAAAATGTTTGTAATAGCATCACAAACACAGTTGTTAAAGTTTTAAACCCCAAAATATTTTGGCAGGTGTCTTGCAGAGCCTTTTGAGTGTCTCATAGGATTAGGACTAACCACTGAATGAGTCCATTTTAAATGTTATCTGTTAGACAGTGTATGCCCTTAGCTCCAATCAGCATGATGTACATTATGACATTTATTGTAAATGAATAAAATACATATTTGATTCATGTTATTATGGTGTGTTTCTGATGTACCACAAAGTTGGTTGGGGTGGCTTGTCTCGGCTGCTAGGGTGAAACCTAAGGTGCATGCAGTGTGGGTTTTCTTGAAACCCTGAACCGGACCAAAATTTCAGTATTGCCCTGGACCTTGGAGATAGATGGGAAAAACTGGAATGTTACACCTGACCCCTACACTCGATTATGATACTGCACTAGGTGTCGGATTGGGCTGTCTTTGATATGCCAATCAATGAGACCCTTAGAGGGGGTCAAAACCTGGGTATGTTGGAATAGTTCGAGAATTCATTTGAGTGGGTGATCATAGTGACAAGATCAGCCCTTTTGTCGGACAAAGTGAATGATCAAGGATGCACTCTCTCTGATGAAAACCTAAACTGCCGGCATTTGATTTCAATCGTTGAAATTTGTATTTGCAAAATATATTCATATGGAGATATAAATATATAATATTATGGCTTCAAAATGTTTGCAAAAAGTTTTAATTCTCGGGATCCATGTGAGTAGAAAGTGCAGCACTGCACCTTGCAGCCGAGAGAGGTTCTCTTTTGTCGGGTAATGTTTGATCATTATGGGCTGAGAGGTTAAGTGTAAAACCATTGAGGGTTATACCTGATGGGCTAATTTTGCATTTGCCCATAATCCTTGGGTCTTCATAAGATGGCTGGACCCAAGGACCATTTAGTGTAAATATTGGGCCCATTAAGAGCCCATAGTGTTGGATTCAGGGGTTCATTGTATTCAGCAGTGAATTCGGCCAGGCCTTGTAACAGAGGCTATGCTGAACCCATGTGGCTGATGTGTAGATCAATGATAAGGTCCCACGCCATACAAAGAGAACCAAGCTAACCAGCATTTAAGGGGAAGTGAGCCTGAAAGCTTAATGGGCCTAAAAGCCCATTTCGAACTAGGTTAATTAGATTAATTAAATAGGGGCGGGTCTGGGATTTGGAACAACACTTAAAGACTCTAGATCCAAATAAAGATTTGGATCAAAGGAAATCCTAATTTGATTAGGAAGGCTGATCTTTATCTGTAGATAAGATAAGGGATTATCCTTATCACTTAAAAAGTCCAGATCCAAATAAAAGATTTGGATTAGGAAACTCCTAATGAGATTAGCAAAATTGTCTCTTTAAGGCTATAAATAAGAGAGCAGGGCGAACCTTCAAAATACACTCACTGAATACAGAGAGAAGACAACACAGTTAGACTGATCTTGCCTTCTGCTTTTTTTCTTCTTGCTCTTGCTGCCCTACCCTGTTCGATCTCCAGTTCTTGGATTGGATCAAGATTTGATCTTGATATTGTTTTTTGCCAGAAGAAACAATTTCGAAGCTGTGTTCATCGTCCCATTCGATTCTTGATGAAGAATCACTAGTTCTTGGTGAAGAACTACCTGCTAATCCTGCCTCACCCTAAGCTGTGTCATCTTCAGTGGAGGGAGGATTTGGTACTCTCTTTGGGCGTGAACAACTACGTTGGGAGGAGCATTCTTGCATGGATTCCGTATCAGGTATATCCCTCCCTTATTTTTGTTTCAGATTTGGTCCGGTTTGGTTACAAGAATGAACCTTGAAAATGCAGTTTTTTAAATTTGGGAATAGGATTCCCGGATGGGAGTAAAGAAATTTTTGAAATTTCGCCCAACCTTCCTGTAGGGTTCGGTCATCCATATGATGGATCTTCCATCCCATCAGTGGTATCAGAGCCAAGTTCAAGTCTTGAACCAAATTGGAATAGATCTGAATCTGCGCAAATGGGCAGAAGGCGTTCTACCCGATTTGCGTAGTTAACGTTTTTTTCTGGGAATTGGTTCCCAGATTATGGGCAGATGATCTGGAAAATAAATTATTATTATTTTCTGATATTTATAGAATTGTTCTGTGAATGTTTCTTGAATTTTTGGGCTGCACATGTGGTGGAGATCAAATCTTTATGGTGCCAAGAATGGCACACCCTGCGATTTCTTTTCTATTCAATTTTGGTCTGTAAATATATATATATATATATATATATATATATATATATTTAGACAAATTGTATAGGAATTTGATGTGATGTAATAATAGAAAAATTAGGTTTTTTTTATTTTATTTCCATTTGGAGATTGTTGGAGCGCGCAACAGAGGAGAAGAAATTTTCGCAAAAACAATTTATGGGATCTGCGATTTTGCAGATATCGATTTTGCAATCAACGATTAACTGTTCTTTGCAGGTTTGCAGGATATCCAAGAAAATTACAGTGCAGCCCTCTGATTTTAGTTTCTTGATAATTTGATTATCTTGAATTAATTTATTTTCAGATTATTATTCTTGAATTAAATTTTGAACTAGACACCAAAACTTGGACCGATTTACACCAGATCTGGTCCAAACTGGTTGAACCGAATTGTTGGTTCAATGGGGTTGGTTTTTTCTAACTCTAATTCGATTCAGGCCAGAGAGTTGATGACCCACTTCAAGTTTTAATTCGGCCCACCACTGTAAAACCTCAATTTAATATGATAAAACTGAATCAGCCCTAATATAGCTACATGGGCCGAATTGCTTTTTGCAGTACAACCCATGTACCTAGATAATGTTATATGATAACATTATGGGCTCTGTTGGGCTAATACTGATTTAATCTAATTAATTAAGGATTTTACAGATATTTTAATTGATTGGATCAATTTGTTTCATGCATGTGATGTATGGATGTGTGATGTGTTATGTACATGGACCATAAGTACTTGGCTCATGATTATTTCGATAGTGGCTCTTTCGCACACCATGGCCATGGTGTCCATAAGATCATTAGATCTCATTTGGTGGAACCCACATTAGCTTCCTCCCCAAGAGGAACCGTGCGGAACCCTATCCGTTTAGGGCCCATTTAAATTTGGCTTTGAAAAAGCCAGTAGGAGCCACTTTGGTTTGACCTAAATAAAACTAGGGCGTAATATTTCATTCTCTCCACTGAAATATGAGTGCATGTGATAGGGAGATTCATATGATGAACTCTTTAAAGGCCTTCCATCATTAACATGAAGATGGGTCCTTCAGTAGTGAGGAAATGCACCATAAAATTGGACTATCCATTTGCTGCTGGATCTGTTGGATTGTTTCATAAGATGATAGGGGTGTCATAGACCGATGTGGGAGGGGCCTATCCTAAAATGGAAGACTCTCTCACGGTACCTTGGCGTCCACGAATATGATGGGTAAGCACTCACTGGACAGAAATGTTTAATCTAAAATGGCAATGAACCTTGTCTGACAGAGGCCAAAGGAAAAACTCATGAGATGAGTGGATGTGATCCTTCACAGAAGGTGGTGAGGTTATGCAGCTAAAACAGTTGGCTCCATGCACCCTGTGGTTTCCCACATTTCCAGAGCCAAAGTTCGGAGTCTCCGTCACTGAAATAGGAGGGGAATCTCAGAGATGAACAAAAGGAAATAGAACATAGATTAAAAGCCATATCTATGTAGATAACATGAATCAAATAAGGTCGTGGACTAATATTTGCTTTGCCTTTTATCAGAAATGGCAAACAAACAATTTGCCAAACTGTTAAACGACAATAAGCTTAAGGGCCCAAATTACGTTGACTGGTATCATAACCTTATGCTGGTTCTAACGTCCGAGAAATTGGACAAGGTTGCTAAGAACCCTGCTCCGGATCGTCTGGGTGATAGGGCTTCTGAGGCCCGTAGGAGGGAATATCAAGAACGGGAAGAGAAACTCTCTTGCCCGATGCTATATCATAGCCTCCTTAGACAATCAGATACAACGACAATTCGATCAAATCGAAGTGTCCAAAGATATCTTGGATAGTCTAAGGACTCGTCAAAAAGGTCCTAAAACAATTTATGACCGCACAAATGTCTAAGAACTAGCTAGTTCATGACTATTGTCTTAAGATGATGAGGTACATCAATGAACTAGAGGCTCTTGGATCTGGGCTAGGTCATGTCACCAAAGTTGATGCCATCATTTGCCTATTTCCTTCAATCAGTTCATAATGAATTACAATATGAACAAGCTAAATGTTAGCCTTCAGGAACTCAACAATATGTTGCAAAGGGCCGAAGAACTGATAAAGAAAGATGAGCCCATTGCCATGCTTGTTGAAAGTGGCAAATCGGGCAAGAAGAAGAGGAAGGCAAAGAAGAAACTTTAGAAGAAAACTAGCAAGCCTAAAAAGTAGAGGAAGGACAAGGCATTGGATGCTTGTCACTTCTGCAAACAGACCGACCACTGGAAGGGGAACTGTCCTCAATACCTGGAGACCAAGAAACAAGGTAATTTCAAATCCTTTGTCATAGAAACCAATATGTTGGTGACTTCTGCTTCCTGGTGTATTGACTCCGTGGCTTCTATTCATGCATGTAACACATTGCAGAGGTTCAGGACAAACAGAAGACTGAGTGACGGTGAAGTGATTTTTTACTTGGGGACTTCTGCAAGCGTTGCAGCTACAACTATAGAAACTGTAGAATTGTATTTCAGAGAAGGAATAATTACATTAAAAGATTGTCTTTATGTACCCAATTTGAGAAGAAATTTAATTTATGTTTCAAAACTGTGTGCGGATGGTTATTCTGTTCTCTTTAATAATGCGATTACTATCAAAAGGAATAACAAATTCCTCGCATATGGAGAACTTGAGAATGGTCTCAATGTTCTCCATCATTCTCTAGAAACAATTATAACCGAAACTACGTTGGATAATAACCTCAAGAAAAGAACCCGTGATACAGTTAATCCCACGTGCCTGTGGCATTACCGACTTGGCCACATTAACATAGATCGTATCACAAGATTGGTAAATGATGGTCCTTTAGATTTTCTAACTAGAAGATCTTCCAACCTGTGAACCTTGCCTTCAGGGTAAGATCATGAAACGACCATTTAATAGTATGCCTGAAATATCAACAGGCACACTTGACCTTATACATACTGATGTATGTGGTCCCCTGAATGTTAGGACACGTAACAAGCACATTTATTTTATAACATTCACCGATGATCACTCTCGATATGGTTACGTGCACCTAATGAGTCACAAGTTTGAATCATTTGAAAAGTTCAAAGAGTTCAGGCAAGAGGTCAAGAAACAGTTAGGGAGACACATTAAGGCCCTTCTATCAGATTGAGGAGGCGAATATCTCTCTGACGAATTCAAGGACTAGTTAAAGAAAAATGGGATAGTATCACAACGAGCTCTTCCTGCTACACCACAGCTAAACGGTGTCAAAAAGGAGGAACTAGACTTTATTAGATATGATCCGATCACTTCTCGTACACTCGGAATTACCCACATCCTTTTAGGGTTATGCATTGGAGAGTGCGATATACGTGCTGAATCAGGTTCCAACCAAATCTGTTCCGAAGACTCCCTATGAGCTTTTGACCAATAAGAAACCAAGTGTGAGACACTTGAAGATTTGGGGTTGTTCGACACATGTTAAAAGAACAAGTGCTGACAAATTGGAATCTAAAACCAGCCGTTGCTTATTTATAGGTTACCCAAAAGGCTATGTAGGGTATTTATTCTATGACCCAGGAGAACAGAAGGTGTTCTGTAGTCGAAATGCCCATTTCTTGGAGGAAGATTACATCTTGAACAATCATCGTCAGGAAGTTGTTCTTGATGAGTAGAGCTCAGGAGTAGTGGGAGATGTCCCACAAGCTCTAGTTAATAACCAACCTAGGAGATCTACCCGGGCATCCAGGCCTCCAATTCGTTACAGCTATGACCAAGAAAGTTACTTGGTGGAAGCCACGACCAGTGAGGAGGATCCCGTGACTTATACAGAAGCTATGTTGGACATAGATTCCTTGAAGTGGGTAGATGCCATGGGAGCTGAGAAGGACTCAATGGAGACCAATGGAGTCTGGACTCTGATAGATCCGCCCCCTGGGGTAAAAGCATTTGGTTACAAATGGATCTATAAGAGGAAGAAAGGCCCCGATGGTAAGGTTGAGACCTACAAGGCTTGTCTTGTGGCGAAAGGGTACGAATCGATTATGAGGAAACCTTTTCGCCCGTGGCCATGCTTAAATCCATTAGAATCCTACTAGATGTAGCAGCATACCATGACTATGAGATTTGACAAATGGATGTCAAAACTGCATTCCTGAATGGAGATCTTATTGAAGATATGTATATGCAGCAACCACAAGGTTTCATAACTGCAGGTCAGGAACACATGGTATGAAAACTTAATCGATCCATATATGGACTTAAGCAAGCTTCTAGGAGCTGGAACATCCGGTTTGACTGTACTGTCAAACAGTTTGGCTTTGAGCAGAATCCGGATGAGTCCTGTGTTTACAGGAAGACTAGTGGAGATATGGTTACGTTCTTGGTTCTGTATGTAGATGACATTCTACTAATTAGGAATGATGTAGGAATGTTGACTACGATGAAAGTATGGCTTTCGCAACAATTCTCCACGAAAGATCTTGGAGAAGCCTCTTATATCTTGGGACTTCGACTCTATAGACATAGATTGAAGAGGATAATAGGATTATCCCAGTCTACTTATATTGACAAAATAGTCAAGAGATACAGTATGGAGAACTCCAAGAAATGAAATGTTCTTTTCAGGCATGGAGTCACTCTTTCCAAGGGTATGTCTCCCAAGACACCTGAGCAGATTGAGGGCATGAAGGAAGTTTCCTATGCCTCTGCCGTAGGGAGCATCATGTATGCCATGCTGTGCACTCGGCCAAGCATTGCTCAGGCCGTAAGTGTGGTAAGTAGATATCAATCTAACCCAGGACAAGAGCATTGGACTGTTGTGAAACACATACTAAAATGCCTTCGAAGGACAAAAGGAGTTTTGTCTGGTATTTGATGGTAGTTCACTACAGATCGTCGGGTATACTGATACCGATTGCCAGTTAGATCCAAATGGTAGAATGTCTACATTTGTTTACATCTTTACGATGGGGTCCTGAGTAGTAAAAATAACAGTCCACAACCCAAGCCGAGCACATTGCCGTAAGTGAGGCTGCCTAATGAATGAAGGTGTTCATTCTAGAATTTAGAATTCAACACATCACCCATTCTACTGTTGTGTGACAACACTGGATCTACGGGAGATTGATGTTAAAAAGTAGCATCAGCGGAGAATGTGGCAGACCCATTGACTAAGCCACTGACATAAAAAGTGTTTGAGAAACATGTGGAAAGTATGAGACTCCGACTTATACCCGATTGGACCTAAGTGCAAGTGGGAGCTGTTAGATAGTGTATGCCCTTAGCTCCAATCAGCATGATGTACATTATGACATTTATTGTAAATGAATAAAGTACATATTTGATTCATGTTATTATGGTGTGTTTCTGTGTAATACCCTTAAACTGGACACATATGATACACGTGTTAGTTTAGAATCTTCACAGCCATTGCATAGATCTGGGGAGATTTATCTTGCAAAGGCTGACACTGATGTACCACCAAGTTGGTTGGGGTGGCTTGTCTCAGCTGTTAGGGTGAGACTTGAGGTGCATGTAGTGTGGGTTTTCTTGAAGCCCTGAATCGGACCAAAATTTCAGTATTGCCTTGGACCTTGGAGATAGATGGGCAAAACTGGAATGTTACACCTGACCCCTAGACTCGATTATGATACTGCACTAAGTGTCGGATTGGGCTATCTTTGATATGTCAATCAGTGAGATCCTTAGAGGGGGTCTAAAACTAAGTATGTTGGGACAGTCCGAGAATTCATCTGAGTGGGTGATCATAGTGACAAGATCAACTCCTTTGTCGGACAAAGTGAATGATCAGGGATGCACTCTCTCTGATGGAAACCTAAACTGCCGGCATTTGATTTCAACCGTTGAAATTTGTATTTGCAAAATATATTTATATAGAGATATAAATATATAATATTATGGCTTCAAAATGTTTGCAAAAGGTTTTAATTCCCGGGATCCATGTGACTAGAGAGTGCAACACTGCACCTTGCAGCCGAGGGAGAGGTCCTCCCTTGTCGGGTAGTGTTAGATCATTATGGGCTGAGAGGTTAAGTGTAAGACCATTGAGGGTTATATCTGATGGGCTAATTTTGCATCTGCCCATAGTCCTTGGGCTTTCATAAGATGGCTGGACCCAATGACGATTTAGTGTAAATGTTGGGCCCATTAAGAGCCCATAGTGATAGACTCAGGGGTTCATTGTATTCAACAGTGAAATCGGCTAGGCCTTGTAACAGAGGCTAAACTGAACCCATGTGGCTGATGTGTAGATCAATGATAAGTCCCACGCCATACCAAGAGAGCCAAGCTAGCCAGCATTTAAATGGAAGTGAGCTTGAAAGCTTAATGGGCCTAAAAACTCATTTCGAATTGGGTTAATTAAATTAATTAAATAGGGGCGAATCTGGGATTTGGATCAGCAGATAAGATAAGGGATTATTCCTATCCAATTAAAGAGTCCAGATCCAAATAAAGATTTGGACCAAAGGAACTCCTAATTTGATTAGGAAGGCTGATCTTTATCTACAGATAAAGGATTATCCTTATCACTTAAAGAATCTAGATCCAAATAAAAGATTTGGATTAGGAAACTCCTAATGAGATTAGGAAATTGTCTCTTTAAGGCTATAAATAAGAGAGCGGGGTGAACTTTCAAAACACTCACTGAATACAGAGAGAAGACAACACAGTTAGACTAATCTTGCCTTCTGCTCTTTTTCTTCCTGCTTGCCGCCCTACCCTGTTCGATTTCCAGTTCTTGGATTGGATCAAGATTTGATCTTGATATTGTTTCTTGCGAGAAGAAACATTTTAGAAGTTGTGCTCACTGTCCCATTCGATTCTTGCTGAAGAATCACTAGTCTTGGTGAAGAAACACCTGCTGATCCTGCTTCACCCTAAGCTGTGTCATCTTCAGTGGAGGGAGGATTTGGTACTCTCTTTGGGCGTGAACACCTACGTTGGGAGGAGCATTTTTGCGTGGATTCCGTATCAGGTATATCCCTCTCTTATTTTGGTTTCAGATTTGGTCTTACGTTGGGAGGAGCATTTTTGCATGGATTCCGTATCAGGTATATCCCTCTCTTATTTTGGTTTCAGATTTGGTCCGGTTTGGTTACAAGAACGAACCTTGAAAATGCAGTTTTCTAAATTGGGAATAGGATTACCGGATGGGAGTAAAGAAATTTTTGAAATTTCGCCCAACCTTCCTGCAGGGTTCGGCCATCCATATGATGGATCTCCCATCCCATCATTATCTTCATCACTGTTCACTGTTTTTTTCAGTGTTGATCATATGATTATGCTAATTTTTAGAGTAGGTGGACTAGTGGTCACCTAGTTCCCAATTGACCCATCAAGTAGTGGATCTGTGTACAAAATATGTCAAGAATTTCTGCGTTGACAACTCTCTCATCAATGCAGAACTTCCAAGGAACTCCAAATATGACTCAAACAGATACGAGAATTCAATTTTCAAAAAAAATTCCTTCGGTTGCAGTAAATCTAAAAGTAAATGCTTAATGATAAGGTAAAAATCAAAAGGTCCAGATTTTGATCTTTACGTGCAAGAATATCACTGAGCTTCTGAATTTGGTTGGACCTCAGAGGGCATAATAAATTTTATCAACTTTTTGAAATTGCTGAAAACCTATAACTAAATTTATATGTCTTAAGGTTGATCTATGACAAATTAAACCAATTTCAAAGAAGAGATAAGAGTATTATAACATTATATGAGCATGACCATACCTGTTATTCTCACTCCATGAATCGAGTATAATCCCCGCAGAACATTTAATAAATAGCTGCATCAAAGACTTTACGCTAGCTTCAACAGACAAACGGTTTTGTATTTCAGGTTCTGAAACCTCGGCAGCATGTCCATTTGAGAGGGACTGCTCTTGTTGCTGTTTTCTTTCCACTCTCACAAATTCACTCCCTGCCATTACAGCATTGATGCACCTGCACCAACAAATTTCTGTAATTAATGGTTGAGGCTGTATTATTTTATGAAGCATAACAGATAGTTCCAATCTTTCACTGTGAATGAATAAGGTGGTCAGGTGAACATGCCATCTGGCAGTGGTAAAGTCTCCTGATTGTAGTGGAGACCTAGGACAAATCCCACCTTCATCAGGGTTCTGGGACCCCATTATCTAGCCCATTTAAAATTAAGTAAAAAAAGGGGTTAAGTAATTCAACCGAGATGATACAGGGGATTCAGATATGCCCATAAACCGGATGATATATGCATCCCCATGTCACGGAGGAACTATCATATTTCTTAGCATGCAGTTACTTGATACAACATGATTAATTTATTGTTATTATGGAAAGCATGACCACCTTGCCAAGCAGTGCATGTTGTTGTTGAAGCCCCCATTATTGACATTGAAGGCAGTTGTGTTCCAGATATTGGATGTCATGAATGCAGCAAACAAATATGGCAGCAGGTTCCATGAACCATCATTGGCACCCCCTACCTCTTCCAAAATTGATTTTATCCACTCTGAATCATGATCACTACCTACTCCAACACTATTTGCAACTCCCCTCAACCTCCTAATTTCGTCCTTTTCTAGTATTTCATCAGGTAAATGCTTAGAAATCCCAGCCAGCAAAGAAAAAATCAGAGGTGCACCCTCTTCCAGTACTGCCCCAGAAGCCTCTGCTAAAAGCCCATCAAAAGCTAGTGCTTGCCCTGCTTGAATGCAGAACCCAAGTACTGTGTCCATGTCCACAATCTGCTTCAAATTCACCTCCCTTTCTATACGATCACCGGAATGCATACTTCCAGCAACTGCATCAAGTGCCTCACGGTTTGACCGCAATGATGTGTCAATGCAATTCAATAATGCAGCAGTGTGTTCCTTCATCATTCTGTCCAATCTGTCAACCCCATAGCCACCAAATATACGAACAAAGGCCTTCAATTCCCTAAGATCTGTAACTGACTCTGCAAAATATCCACCAACAGGCTTTGTGCTCTTGAAGCACTTGCGGATTGGTGCAAACAGAATTCCTGCACCTGATGCATCCTTGACAATGTTTTCAATATACCAGTTGCATACAGCTTCAATAGCAGAACCAGTATGTTGATCTGCCGTTTTTTCAAACAAGTGCAGTGAGGAAACAGGCCCAGAAAAGGCTTCTGTTAGTAAAACTTCCCTGATTCCCTGAGTGAGGTCCATGCTAATATGCTGTTCTGCTAAATGGACTATGCTAATGTGTCTCCGGATCAATGACTCCAGAATAGATGGGCGCTGAAGATCACTATCAGTTTTCAGTACTGCAAGCAGTCTCCTCCTAAAGTTTCCAAGGATGCATTCCCTCATGTACTGAATAGGGACAATAGGTATGTCATGATCAAAATAGCATCAGTTTGATGTGACTATTCTAAAACACATCAGCAAAATATTTAGAAGGATAAACTTTATTCCAAAGAAAACCTAACCGGAAAACCATTGAACATTGATTCCATATGATATAAACTACAAAGAATTGATAAATAACTGAATTTGGAGCCATATAATGATTGAATAAGAGGAAACATAGAAGATAGAAACATGAAAAATTGATACCAAATTGACTATTTCATAATAGTACTTCTACATATAGACTCCCTTTCACTAATCCCTGGTAATACAATAACATAAAACTCTTATTTCCAAAGAAAGTTATAAGATCACAAAAATAACATTCCAACAAGTAACAAAATATTGGTTCATCATATTATGGTGTTTCAAATGAAAATAAAACAATAAAATGAAAGTTTTTTTATTCATTAAAGTTTGATTTTTTCTTTGAGCCTTTTATTTTTAGTTAATAAGGCCTGAATCAAACAAAAATTTTAATTTTTCAGCAGGTAAGTGACCCAAGCGTTTATGCCATAAGTCCCAAACATTATTTCTATGATTCAGAAAGGAACTAGAAGTGGAGGAACTGAAATAAGCTGATGATGCTGTTGTTTGAGACTTCTTGAACTCCAATGCAAATAGACGACCCTACCTGTGCCCCTTCCCTTTCAAACATCCATCTTGAGAGAAGATGAGAGTGTTACCTTCATCAATTAATTGGCCAACAAAAATCAAATATGTAGTGAGATTAGGAACAAGAAGGGTCTTGGTAAGAGGGAAAGATGCAGTGGGTAAAAGCTTAAGAGATAGATCGCTACTACCAATGATGTTTAACTTTTCACCATTGGTAGTAACAATATGAGAAGGAGAAGCACAATATCTGGCAAACTTACTAGGTAAGGTAATAGCAGAAAGAGCAGAAGAAATAGCAGATGTTACCATTTGTCGAATGTTTTCCTCAACCATAGATGCCAGAGAATCACCTTTAACAAAAGAATCACCACCAATAGTAGATTTCTTACTCCCATGTGCTACAGTATCAATGTCAATTCCATAGGTTGACCCTTCCAGTTTTATAGGAATAATAGTCTCTATCGGATGCCATTTTAGCAAGAAAACAGCAGTCCAGGCACAAGGATATCAGAGAACCAAATTCAGCAATCAAGAACTCAAGATGACAGTCCAAAAATCCTTTCAAATATGAATTTGAAGTCTGAATCAAATAAACAGGAAGCAAGAAAACCCTAGGATGACACCAGATCTAGGGTTATAGGTTGATTGAGTCAGCTGATTGAGAGAAAACTGTGATTTACCAACACAACAGGCGTCTTTTTCAAGAACAAGGAGGTATTTTGTGCTGATCAAAACAGTCCTTAGAAATCTCCAAACCAGAAACTGAGTGTAGGGTTAAGAAGAGGCTGAGAGAACCCTTCAATCTGGAGAGAAAAACTCAAATCGCAGGCTGATGTAGAAGGCCTGAAGTCCAAAAATGTTGCAGTCCAAAAAAAAGGAAATTGAACAGTGTTGCCGCCCCAAGAAGATCAGAACTCTGAAAACTTCACCAAATCAGATGCTGTTAGATCAGGTCTAGGCGACACCAGATCTGAAGTCCAAAGCTGTTGCAGTCCAAAAAGGGAAACTATACAATGTTTCCGCCCCAAGAAGAAGATCAGAACTCCTTTGAAAATTTCACCAAATCAGATGTTGTTGGTAGGGAGAATAGATCAGGTTTAGGCGACACCAGATTTGAAGTTTGGCCTCAAACCAATGTCTCCCAAGAGAGATCTAATGAAATCTCTCCTGCTGGTTGCGCAAAGAAGACTGAACAGAAAAGGGTTGATCAAAACAGCCCTAATACAATAGGATTACTGCTTCTAGTGAGGTTCAAGAGAGAGAGAAAATAGTAAGAGAGCAACCTTCTCTGATACCATGTCAACACTCTAGACTGAATAGAGAAAAGAACAAGAATAATCTTAGAGATGTCAAGAATGAATGACCCCCACCTCAAAGAGTCTCTTATATATTAAAAGATATGTACAATTACAAGAATGCCCATATAGGGCTGAAAGAGAAAAGAAGAATAAGATGTATAAGTAATATACAACATGGACTATACTAATAAGATACATCAAATTACAGAGTCTGCACATGGGCGACTACTCCCTTAGGGCTGAGGTAATGGGAGTCATGGAAGGGGTAAAAAGAGCAAGGGACTTGAATATCAATAAGCTGGTCATAGAAGGTGATTCTGAGATAGTAGTGGGCTGGTTAAAGGAAGACAAGATTGGGCTTTGGAACTACAACAATGAGAAGAGGAAGTTTAAGTGGTTGACTATGGACATTGATGTAAAATGTATTTGGATAAAGAGAAGTGCCAACTCCTTCGCTGACAGTTTAGCTAGGCAAGGGGTGCATAGGGATTCTATTTTCTGGGCTCATTTATAACTGTTTTTTATCTTCTGATCCCTAGGGGAGCTAAGATATTTTATCACCCCTCCTTTGTATTTTAATCTCTTATTAATGAAATGCTCCTGTTATTGATAAAAAAAAAAATATTACAAAAAGAGACAAAACTGCCCCTGCTTAGGTGGCCACACGTAAAGATAACCAATACATAATAAACCCATGCCCATACACTTAACAGAAGAAAAAACATGATGGAGAATTAAAGGCCCAAGCCCACCTCTTTATGTTCCACAACATTTCTCTTTTTTTCCCCTCTTTTATTTCTTCTTCTAATTGATCTATATTTTTTCTGTTCTCTCTACAGCAAGAGTTCACCTCTCTCTTCAAATTTCTTGATCATTCTTTGGTGCACAACAAGAACCCTACTTGCTTTTTCCTCCATATTTTTCATCTCTAATCACCCCCACAGCCTTGTTCACCCCACAAAGTCCACCACCATATCGTAAATTAGTAGGACCCTAACCCGTCCTACATCAGTTTGGTATCAGAGCCATATCAGAGTCAAATCAAGAGGTATCATATCCATATCTAGAGGTAAACATGATGAACCCCACAGTTAAAGAAGTCAATGCCAAGGTTGATGATTTGGTTCATAGCTATGAGGAAGAGAAGGATTGACTCCATGATCGAATTGACTATTTTACATCTAAAGTCACTTCTTTGGAGCAAAAAGTTGCTGCAATGAATCACAAATTTGACACTTTGAATGCCAAGATTGAAGCTCTAGTCATAGGGTTAGGGAAAGACACTGATGTTGGTGAGAGTTCTTCAACTGCCACATATAATGAGGGAGTTTATCAGTCTGTTTCCTTAGCACCAATTTCTCAGCCCATTATTCCTCCACTGCTCCCTATTGCACTTACTATGTAGCAACTACTTCAACATGAAACAGCTATTGATATTCCTCCTAGGGCCACAACAGCAACCACCACTATATCTCCCTTGTTATGAACTTGATAGGTGAGTTAAATTAGATGTTACTGATTTCTATGGTGATGGATCTCCCGATCTTTTTGAAGACTGGATACGTAGTTTAGAATCATATTTCCAGTGGTATGACATGACAGAAGACAAGAAGGCATTCTTTGCCAAAGCAAAGATGAAAGGAACAACATGTGTTTGATGGATTAGACAAGCTGAAGTTATGAGAAGATCCACAAACAGTGCATGCATCTTCAACTTATGCAGTTACAACAAGGATCTATGACAGTTGAAGAGTATGTTAACAAGTTCTACCATTTAGCTATGAGTCTGAAATGCAATAGACTGATGACATATTGATATCAATGTTCCGGAAAGGTTTGAAGCCACAGATTGCATCTGGATGGTCTACTAACAGACTATATTCAATGTCCGATGCCATTCAGATTCCTATCAAATTGAAGAGGATCTCCATAGAAGATCCACCTTCCACTCAAATCATTCCTTTACTTTTGAACAGCATCGTAGCCACTCTCAAATGACCATTTGTGCTTCTACAGGTTCTACTCCTATCTCAACCTGTCCAAGTCATTTACTTCTACAATTAATTAAAGCAGTACACAGCTGTAGATAACTCTAGGAAGGATATAAAATGCCTTTATTGCAAATGATTTAGTCACTTTTCTTCTCATTGCCCAAACAAAGTAGTAGCTCTTATTAGTCATCTAGAGAATATTATAAAAAATGAAGTCATAGGACCTGAATCAGATTCAACAGAGGAGATTATTTATGAAGATGATGAAGATCCATGTCTAGTATTATGACCTTTATATACAACTCATCCAGTTCTTGAGAACGAAGACTGGAAGTGTAGTAGTATTTTCCAGACATGTGTACGATGCCAAGGACAACTTTGTCTCATGATGATTGATAGTTGCAGCTGTAGTAACATAATCTCTGAGGATGCTGAGAAGAAATGGGTCTTAAAGTGGAACTACACCCTGACCCATACAAGGTCACATGGGTTAACAACACAAACCTAAAAAGTAGAGCAGTGATACTTGGTGCAATATTCCATTGGAAACTTCAAAGATACAATGCATTGTGATGTTTTGCCTATCAAAATGTACCATATTTTGCTAGGACATCCATGGTTATATGATTGTAATGTACAGCATAATGGTAAGGAAAATACATATTCCTTCTTGTCAGACAATGTGTATCTCATTGATGCCTGGACATAATTTGTCAATACCTAAGCTTGAGAAGACTGCTGGTAATTTTTTGCTAATGTGTTTGCCTAATGATAGAATACTTGTCTCTCTTTCCAACTCAATGGGCTCAAGTTTTTCTCAGAGGGGGAGAATTGATGCAGCAGCATGCACTTGGTTAAATCAGTTTTAGTCTCTTTGGAAACCCAAAAAGAAGCTAACAGATTTGAAGAAAAGGTCTGAAAAATGCTTTTGGCCTCATTCTCATCTTTAAGGAAATTTACAGGAGAAGAATTGGTGAAAACTAAAAGAGGGGTCTCCTTAGTTTTTGTTATTTTGAAATTACTATTTATAGTAATTCTCGGACTTATTATCTATAGTAACTATCGTAATTGCTATTTTTAGTAAACTCGCGGTTTACTACTTTTAGTAATTTCTGATGTTTTTCAATTTAAGTAGTTTTAGTTGGATTAAGAAAGTGTTATTAGAGTTTTTTAAGAGTTGGAGTCCTTAATAAATGTCCTAATGGATTAGTTATGAATTTGGCTTAGTTCTAAAGTAATTAGGAATTGTGTTGAGTCAATTTCCTAGTCCAAACTGGAGTCTAAAAAGGGACCTTCGAGTAGTAAATTAAGTCTATAAACAGAGTCATTGTAATTGGAGTTCAAAGGAGTAATTAGAAGAAATAAAGATTGGTTTAGTGAATTCTGGTTGTTGCCAGAAGGTTTGCTGCTTTTTCCCCTCTTTTTATTTCTTCTTCAAAGTGATCTATCTTTTTGCTGTTCTCTCTACAGCAAGGGTTCACCTCTCTTCTAATTTCTTGTTCATTCTTTGGTGCACAACAAGAACCCCATTTGCTTTTTCCTCCACATTCTTCATCACTAATCACACCCCCAGAACCTCATTCACCCCACAAAGTCCACCACCATATCCTAAATTAGTAGGACCCTAACCTGTCCTAAATCAGAAGGGATATTCGAATCCAGCTTTCACCAGCAAATTCAGATTCGAATTGGATCAGATCCCACTAATTTGCAGTCCATTTGGTGTGACGGTAGAACTTTGGCAGACTCCTTTCCTAGTCTTTTCAATGTTAACACAAACAAAGAAGTGACAGTAGCTGAAATATTTTATCATTCTGGATCAAATGGATCCTGACCCCCATTTTCAGGAGGAATCTCTTTGATTGGGAAATCAATAGGCTTGAAGAAATGTCACTCCATTTACAACAGTACCAGCCAAAAGTTTCAGAAGACAGCAGAATTTGGAGATGGAATTTTCTCCATCAAATCAATGATGCAGCACCTCTGTTTGGGCCATTCTTCCTTTCCCTATAAGGTTGTTTGGGCAAGAAAAGTGCCATTTAGTCTGGACTGCAGCCTTGGGCAAATCTCTCACCGAAGACAAGCTAAGCAGCAGAGGTATTTCAGTTACCTCCTCCAACTGTCCCCTTTGTAATTCAGCCCAAGAAACAGAAAATCACCATTTTGTGCATAGTTCAATGAGCAGGCAAATTGGGAATTACCAGATGGCCAATCTGCACTTGAACTGGGTATTGTCAGGCACCATCATTGATTTCTTAAGGAGCTAATATATTGAAGGCCTTGAAGCAATGATAAGATCATTTGAGGCATGATCCCTGTGGCTGCTTTTTGGTCTATACAGAGTGAAAGGAAGAGTAGACAATTTGAAGGCAGAAACCTCTCATATAGATGATACACAAATGACAGCAAAATTATTTTTTGGGCAAAAGCTTCAAATCTTTCAACTGGCACTCTCTTTTTGTAATTAAGCTGTATACGGATATTGTGCATTCCCCTAGCATGCACAGCTATTCTTTGTAATGGGGTTTCCCTTTCTATACAATATATTTTACCTTCTCTCTCTCAAAAAAAAAAAACTTACATTTGTATATAGATATTTGTCATTAATTTGTTGTTACTCACCCTTAACAAATTGGTTTAGGGTTCTAAAACCACATTGAGTTGGATTCATGTTGAGAATTCAACAACTCAGGTTGCATTGAGTTGACCTCAATCCAAACATTTTGTCCTCAGGTACATAACCAGAATACATGGTTTAATAGTAAATTCATATGATTGAGTTAAAGAGTAATAGTTGGGATTCAGGCAGAGTTGAATTAAACTTGATTAAAAGAGTAATAGCATATTAGTTCTGAGAAAAAAAGTGTCTCACCTCCCTTAGAACAAAAACATGGTTTAGAACACATATAGGTTCCATATCATTTAAAACTGAACACAGATTTGTCAGCCTCTGCATGGCAGCCTCTAACCTGTAAAATACACAAATCTTAAAGAGTAAAGACCATTCTTTTATTCCATCACAAAACCTCCTAAACATCCTGATAAATTGCTACAACTTACATTTTAATAGAATTACTGTTTTCAGGGTAACTCTCGTAACCTGGCAACAACAAACCAGTAGTTCCTTTTGGAGATTTTGCCAAAGGGGTTGAGACTTTTGTTGCATGATTCATGTACATGGCTGCTTGCTCTGGAAGAAGCTGAAAATGTATATAAAATTTGACTTAGAATATCATTGTGTATTCATTTATCCCTTCAACACTTGTCCAACATAAACAAAAAAGTAATCACCTGCATCTCCAAGGAGCCAAATCCTCCTTCAGAATCAAGAATATTTATTAGTCCTTCCAATCCACCCATGATGGATTCAATGAGAGACTCAACATATAAAACTGCATCTCGGCCAATTTTTGTTAACTGCATCAGATATGAATAAAGAAACTATCATTAAATGACTTGCAGATATCTTGGTTGTGCAGTTTACAGGCTTGTCCTTATTCTACATGACAATAGATCCAATCAAGGATTGTAACTGCAAAATTTTTCATAGACTTGGTTCATCAATGTAAACATGGGAGAGGAGGTGGAGTATCACATTTGTGAACGTCTTCACACTAACTATTCCACAATACATTGACTGAAATTGCAAAACATCTAAATGATGTTAAAATGCTTTGAGGGAAAATTTGGTTGTATATTTTCTGTAATCAAGGGCCATCCATTGGTGTTATGTTAAAGTCTTGGTCTGATAAGTGTGAGAATGTGGGTTTGAGTCTAAGAGCAGCCACTTTATGAAAAATCTTGGTCTGACAAGTATGAGAATGTGAGATGTTAAAATCTTGGTTTATTGAGTGTGAGAATGTGGGTTTGAGTCTGATAGCGGCCACTTTATGAAAATAATGCCAAAGGTTAGGTCCATATCCAATCCACACCTCCCAAGATCTCAGATATCTGGACCCAACATTGGGTACTGACCTTTATATTTTCCTTCGTCAAAATTTTGAATTTTGGGTTTACTAATTGTTTAGGCACATATTTGAAGTTAAGCGGATAGTTTTGACTTCTATTAAGATGATTACTAAAAAGGGGGAAGGTTGTAATTTTCTTTTATTAAACATGACAAGTCCATATGTGGTGGGATAGGATGAGCTGGTTTGACTGTTTAAAAATTAAAAGTTGGAATGGCAAGCAGGCAAACCACAAGAGTTTCCCCTGAATCTGAGATCTAAACTGGAGTAGAAGTGACTGATTTGTAAAGTGGATGAGAGGGAAAGTCAGTTGTCTGTCACCTCGTTTTTCTCTCTCATTTTTCTGCCCCTCGCCCCCTCTCTGTCAGGGTATTTGTAGAAAAGTAGAACTTTCTGGAAATTCCCTTGTCTGCTTGTCACTTTGTTAACTTTCGTCTTTTCTGTCTTTTGTCTTTTTCCATATCATTAACAATTATGGGATCACACACTCTGAGTTTATTATAGCAAATCTCTTTTCATGAGCCATGCCATACTCTATTCATGTACCCAGTTTCCCTTTCCTGTGGTTACACATGCTCAAGATTCTTTTGTCCTATTATTCTCTTAAACCTGATTTCTTCTGAAAATGGCTAAGTACATTATCAGAATCGTCTCTGTTTTCAGAATTTGCAAACTCATTACTGCAGAACTTGTTACTATGGCCTTCCGCGAGGCCATGTTACACCATGTAGTGTGATATATTATTTATAAAAAGATTGGGGGTTGTGGGGGAGATGAAATTCTTCTCTCCCACAATCTCCCCTTCCTTCCAACTTCTGTTCTCTCTTCTCCCTCTCTTATCTTGTTCTCTTGCTGTTTGCAGGTCAGATTGCACAAGAACAGGATATGAAAGCAGTAGATCAGATTAACCTGCTAGTCTATCCTTGTAGTCCTGCTGTTCTAAAGATACAGTCATATATGGAGTGAGCCCTCTATTTGAAGGCATTCAAAGAGGGTATGATGCACATGTGATGTGAGCAGGTCAGTCCTGCTGTTCTAAGATATGAAGTATGCTTGGACAAAGAAACAGTTTTGATGGAGCTTACATTCTTTAATCACATAGTCGCCCTTTTTTTTTTGATAATTGTCAGTGTGAGCTTATCTTACACCACCATTCCCAAGATGGGATAAATGAGAGTTGGGTCAGGTTGGCTGTTGGCAGTTAACACTAAAACCTTTGCCAACTCTCATGGTCATGGGTCCTGATTGAAGAACCAAGGGTATAAGAGATGCGGAGGTAGAAGGGAACTGTCAAATAGTCATTTTCTGGTTGAATAACCATGGTGAATTGCCTTGGAGGTTTAGGCCAAAAGTAAGGCAGGCACTTGCTCTAGGGGCGTCTGTGAATACCTCATTTAATTGGAATCCTAGAAGTGCTAATATGATGGAAGATGCTTTAGCTATAACAGGTGTTTTAAAGGACCAGTTGGAATGGGGATGTCCAAAGCCGGGTTGTAATGTGTAATTAGTATTTGAATGGTTTTCTACTTTCTTTCTTGTCTGAAGCTCCTTTGGCTGGAGAGGCTTTGTAGTTGGCATTTTGTACTGTTCTTTCATTGTTACTGTTTGATTCATAATATAATTTCATCAGTTACTTATCAAAAAAAAAGGATCCTAGTTTGTCTATTTGTAGCCAATCACATATAATTGAGACAAGGCTAAGATGATGATGATGAATTGGCGCATAGTCATCACATTGACTAGAAAGGTCAAAAGGACTAGTCATGGCCTCACCAATCACCCCATTGATAACACTGCAGCCAACTTTATTGATTTGAGTATCTTTAATACCAATACAGGGGTAAAATACCAGTTGACATCAATAATACAGTGTTAAGTGTCTTTTAATTCCACAAGGATATTTAAGTCTACTTTCTTAGGCTTGTTAGGAGATCATGGATAGAATATCAAAACAGTATAAGAATATTTGGCATTTAAAATCTACAAAAAAAACTTAAGTTTCTTTTCCCTTTTCATCTTTAGCAAGTTAAAATTCACCATGTACAAGAAGTTTTTTCATTTCCTTCATAAGATTCATGAGTTTATTTGGTGGATTTATCACACAACCATTTACAGCAAAATTACATAAACTATATTGTATCTTGTGAATTCTTCCATATGTAGCTGGCAAAACAATAGAAATAATATATGCAAAAAAAAAAATACATACCTCTTCTGGAACAATCATAGACGCACATTCTGGAAAACTACTGGCAACACCAAGCCATGCACAACAGTGCTGTGGACGCCCTTCTGGCCCAAACATGGTATTCCTGAAGACCTGATTTAACAATTCACATTAAACTACATAGAAGCAGCTTTTATGGAAAAATGAAACAAGTTTTTGAAAAGTTTTAGAAGGGGGAACTACAACAGCCAGAGGCAGTGAAACCAATTGTCCACCCAGAGAAACAGAAAGGGGATAACTTACTGCTGTAAGATGATGATGGTAGAAATACAATTTTTTAAGACTGCCATGCTTTGATAGCTGAGATTCAAGTTCATCAACACACCTGCAATGTCACGGTTGTTTTAGAAATGCATGCACGCAATTAAAGTTGATGTTATTAATGTATCATTGCACTTGTATATTGCATTTTTTATTGGTAATAGTCAAATGTATTCATTAATGAAAAAAAAAAATATAAACAGTAGTAATTACATAGATTGCAGCGATTAGGCTAGCATCAGTAACATAATCCCAAAGATCATAGACACAACTATCCCTCCCCTAACATTCCTTTTACAACTGAGCTCAATAAAACTGATGCACTTACATATTGTGTTCTGAAAGCAAGCCAATTTTTTATGTAAATACATTGAGACATTGATCCTAATTCTACAAGTTTAATAATCAGTTTCTACTTTCTAGAACTACAGGCTGTTATGAGACCCACCAGTAGATGCATGGTAATGGTAACTCAGATGCCCTTATTAAATTTTTGGATATGTGAACTGTATAAGAAATGGATTGGGGCTTTGTCAAAGTGGTGAATTTTTCAGTACTGCTTGTTAGATAGGGTCTAATTAGTAGATTTACAGAAGTCACATCCTATTAAGAAGGATAGGGCCTCATAATGTATGTTTCTGAAAATAACTAAAAATGGCCTACATGTTTACTTAGTTTGGTTTCTTTCTGGAATTCCTTAATTAAATTTTCATTAGATGAACTTCTAGGATAACTGTCTTACATTTGAATTTCCTTCAGTTTTTACCTACCCTAAGAAAGAAAACAATAAATATGGACTTGCTGATCAACATTTAAAATGATGAAGGCAGTGGTTGCAGCAGTAGGAGACCTTGACCATTATATACCATTAATGTGGCAAAACCATCAAGATGTTGCAACTTTTACAACAATTTTTAACCAAAATATTGTACTTGGTATCTCATTGAAAGAACTAAAATACTATTAAACCATTATAAATGGCAGAAAATAGTGGGATAGCAGCACAGCTGCAATTCTAATGTACTTAATAATTCATTAGTTGTAATGTAGTAGTAAAATGGCATTATCTAACCAATCTTCTGCCAGTCATTTATTCAAAATTTCAAATATATTCTTGGCAAGAGGAGATTTATAAATGAACAGGAAAGTATATAGGTGATGCTATTCACAACCAACCAAAACATTCCAAGAGAAAGGTACATGGTCAAGGAGTATGCTACCCAATTGGCACACTGAAGGATATGTCAATATATATATATATATATATATATAATAAGACAACCCAGTATAACTCATCAAAGGATAGCTATGGGGAGATTTGTATGCTTATAGCCCCAAAGTTGTAAATCATAAGGCTTTTCATTTTTCTTGTTGTTTTTTGAGAAAAAGGTAAAGTATAGCATTTCATTAATATTTAATTAAAAAAAGCCACCCCTGTACAACTAGAGGCTGTACAGTGGAAAAATACAAACAAAAAACTGCCCATGTTACCCTATAGAAAACCCTTGATGGTTTACAGAAAGATTATCATGTACAAAAAAAAAAAAAAAAAACTATAGCTCCTATCTTTAAACAGCTCGTGAATGGACAACTTTTTCCCATTATTTTCTGAAAGACTGAGTCATTTGAGCTAATCTTGTTCTGGAAGATCTGGTATTTCTTTCCTGACACACCACCCAAAACACAACTGCAGGCATCATGTCAAGCAATCCTTCCTCTTTTGCTCAGGCCATCCAACATCCAACCTCTTCTAAAGTCCATCACTAAAGCTGGAGAACACCCTTAAATGCAAACAGGTTCAGAATCTTGATACAAATAAAATATGAAAGCAACAATGGAGCAGTAAATGATCTACAGATTTCGTACAGCAGTCATATATAACACATTCAGGCACCAGCCAGTCATCCCTCTCTTCAGCAGGTAGTCTCTTGTGACGATTTTATGCAAGCATGCATTCTAAATAAAAAAAAGGCCACTTTAGTTATATGTTCTCGCACCAAACTTTGATTACTCGAAAATCTTAATCACTCATGATGGCCAAATGGTTATAAAAAGATCTGACAGAGAACTGGCTGGATGGCCTGAGCTGTAAAACCTCTGCAGCAGATCCAACATGGGTCCAAGTTCTCAATCATTCAGATTTCTGTGGATTGGGGTACCCACATAATGCTTCCATCTTGTATTTGAATACAGTCTACCACACTCAACCTCATCTGCAGCCAGGTGAAAAAGAGACGGAAAAGCATCCATTAAGGATCTATTTCTGTACCAGAAATCCTTCCAAAACTTCACTTTTTGACCATTTACTACATCAAATCTCAATCGCTTTCTGAAATGACTATAAGCCTTTTCGCTGTTCCATACTTAGCTTGGATCTTCCTCCTCCATAGACTTCCTTGCTGCTCCCCAAACCTCCAAAACCACTTGCCGAAGAGTGCAACATCCATATCTGTCACTCTCCTTTCTCAAACCTCCCCACTTATTAGAAAATACAATGGAAGATATTTAGTTTTCCATGAAGCTAGTCACTTTTCCACCCGTTAACTAATGATTTATTGAAGATTTATTAACTAATTCCACGTTCTTAGAAAAATTCTTTGATTTTTTAGATTTTCCAAATATCTCAACAAAATTTCCTCGTCTCTGCACGGCATAATGTCTATCAATATCAAAAATGCAAACCATGGTACCATCTCAAGTTCTAACATTCTATTGCACACCATCACTGTTTCCATTAAAGCTTGGTCTTTGGTCTGGCTTGTCATAGGTAGATAAGGACAAGATAAACATTCACAGTCATTACTCCAGAAATGGTTGTAGACCTAACTTGTAGACAAGGACAAGTTGTGTCATAAGGTGGTGGTAAGTATTTGTAGGATCTCAAACAACAAATGTGATGTTGACTTATTTGCAAGGGCTATGAGTGCTTCTCCTTGGGTGGAAATTCATACTTAGCTCTCTCTTTTCTCCCCTACATCAAGTGTGATGTTTGTTCAGGTAATAATACTTTGTTTTGGGAACATGTATGGGCAGGGGCAATCTCCTCTAAAAGATCAATTCCCAAACCTTTTTGCTTTGTCTTCCCTCAAAAAGGAACTGGTGTCAAAGTTTGTTGTCCTTTCTAAGAATATCGAAGGAGTGGGTTCCCCCAGCTAGAGGGTGGTAAACTAAATTTTGATGGCAGTAGCACAAGTAACCCTGGGCCTTCTAGCCTTGGAGTAATAAGGGATGAAAATTGAAGAATACTGGCAATGTACTCATGTCTGATATTAGATGGCTTTTGAAGGAATACTGGCAATGTACTCATGTGTGATAGGGGAAGGGGACTTAGTAAGGGCTAAAATGATGGCAGCAGGCATAGGGGTACAGAAAGCTAAGAAATTAAGAGCCGAAAGGTTGATTGTTGAAGGTGATTCCAGAGTTGTTATTAGCTGGCTTTTGAAGGAGGAAGCTGCTTGAAATAAGATGATTAAAATGGTTCTCTAGGGATATGCAGATAGAAATTAAATGAGTTCAAAGATATGCAAATGGCTTGGCTAATAGCCAAGCTAAGCAGGGAGTTAATAGACAATAACTTTTTTAGGCATCGGTGACATGATGTAAAAATGTATGGGTGGATGGTTGTATGTACTCACATCCTGTTATTGCACCTCTTTAAATTAATGAATGAAAATTTTCATCGTGTTGTTGATCAAAAAAAAAAAAAAAAGGTTTGTTCTCCTTTCCCCATCAAATAATGGTTTTGATTGGAACTTGGGTTTTAGAAGGTGTATAAGGGATTCTGAACTTCACAGTGTACTCAGCCTCCACTTGAGTCAGATAGCCATATTTGGACTCCTTCAGGATCTTTCTCATGTATTTTTTTTAATGCTTAGCCTAATCTCCAGTTCTTCAACAGCCTTTTCTTGCTAAAGAGGTGGTGTAGGCCCATCCCACCAAAAGTTGGAGCTTTTAGTTGGGAGGTATTTCATGAGAAAATTAACATGTGTAACATGCTTCAAGAAAGGTGACCAAATTGTTGCTTGTCTCATCCTTTTTTTTGCATGCATTTGAGAATGGTTTCTCTCGTTATGTGGGTGCAAGTGGACTCCTCCCAATAGCATGACAAGTTGATTCTATGGAGAAGTACTAGGGGTGCATTTATTTGGACAACATAGGAAGAAAGGAAATCAAGAATTTTCAAGAAATAGGATTAATAAAGTTTATCTTTACTTATCAAAAAAATCAAGAAATAGGAGAGAAGCAAAGAGGGAATCATTAAATATATAACTACTAGGGTGGCTCATCAGCTGAAGTCCTTAGAGATTTTCTCAGCATTCTCAACATGTGATAACATGAAGAAACAGAAGTGACAATAACATCCTTTGAAAACATCACTTGTTGTAGTGAATGGATTCCACCAGAGAAAGGGTTCATAAATCTGAGCTTCAATGGAAGTAGTAGGTGGAATCCAGGGCCATCAGGTGTAGGTGTATGCAAAATTGGGAATGGGCATGTAATAGTTCTATACTTCTGTTCTCAGGCCTGGTGGGGTAGGAGATTCACTAAGGGCTGAATTCATAACATTAATGGAAGGAGACAATGGGAAGAAATACGAATTTGAAGAAAATAATTATTGAAGGTAACTCAAGCCTAGTGGTGGGATGGTCGCAGCATAGAGGCAGCCTTATGGCAATAAAGAAATGAATTAAAAAAATTCAGGTGGCTGACCCGAGACATTGAAGTGAGAATGACTTGGGTGCAAAGGGCTGCCAATAGCATGAGCAGGGAGCGGTGAGAACTCAAATGTTTTGGGTAGAATTGTAATTAAAAAGAAAGAGGAGATATAGTAGAAGCTATCTCTCAGAAGGGAGGGTATGGCATTAAACAATGGAATGGCGAATAGGATTCATGTTGCCGACCCCATTGAGTTGGGAATTCGGATAGGGTTTGGATGATCAAGATGAAGATGGTGAATTAATGAAATTGAATCGTTATTTATCAGAAAAAGACTGCATCACCAATTTGTGTGTTAATTGAACCCAAACAATAATTAACTACTATAAGATGCTACTTGTGTGGAAGTTTTTGCTAGGACGGTGTAAAAGTTTATCGCAAAAGCAAAGGTTTATCGCAATAGGTGGCCGTGCGATGAGAAATGGAAAGAATGTCGAGATTGAGTGAAAAATGAGAAATTGCTTCACATTTACTTTGGTGTTAAATATTTATACATGTGTCCATGCCATAAAAGAACTAGATGGACAGCTGGACAAATGGACTGCCACTTGTAACAACTTCTAACCGATTCTTGTAACCACTTAACTTCTAAGAGACGGTAACCCTGTCCCTCCAAGGGTGGAAGCTTTTGCTTGGTTAGTGGCTTTGGACAGTATCTAGCCTGACTTTGGACCATACACAGAGTAGAGGTATTCACTTATCCCAAAGATGCTACTTGTGTGAGAATGCAGAGGAGAATGACCACCTGTTTGTTCGCTGCCCCTACATGAGATTTGTTTGGGGTTTCTTCTTCAGTCTTTTTAAAGCTAGTTGAATGGAACCAAGATCTTCAGGAGACAATTTTGCTTGTTGGCGAGCTATGAGAGGAAATGCCAAGGCAAAGATTATGTGGAGCTGCATCCCTTTTGTTGCTTTCTGGGAAGTGTGGAAGGAAAGAAATAGAAGAATTTTTTAGAACAAGACCTGTAGAAGAGATCAAATCACTCTCATTTGCAGGAAAAGGATAATGGATTGGGTTATCATTCTTCCAGAGTTTGAAGGGGTTTCGAGGGAAAATCTTGGTGATGGATTTTGGGATCTTGATTTGGATTGGAGGCCTCGCTTCTACATTTTTGTCTTTTACTCCCCTTTTGTGCAAGTTATCTGAGTTGGTTATTCTCTTTTGTGGTGATCACTCATCACCAAATTAGTTGTAACTTTCTTTTTCTTAATAAAATTTTCTTTTCATTTACTACAAAAACGGTAACTAGTATAAGAATGATAAGAATGACCCTCCAAGGGTGCCTTATTGTCTAGGCACCCACCTAGGCATCACCTTGACAACTATGGTAAAAGTTCAACACTTTGCTAATTAGGACATGACAAGGTGCAAGTTAATAGAGCCAATACTTCCGCTTCTGATATTTTTCTTTAGTTTTGTTGTTTTATTATTTTTAATTATTTATGGGCATGACCCCATGCCATGAGTTTTGGAGGTTAGTGTGCCAGACATGTGAACATTTGGTACCCATGCCATGTATAAAGGTAATAACGGATAAATAAGTAATTTAAAGTTTGAATCCTTGACAGCCTTATGGATCTTATGTATATGGTCTGATTATTTTGATTTTCATACAAGGTTTAATAAGTGGCCATTAAAATATGCCAAGTTTTCCCTAAAATAAAATTATTTCACCTTTTTCTACTTTTTCACGCTTTAAGTTTGTGCTCCCTCCAGCAGTTCTTTTACCATTGGAAAGAAAAGTACAATATAAATAAACTATTCCTATGTAAAATAAAATGTTCAGTAAGCTACATTCATGAAATCAAACGTACCTTGACCAATTGAAAGCAGCATTTCCTTCTGATAGTAAGCCTTCTTTCCCGGTGGAGACAGTAGCTTTCTCCAAGTGTCTAATGTTTATAGATGACCGGGAAGATGTTACAATCATTAAAATCTGTAACCAATCTTTACGCAGAGCCTGGAACAATGACCCCATAATAGTGTTTTCTTTTGTGTATGGAAATATCATAGTCATTTGGGAAAAAAATATATTGTGATAGCTAGATTGAAACACCAACAACACCAAAATCCATTCTTCTGTATATGTGGTATATCAGTGTGAAACCTTACAGACACACACACACCAAAAATAATAATACAGCCAAAATTTCATGACACTACATCCAGCTGTCAATGGATTGGGTCTGGTTCAGGACAGCATGTACCAGTTATGTTCCAATTAATAATTAGGACAATGTTTTATTCCCAAAACTATAATTATCCGTGATAAAGATAATTTAGAATTCCATTTTAATAAAACTAACAGTAAAGTACAGAACTTTTTTATTTTGATAAAATATGCGTTTTTAATCATAATTATCTTATATACTCTATATGAAACTTATCCTTTTAGACATTGTTGAGATTGGGCTGATAACACTTGTTTTTTGTTTATAAAGTTCAGTTAGAGTTATTGGGCCCAAGGCCCATTAGTTTATGTTTTGTTAAGAGTGTTTTCTTATGTTCTTTAGTAGTAGCTGACTTACTAAGGGTATACTTGTCATTGTATTGAGATTTTTTACGAGTAGATAAGATAATGAAAGGGGTGGCCAGATCTGATTTTGGCTTTCTCCCATTTTTTTCAATCTATCTTCTTCTCTTCTCTGCAAAAACTTCTTTTCTTTTTCTTTTCTATCACAGCTTCAAATCAGATTGCACTATTGCAGTTTTACACTTCCTACTTGGTATCAGAGCAAGACTAGGGTTTCTTGGAGTCCCTCCTTGCAGTCCTAGATTGGCCGACTGCATGAGGAGATGAAGGGCTGATCAATCTACTTCAAAGTGCCCAGTTCTTGGTGGGTCATCAAAAGGGTCATCTGTATTTTGGCATCAAAATCAGGAACTGAAGTGCAAGGAAGAGTCCTAGTTAAGTTGGAGTGTTGGACTCTTCATTTTGGAACCGATACTGGGCGATCAGACTTTTCTGGACTCCTCTAGGTTTTCTATATGGGGTTGTTCAGTTTCTAGCAATTTCAAATCCCTCTGGAGAGATCGATTCACTTTTCTCTCCGGGTAGGTTTTTCTTCCTCCAGAAAGTCCTTCCACCCTTGTGTGTGAGATCGATCTGTTTTTGGAGGCTTTCTACCTGATTATTTCTTGTTTTTAACCATAGTTGTCAAGGCGCCGCCTAGGCAACAAGGCGCCCTTGGAGGCTCACCTCGCCCAATCGCCAAGTAGTTTTGTGCACTGGGTTATAAAATACTTTTATATTTTTAATTTTTTGACATTATAATTATAAAATAGACATTAAACTAGAATATTTGAAGTTAAACATCAATGGGAGTAGTGAAGGCAACCTGTGACCATCAGGTGTTGGAGGTGTAATTAGAGATGAGAGTGGGAAGGTGGTTGCATTATACTTAGGTCCCATTGGGTTGGGTGATTCTCTTAGAGCTGAACTGTTTGCTGTGTTAGTAGGGCTAAGGAAAGCAAAGGAGCTGAACATCCAAAAATTGATGCTGGAAGGGTAATGGTTTTTGGGTCCATGCTAATGAGAGAAGAGAGGTTAAGTGGCTGCTGAGGGGAGTGGAAATCCAGGTTCACTGGGTGAAAAGAATTGCAAATGCCTTTGCTGATAACTTGGCAAAACAGGGGTGGGTAGGGGTCAATTGTTTTGGGGAATTCTGTAATTTTCTTGTTGTTTTGGGGGAGAGTTAAGTCATTTTATCTATCTCTGAAATATTGAATGTATTCTTGATTTCGCTTAGTAAAATTGAATTCTGTTATTGATCAAAAAAAGGGTAGAAGTCAGATTTTATTAACCCATTCCAGGAACCAGTTTTCTAGTGATTTTGAAATCCAGAATTTCGGGATCGATCTCGCACTAAACTGGACCAAATTTGAAACCCAAGTTGATTTCTGACCATACCTGATACGGAGTCCACAAATGCAGCTCCCAAAGTGGTAGTTCACACCTAATGTCAGACCCAAACCGGCCTCCCGCTGAAGATGGCACAGCAATGAAGTGAAACCACTTCAGCAATGCAGTTTTTGCACTTCGAACCGCCAATCCTATTGGGATCGATCCAGCAGTGTGAGCTTTCTTAGGATTGATGTTTTCTTCAACACCACAGTTAGGAACTGAAGGAAAAACGCCCCTACTAAGGCTGAAATGAACTAGGGTTTTATGGGAGCAAGGGAGGCAAGAAAGAGCTGGAGAGAGCTTAGGATGGAAATGATTTGTCCATCCCTCTCTTCCCTTACATAGAGCACTCTCCTAGTCCTAGTAGGAGTTGAACTAAAATCAGATTTGGATTAGGGTTTATCCTAATGGATAAACTCTATCTC
This sequence comes from Nelumbo nucifera, assembly GCF_055504915.1. Classification (NCBI taxonomy): domain Eukaryota; kingdom Viridiplantae; phylum Streptophyta; class Magnoliopsida; order Proteales; family Nelumbonaceae; genus Nelumbo; species Nelumbo nucifera. The sequence goes on from NC_142655.1 coordinate 55,816,991, forward strand.
ATTAGAAGAATGGGTGCTCCATACCTATATCCATAACCCAAAAGGAAAGCTTACAGTTACAACTGAGCCCAAAAAGAAGAATCCCTATTTACCCCTCGTCTAGCTGGCCCATTAGCAAAGGAATTTGCACTTCTCCTCACCCAAGTACATTTTACATCAATATCCTTAGTCAGCCATTTAAATTTTCTCTTTACATTGTTGTAATGCCATAGATCATTTTTGTCTTTCTTTAACCAGCCCACTACAAAATTAGAATCTCCCCTTCTCTTCAGAAATAGAGTATGACCAAATTGAGTTTGAGTATAGCCAAAACACTCCCCTTGAGAAGAATTTCCTGAGAAAAAGGGTGTGGATTCAAAGAAAGTGGGGTCCATAGTTGTTAGACAATGTATGCCCTTAACTCCAATCAGATTGATGTAAACAAACATTTATGAATAATATAAGTACATTATTGTTTCATAAGCACATTTGGCATGTTTCTTAGCTGCTGTTTTTGGGCTAGAGAAGGCCAAGGAACTAGGCTGGGAAAGGCTGATTACTGAAGGTGACTCCAAAACAGTTGTGGACTGGCTAAGAAAAGGGCCTTAGGAAATTCAAAAGGCTCTCCAGGGATATGCTGGTTCAAATTAATTTGGCTTAGAAGATCAACCAACGGTTTGGCAAACAACTTAGCTAAACAAGGGGTATAAAGATAGTCAACGTTCAGGGCATTTGTGTAATTTTTGGGGGTTTGGACACCTATGTCCTCTTTGTTTCCTTCACAACCCAGCCCATATATTAACATATATAGTTATATACATATTATATATAATAATCATATAATAATATATAATATATGCTATATTAATATATATAAATATAAATTTTTATTTTCAGTTTTATTAAACTATTTTATTCCAATTGTATTGTTATTTTTTTTTCATTTTATTATTTCATATATAAACAATTGTATACATCAAAATTCATATAAAATAAAATTTTAAGACTTTTTTCAATGTTGTCTATTTTGTTAATTTATTTTAATTTTTTCATTATTTTTTCAAATTTAAAATATATATATAACTCTCATGGCTTGGCCCGACCCATGGAACGGCATGGCACGACCTGGGCCCGCCTAGGCTTGTGCCATGGGCCGTGCCGAGCCAAACCTTTAAAGTATCTTAGAGATAGCAAGCACAGCCAAACTCGACCCACAGGCCAACACAGCACAGGCCGTCCGCGGTCCATGCCTTGTCAACCCGACACAGCCCGATTTACACCTCTAAGTTGTAGCAAGGTCAAGTGTGGAAGCTGAATAAAGCTATGGCACATGGTGTTTCAGAGCTCCTCAAGGTCTAGTCCATGTTAGAAGAGATTAGAATTGAGGCAGAAGAATTTATGATGCTATACTGTGAAAATCAAGCAGCAATTAACATTGCCCATAACCCAGTTTAGCATGATAGGACGAAGTATATAGAAGTGGATAGACATTTTATAAGGGAAAGGGTGACACCCAAAGAAGTATACCTACCATATATTGCATCTGACTTACAGCTAGCTGATGTTCTCACAAAAGGTGTTGCAAGAAACAAGCTTGAGCATGATCTACGCAAGTTGGGAATGTGTGACATCTATTCCCAACTTGAGGGGGACAGTTGAGATTGGGCTGATAACACTTGTTTATTGTTTATAAAGTTCAGTTAGAGTTATTGGGCCCAAGGCCCATTACTTTATGTTTTGTTAAGAGTGTTTCTTATGTTCTTCAGTAGTAGCTGACTTACTAAGGGTATACTTGTCATTGTACAGCTTTTTTTTTATTTGTATATAAGATAATGAAGGGGAAGGCCAGATCTGATTTGGGCTTTCTCCCATTCTTTTCAATTTCTCTCTTATTTTCTTCTCTGCAAAAACTTCTTCTCTTTCTTTTCTATCACAAGCTTCAAATCAGATTGCAGTTTTGCACTTTCTACTGACATAAAATATGACAAAAATTACAAAATAAGAAAACAGAAGATCTTTATATATTATTAACTATATAATTGGTTCAGAATGGCAAGAACTGGTCCCTACCCAATTATTAATCAGGACAAAACCATTGAACCAGTACCCATATAATCAGATCAGTTGGTTCAATTCTGTCAGGTAGATCCGACCCATTGATAGCCATAATGGTATGGCACATTGTATAACTATATTATTATGAGCCTTTCAGAGGAACATATCCAGTAAACCAAAGGGCTTTTTCTTGCATAAGCTTTTAGTTTCTAAATGATCTTGAAGGGAAAAAATGTGCCAATAGTTGGATCTTGTTGGGCTGGGGATAATGTTCTAAAGGATTTGAAGTAAAATGCATAAATATTTTGGTTCAACAACAGTGGCTAGTCAAAATAATTTTTCATTATGACAATGACAACAATGGTAATGAAAAAAAATGATAACAGAAAATATATATGATGCTAGTGATGAGTGTTTAGCTTAGATGTCTTACAGATAGATCACATGTAATGGCAGAGATATTTTCACCCTGTGGCTTGGGTATGCTTTCAAGGCACTGAACAATTTGCTGAAAAAGTCCTTTCAATGTTGCATCTAGGTCAAGAGCCACCATGCCTGGTGTACCCAGTAAAAACCGGATTCTACCAGCACATGATGATAAATAAGATAATGCATAACCTCTAATTGCTGCAGACAGAAATAAGCATTCAATAACAAATTAGTTCATAGAAAAATATCTCTTCTATTATTAAAACAATCTGCACAACATCTAGAAGAAACTGAATTGCTGTTTTGTCAAGAAGGTGAAGGCAAACCGTCCCACTAAATTAACCTAAATACCTAAATCCAATTTTTAATGACCACCAAGGTTACCAGATAACACTCAGGTCTCAACCGAAAATCATGGCTGGGGCATTTTTACTGCTAAGCACAACCTATGATAACTGGACACTAGTACATGGATTCTCATAATCCCATTATGTTGCAGACTTCAATTTCCATCTTAATTTACATAGAACATATAGAAAATAAGGATGATGGATGATGGATGATGGATGATGGTTGTATACTTTTCATATAGGACAGAGTTAGGTGTAATGCTGCACCTCTTTATTATGAGTGAATTAACTGTGAGGTCATTTACATCCCCCTATTTGTTCCAGATAAAGAGGGACTAAAAAGTTATGGTGAATGTGAGAAAAATTCAGTTTGCGAGATAGTCATGCAACCTATGTGAGCAGTCAGCACATGTGTGAATCCAATTCCTTGTTAAGTGAATGACCCCATGCTAAGTACTGGGAACTACACCTATGTATCATTTTGGTTTTTGTAATAGTATTATTTTATTTGAGATTCACTATTTATCTGGTAATTATATCTATTTTATTTTTTTATTTAAATTAAAAGTCTTCATAATGACTTTTATTTGAATTATGAAATTGAATTCAAAGATTAATATGGGCCACACATTCTTTGGAGTGGAAACATTTTTATAGATAGGATCCTTATTTTGGAATTATGGGGGGCTCCAAATTTTGAGTGGGCTGAATGTGAAGCCGAGGGATTATCTGGGGGTTTAGTGGTGATTTGGGATTCTGAAGTGTGGGCTAAGGTGGGTTTTTTCAAGGGTGTACATTCTGTTTCAGTGGTCCCGGACCATTTAGCATTGAATTGTAGGGTGTTGGCTTCAAATGTTTAAGGATCAACAGGGGAAGGGGGTAAGGAGGAGTTGTGGGATGAACTGGAGGGATCTCAAAGTGGGGGGCTTTTCCTTGGCTGTTGGGGTGATTTTAATGCCTGTCTGAAACTGAGTGAGAGGAAAGGGAGAAGGGATAATAGGGTTTCCAGGGCTGTGAGGAGTTTCAGGGAGTTTGTAATGGGCCGATTGATTGTAGTAGTTGGGATCAGGCTACACTTGGTCGAATGGTCAAGGCCCACCTATTTTGAGGACTAACTGGAGGTATCCAGTACAGTAGTGGAGTTTTTCTCCTAGTGACCAAGTGTAAGGGGAAATGTCAAGGCAAAGATCGCTTGGAGCTGCATTCCTTTTTCTGTTTGTTGGGAACTCTGGAAGGAGAGAAATAGGAGAATATTTGAAGAGAAGGCTCGAGCAAGGAACCTTCTCATCCTACTTTGTGGTAAAATGATAATGGACTGGGTTCTCATTCTCCCAGAGTTTGAAGAAGTCATAAAAGAAGACCTTGTTTCTGGATTTTGGAACATTCTTGAGTTGGTTTAGAAGTTTTTCATGTTAATGGCTTTTCTAGCTCTTCTTGTACTCTCATCACTATCAGATGTATTCTCTTTTCTATTAATAAATTTTCTTTTTTATTTATTACCAAAGAAAATTTATGGATATCCATGTGTCTAAAGTTAGCACTTTTTCTAGGAGTGGAGTTAACTGTTCTCACTTTTTTAGAGTGAGAAGACACGTTTGAGGAAGAAAGTGACAATCTGAGGTTCATAAAGGCCATGCAGCCATAATAACTTTTTGGGGGAATTCTAACTTTGACAATCTGAGGTTTAAAATTCTGCTTTGTATTGTTTTCTTTGTGAAATTCTGAGTTCTTGTGATCGAGATAAATGGAGTCTAAGTCCCAAATTATACTGCTTACTGAATTTATGCCTATTCAGATGACTTCCATTAAACTGAACTGAAGTAACTATGCTCTTTGGACCAAATTAGTCCAAGTTTTTCTGATAGGTAAGGGAAAGGTAAAGTATTACTTGAAAGAATCAAACCAGAAAATAGATGTTTTTCTGATTTAAGTCAGTAGAAAAGAAGAGAGAAAGAAGGGTCACGAATAGAAGAGGGAAGAGTGAGGAAGAGAAGAAGAAGAAGAAAAGAAGGGGTTCAGCAGAATTATGTCTCTAGCTGCCCATTACATCTTATTTATATTGTAATCTATTACAATGACTAAAGTTACCAGTAGTCGATCAAGACTACAATCAGCCTTGAATCCTAACAGATTTCAGATTTAAGAAAGGTAGAAGAAAAGTAGAAGGAAGAAAAAGAGGAGAAGAACCAGAAGTACACAAAGGTTTGAAAGGAGGAACAGATTCAATCAATCTGCCGCCACCACTCTCTTAATATTTATAGGTTATGTTCAGTACATAGGGGAAAGGACAGGACTGCCCTTAATACTTACATGGCAAGAAAAACAAATAAAAGACTGAAATAAATAACACTGAAATAACAAGCTGACTACCAACTAACACTGACATGACTAACAATAGTTGCACATGCTGTCCTACGAACGGGGTGGGACCACAGCCGTGGGGCCCACATCAGTTTTCTCTACACTCCCCCTCAAGTTGGGAATAGATATTTGTCATTCCCAACTTGAATAGGTCTGCCTCTAACTTCTTCCTTGGTACAGCCTTGGTGAGGAGATCTGCGAGCTGCATGTTGGAGGTGATATACGGGAGACACACTTCCTGTGATGAGACCCTCTCTCGAACAAAATGTCGATCAACTTCGATATGCTTAGTTCTGTCATGCTGCACCGGATTGTGGGCTATATTAATAGCCGCCTGATTATCACAATACAGCATCAAGGGCATCTCATAATCAACACCCAACTCTTCAAGTAGTGATTTCAGCCACTCCGTTAGCCATTGACCTGTATTCAGCTTTGGCACTAGAGTGGGAAACAATACTTTGTTTCTTACTCCTCCAAGAGACAAGGTTACCTCCCACAAGGGCACGATATCCAGAGGTAGACCTCCTGTCATCAGCACTCTCAGCCCAATCAGCATCTGTATAGACCTCCACCTTCATGTGATTATTGTTCTTGAACAGTATACCTCTACCTGGACATCTCTTCAAGTATGCCAATATTCTCTCTACTGCAAGAAGATGAGTAGTTCTAGGGGAATGCATGTACTGGCTGACAACACTGACTGCATAGCTGATATCTGGCCGAGTGAGGCAGAGATATAGGAGCTTTCCAACCAACCGTTGGAACATAACTTTGTCTTCAAGAGGCTCCCCACCCTCTGCACTGATCTTGTGATTCTATTGAATGGGTTTATCGGCAGGCTTGACACCTAACTTTCTAGTTTCCGCCAACAAATCTAGAACATCTTTTCTTTGAGAGATAAAGATTCCCTGTTTAGATCTAGCAACCTCAATACCCAAAAAGTACCGCAGTGCACCAAGATCTTTCTCCTCAAACTCTTGATGAAGGAGCTGTTTGAGGGACGCAATCTCACTACTATCATTCCCTGTCACTACAATATCATCCACATATACAGCAAGCAGGGTCAAAGAAGAGTCCACCCTTTTAATGAACAGTGTATGATCTGACTGGGCCAGTACATAACCAAATTTTCCAATGGCTAGTTTGAATCTATCAAACCAAGCTCTAGGGGACTGCTTTAAACCATACAATGCCTTATTCAGTCGGCAAACCTTACCTGTCTCTGTATCATATTATCCAGGAGGCAACTGCATGTAGACCTCTTCCTGTAAGTCTCCATTTAGAAAAGCATTTTTAACATCCATCTGGAACAAGGGCCAAGAATAACTTGCTGCAAGGGCTAATAGAACTCGGATGGTGGTCATCTTGGCTACTGGGGCAAAGGTCTCCAAGTAGTCTATACCATAAGTCTGAGTGAACCCCTTTGCAACCAACCAGGCTTTGTACCTTTCAATGGAGCCATCAGCATTATGCTTCACAGTAAATACCCATCTACATCCAACTGGTTTCTTTCCTTTGGGTAAATCAACTAGCTGCCAAGTGTTATTTTTCAACAGAGCATCCATTTCAACTTTCATTACATCTTTCCACTCTAGAACTGATAAGGCTTCTTGCACTGTTCTGGGATAGGGATATCGGCAATGGAAGTGAGATAGGACCTGTAAGAGGGAGATAGGCGGTCATAGGATAGAAACTGGGAAATGCAGTGAGTTGTAGATGTGGTGCAATGTCGTTTCCCTTTACAGACGGCAATAGGGAAGTCAAGGTCATCCGTAGGAAGGGAAGTAGCAATAGTGAAAGGTATCTCAGTGGGCCCTAGGACTATAATACCTGGATCTGGAGCCGTAGAAGGAACTGGAGCTGGCCTGGACTGCTGATGACCGGGATCAACCTACCTGCATCGCCTATGATAGACTTTCAACTCCTGATCCCTTTGACCACCCTCACCATTACAGCCTTCATCACTCAATGGAATGGGTAAAGGAACAACCTCAGATGTGTTAACCCCACTCTCACTGCACTCCCCCTGAGGAAAAAGACCCAAATCCCCACTAAGATAGACCCAATAATGCATAAGATAAACCCAAGAAAAACGAGTATGGTCATCAACAAACAACAGAAAATATCTGTACCCACCCATAGAAGGGATGTGATATGGCCCCCAAACATCAGTATGCACAATATCAAAAGAATTATTACTTATTTTATTACTCAAAAGAATAAGATGTTCTACAATGTTTGGCAAGCCCACAACTCTCACATCTCAACTTTGACATCTCAACAGACTCAAACAAAGTAGGAAACAGACTCTTCAAAGACCGGAAAGATAAACGACCTAATCGATTATGCTAGAGCATAACCGGACTCACAAACTGAAAAACAAAAGACTTCTTATCCACTGGCTCTTTCCAACGAGAACTCTCTCCGAGCAGATAGATCCCATCCGTCTCACGGCCAGTCCCAATCACCTTCCTCGTCTCCAAGTCCTAAAAAACACATTAGTCAGGGAAAAAAGTTACTGAACAGTTCATATGTTTGGTAATACTACTGACTGAAAGCAAATTAGTATCAAGTTTAGGAACATGCAAGACTGAGGATAAAGAGATAGTATCAGATAACTTGATGTCACCCTTGCCAGAAATGGGAACAAGAGAGCCATCAACAATGGATACTTTATCTCTACCAGAAGATAAGTGATATGTAGTGAACAACGATGGCAAGCTAGTCATATGGTCGGATGCACCTGAGTCTATTACCCAACAGTGTTCAGTATTACCTGGAGCTGAAGCATGGTAGGTTGAGGCTCGAGTACCTGAATGAGCAAATGCAAATGTGGCAGAGGCTGATGGTGACTGAGATGACTGAGCTGAACTCCCAACTGTATAAGGGCAGCCCGAACAACGGCTAAGGTCTCTAGGGGTGTGCCTTTTGTGCCTGATGAGGATGCAGAATCAGTATTCACAGCCACATGAGCATTGCCCTTCTTATTTCTCAGTTTTGCTGGGACTAAATGAGGGTGCAGCTTCCAACAAGTATCTTTCGTATGCTTGGGTTTCTTGCAATGTTCACATACCAGATCCCGTTTATCTTCCTTCTTCCTGTCCCTTCTGTATCACCTCCTGACTTAGGTTTAACAGCTGCTGGGGCTGGGGAAAAAGGTTGGTGTTGCATCATAACTTTCCTCCTGGTTTCTTCACTATGCATCAGGGAGTATGCTTAAGAGAGGGTCATACTATCTCTGGTCAGTATCTGTTGCCTCACAATGTCATAATCTGTATTCAGGCTAGCCAGAAATTCAAACACCCTATTGGTCTCGACTTGCTTTCTATAAGTCTGTGCATCTTTGGGACTTTCCCACTCAAGAGTTTCTAGATAGTCAATTTCAAGCCACAGGGATTTCAAGGTAGAGAAGTAGACAGAGACTGGTTTCTCTCCTTGTTTAAGACTATTCACTTCACACTTCAGTTCATAGGCTCTGGCAACGTTAAGGGGTTGGGAATAGGTCACTTTCATGACATCCCATATCTCATTGGCTATCTTTGCCCACAAGTAATTTCGGCTGATATGTGGCTGCATAGAGTTGCACAACCATGTCATAACTAAGTAGTTCTCTTGAACCCACTTGGTATACATTGGATCCTCCTTGGAAGGTTCTATCACATCTCCCAAGAGGTAGCTAAGTTTTACCCTTCCCCCAATAGCCATCATGGCTGATTGGGCCCATTCCAAGTAATTGGACCCGTCAAATCTCACAGTTGTAATCTAAAACCTAGTCTCAAATGTACTACCATGACCATTGTTACCAAAAACACCTTCTCCCTGATTTTTAAACTCCATTCTTGGTCAAGAATCAGTAGTTAAGAACGATTAGGGTTATTACAATAGAAAACAGCACTTGAACAGTGGATCACAATCAGAAATCAGTATGAAACCAGTGCAGGTCTGATCTGAAACCAATTGGCAATCACAGTATATGTAGTCCGTACAAGTTCTCACCCCCCAAAAAAAACTCGAAGCCAAGAAACAGGTCTGAAACCAACTTAGAGAGCAATCTGTACTACTGAAACAGAATTAGGGTTTTGAGAGCAAACCCTAAAACGAGCACTTTCCAAGAAAATAGGAGAGTTCGGCCCAACAGTTAGGTCTTGCCGTAGGGTTAATGTCAAACCCTAAAAACATATCACCTCTGAGAGAAAACCCTAAAACGAACACTTTCCAAGAAAATAGGAGAGTTCGGCCGCTCCTCCTAGATAGGTCCAACCAATCTTGACTGATAGCAATCTCAAGAGAAACAAAAAATAAGACTTACCCAGAGAATTCTGATCGCCACCTTCCAACGTTGCCTGAAATAAACTGATCTTGAACAGAAATCCTCTGAAATTCTGATCGTCGCCTTAGTACTGATCAAGGACTGATCTTGATCCTTTTCTCTTCCTCTGATTCTTCCTGGTTATCAAAGATTCGATCCAATCTTTGGACTGCTGCTGTAGATAACCTCCAAAAATCAGCCGAAAAGAGCTTTTTCTCTATTCTTCCAGCCCTAGGCGATTCTCATGTGGTCGGCTGGATCAAACTCACATGAGAAGCCCCAATCTTGGCTCTGATACCAAGTAGTCAATCAAGACTACAATCAGTCTTGAATCCTAACAGATTTCAGATTTACGAAAGGTAGAAGAAAAGTAGAAGGAAGAAAAAGAGGAGAAGAATCAGAAGTACACAAAGGTTTGAAAGGAGGAACAGATTCAATCAATCTGCCGCCACCACTCTCTTAATATTTATAGGTTAAGTTCAGTACATAGGGGAAAGGACAGGACTGCCCTTAATACTTACATGGCAAGAAAAACAAATAAAAGACTGAAATAAATAACACACTGAAATAACAAGCTGACTACCAACTAACACTGACATGACTAATAATAGTTGCACATGCTGTCCTACGAACAGGGTGGGGACCACAGCCGTGGGGCCCACATCAGTTTTCTCTACATTACCTTAATACCCTCACTTAAAAAAAAACAAGAAAACAAACAAGGCCCAACTGGCCCAACTACTCTAACTAAAAATTAAATAAATAAACAGCAAAGATAAAGTGTGGGGCTGGAACTCTCTTGACAATAAATCTGATTGAAATATGAGAAAGTAGAGAAGAGAAGGAAAGAAGAGAGAAAGGAGAAGGAAGAAAGGAAGAAGAAAAAGGTTGGAGCAATAGAACAGTGCTAGCGGCGCCAGCTTTTATTATATTATATAGGGCGGCAGAAAAAAGAAGGGAAAAGACCCTTGTGCCCCTGTTGTAAGTGAGTACAATAACAGACATAACAGAAATAAAAAATGCTTTAACTAGCCAAACAGACCCTAGCACAAATAACTAAATTATTTCAATACTCCCCCTCAAGTTGGAGCATAGATGTCAATCATGCCCAACTTGTCACACAAATCATTGTGCCACACATGATGAAGACCTTTGGTGAAGATATCTGCAAGTTGTTCTTCTAAGCTGACATATGGAGTACACGCTTCTCCATTTACAAGTTTCTCTCTAATAAAATGCTTGTCCACTTCAATGTGTTTGGTCCTATCATGCAGGACTGGATTAGCAGCAATATTGATGGCAGCTTTATTGTCACAGTAGAGTGACATAGGATTGCTCACTGCAAAACCCAGTTCACCTAACAGATTTCTTATCCACATGATTTCAGCAACCCCATGAGACATTGCTCTGTATTCTGCTTCAATACTAGATCTAACCACCACACTTTGTTTTTTACTTCTCCATGTGACCAGGTTTCCTCTAACAAAGGCACAATACCCACTGGTAGACTTTCGGTCATCGACTGCTCCTGCCCAATCAGCATCAGTATATACTTCCACCTTTAAGTGACCATGTTCCTGGAATAACAAACCAGCTCCGGGAAACTTCTTGAGATATCTAAGGATCCTCTCTGCAACTTCAAAGTGAGTTGTCCTAGGATTGTGCATGAACTGACTAAGGACACCCACTGTATAAGCAATATCAGGCCTGGTCATAAACAAATACAAGAGTCTCCCTACGAGTCTTTGAACTTCTTCACATCTTTCAAAAACTCTCCCTGACTGTCTCCCAGGTGATGATTAGATTCAATTGGTGAGTCAATTGGTTTTACCCCCAACTTGCTTGTATCTTCTAATAGATCTGGTACATATTTCCGTTGGGAAAAAAAGATGCCCTTGTGAGATCGGGCAACTTCAATTCCAAGGAAATAACGTAAGGGGCCTAGATCTTTCACCTCAAATTGAGTGGCTAAGAATTTGTTTAGTCTCCGTATTTCAGACTCCCAATCTCCTGTGATCACTATGTCATCCACATACACAATAAGAGCTGCAATTTTTCGTTCACCTCTTTTCACAAATAGAGTGTGATTTGACTGTTATTGTTTGAACCCCATCTGTTGAACTGCTAAATGGAACTTACTAAACCAAGCCCGAGGTGATTGTTTCAACCCATATAAAGATTTTTTTAACCTGCACAGCTTTTGTTCACTGCCTTTGGCACAGAAACCTGGAGGTTGGGTCATGTATACTTCCTCTTCCAAGTCACCATTCAAGAAAGCATTTTTGATGTCCAATTGGTGAAATTCCCAGTCAAGATTTGCTGCCAATGAAAGAAGGATTCTGATAGAGTTCATCTTGGCTATTAGAGCAAAAGTCTTTGCATAGTCCACTCCATATACCTGTGTAAAACCTCTTGCTACCAGTCTAGCCTTGTACCTTTCAAGAGTTCCATCAGCCTTGTGTTTCACTGTGAACACCCACTTGCAACCCACTGGTTCCTTCCCTTCAAGAAGGTCCACCAACTCCCAAGTGCCATTTTTGTGTAATGCATCAATTTCTACCTACATTGCATCTATCCGTTCAGGTTTAAAAAAAGCTTCTACCACATTCTTAGGAACGGGGACACTGTCCACAGAAGAGAGGAATGCACAGAATGAAGGTGAAACGTGATCATAGGACAAAATTAGAGATAGGATGATTAGTGGTACAAGATCTAACACCCTTTCTCTTAGCAATAGGAATATCAAGATCATTGATGACAGGTGAATCAACATTTAGAGAAGCAGGCATATCAATAGGAGCAAGTGTACCTGGCTGATGAGACGGATCTGCCTTTGGTGAATCTGATGATATTGGTTGCATAGTGTCAGGTTCCACGGCTCTTGAACTCTGCTGGCTTTTAGGGCGACGATGAAAAACCCAGAATGGAGGAGGATCGGGTAAAGGAGGTAGTTGAGTTTGAGTCACCTGTTTCTCCTCAACCCTACTCTCCCCCTGAGGAGAAACCGAGAAGAAAGGTTGATTCTCAAAGAATGATACATCAGTGGAGACATAGTACTTGTGAAAGGTAGGATCATAGCAGCAATACCCCTTTTGAGATAAAGGGTAACCAAGGAAAACACAAGGAATAGCCCGAGGATCAAGCTTACCTCGAGTAGGGGACAGGTTATGGACAAAGCAATGACACCCAAAAACACGAATCGGAATGGTGGACAATGGAGCTGTAAAAAACAGAAGCTGATTTGGGACCTTATACTCTAGTAACCGAGATGGCATACGGTTGATGATGTATGTAGCACACAAAACTGCATCCATCCAAAAACATTTTGGCACATTCATATGAATAAATAAGCCACAAGCTACTTCGAGAAGGTGACGGTTCTTTCGTTCAGCAACACCAATTTGTTGGGGTGTCCTAGCACAAGAGCTTCGCTGAAGTGACCCACTCGAAGCAAAAAAACTCCGTGAGATCACTATGGAAGTATTCCTTCGCATTGTCCGACTGGAAGATATGGATTTCAGTTTGGAACTGTGTGAACACCATGCGTTGAAAGTCTTTCACAATTTTTGGCACTTCATCTCGAGATCGCATAGGGTAAACCCAAGTGTATCTAGAGTAATCATTAATCAAGGTAATGAAGTACTTATATCCAGTCTCAGTGGGTAGAGTAACAGGGCCCCAAACATCAGAATAAACAATATGAAATGAAAATTCATATCTTTTATTTCTCAAAGGTAAAGAACTTCTACAATGTTTACTCAATTGACATGTCTGACACTGTAACTGACTCACTGATAAGGACTCAAACAACTTTGGGAACATAACTTTTAATGACTCAAAAGAAAGATGACCTAAACGACTATGCCATAAATAGGCTTGACTCTCACTTGACAAACCCATGGACTCTATAGCCACAAGACCAACTTTATTCTCCAACACGTAGAGACCATCCACCATGCTTCCTCTACCAATCGTCTTCCCCGAGGCCAAATCCTGAAACACACATGAAGACGGAAAAAAAGTGAATGAACAATTCAATGAGTGAGTTATACTACTAATGGACAGCAAATTAATAGGTTATTTCGGAACATGCAGTACATTAGAAAGGGTAAGGCCGAGTGGGAGAGGTATGGTACCTTGGCCAGCTATGGTAGAGAAAGACTCACCTTATCTCTCCCAGAGAGAAGGTTATATGTCTGAAATAAATTTGACTTAACGGACATGTGGTTTGAGGCTCCGGAGTCAATAGCCCAAGGAAAATCAGTGGTATGAGATGACACATGGAAGGTAGTGGCAGCATTACCTGATGTAGACGCGAAAGAGGTAGAGGGAGTAGGACCAGAATCCATCTGGCGGAGAGTCCTACCATACAATTCCAAATGGTCACGAAAGGAGTTGATAATTTCTTCCTTAGGGTCAGAACTGGGATGCCTCTCCTGAGTTACCAATGGACTAGTCTCTGTCGACGCCATATTAGCTGAGCTATACTTTTTCTAATTCTACTGGCTTGGTTTCTTGCCCTGAACAGGTGTTGACTTCTTACCTAAATCCTGTGCCCATTTAGGTTTTCCATGGAGATCCCAACATGTATCTCTCGTGTGTCGTGTCTTCTGGTAGTGAGTGCACCAAAGTTTACTCTTATCATCTGTTCTTTTCTCAGAGTCACCTTTCTTAAAAGCACCTCCAACATTTGTATCTGAATTTCCCCGAACAGCTAGGGCAACTGACTCCCCCTCTACACAATTCATCACACTTCTTCTACTCTCTTCTGACTGCACTAAGGCATACACCTCCTGAACTGAAGGCAAGTCTTTACTACCCAAGATTTGCACCCTGATGGACTCATATGAAGGATTCAGCCCTAGGAGAAAGGTAAACACCCGTTGCTGAGATACAAGTGACTTATACACCTTTGCATCTTCATCACACTTCCAATTCACATTCTGATAGTGATCAAGTTCTTTCCATATCGATGTCAAATCAGAATAGTACATCGAGAGACTCCTCTCCCCCTGCATGCAAGTAGAGGATTCAGCTTGCAGTTGATATATCTAGGCATAGTATCTCTACTCTGAATAGGTGGACTTTGCTTGTTCCCATATCTCACAAGCAGTTTCAGCCCACATAAATGTCTTCCTTACTTGTGGCAACATGGAAACCAAGAGCCATGACATCACCATACTATTCTCTTCGTTCCACCTATCATATTCAGCACTTCCGTACTTCGGTTCCTTCACTCTCCCATTGATGTATCATATTTTCCCCCTAGCAGTGATGTAGAGTTTTATTCCCCTAGACCACTCAAGGTAGTTCAGACTATCAAAGGGAATAACAGCCATGGGGAAACTCATATCCATTCCCCCACTCACTCCATTGTGGCTCCCTGGAATCTCTGAAATAGCGGAATTCTCAGACGACATTGTAAGCACAAGTTTTTTTTTATCTAAACTCTCAACTTAGGATCCCTCCTTATATCGACAAAAAACTCCACACACAACAATTCAGTTCTGGACTTAATCTGAGCACAAAAAACAAACAGCACCAACTTCCAAAGAAGAACTATGACAAGACTGATTTTCACCACAACATTAATCAATAATGTGTAAGCTCCACCACAGCATTAATCAATAAAAGAGATCCTAACACACATGAAATCAGATTAACGAGCAGAGAAAACAGGTCATCTACGACCTACATTCACCTTTTCATAGGTACAGGATCACACGATCCAACAAATAATAGATATAACCCTCACAAAAGTCTGCCCACATTTACAAGATCACATGATCCAACAAATAAAAGATATAACCCTCACAAAAGTTTGCCAACACTCGGTGGTTTGGATTCATTCGCTCTCCACTTGGTACACGATCAAGGAAAGAAATAAAGGAAGAAAGAAAACTTTAGGGTTGTACCAATTGCAGATCTGATTTGATCAGCCCAGATTCAGTCCTCTGTTCCGCCCAGATTCAGCAACTTAAAGAGAGAAAACTTGGTCGCCCAAATTCAACAGCCTTGCTCTGATACCATCTTGACAATAAAGGAAGAAATAAAATGTTTGGAGCAATAGAACAGTGCTGGCGGCGCCAACTTTTATTATATTATATAGGGCGGCAAAAATAAGAAGGGAAAAGACCCTTGTGCCCCTGCTGTGAGTACAATAACAGACACAATAGAAATAAAAAAAAAAAAAAACAGAAATAAAAAATGCTTTAACTAGCCAAACAGACCCTAACACAAATAACTAAATTATTTCAACAAACTCCACACACACTAATGGTCTATCAGCTATCTCTACACTCCCCCTCAAGTTGGGAGTAGATATTTGTCATACCCCACTTGTGTAAATCTGTCTCCAACCTGATTCTTGTGACCGCTTTAGTAAAGAGATCAACTAGCTGCATGTCGGAGGTAACATAGGGAAGACACACTTCTTGAGATGCAACTCGCTCTCGGATAAAATGTCTGTCCACCTTGATATGTTTAGTCATGTCATGCTGTATTGGGATATGGGCAATGTTAATTGCTACTTGGTTATCACAATAGAGCATCAGAGGTTTCTCATAGTCAATTCCAAGTTCATCCAGCAAAGATTTCAGCCATAATACTTCTACAGCACCATTGGCCATGGACTTGTATTCAGCTTCAGCACTAGAGCGAGCAACAACATTTTGTTTCTTGCTTCTCCAAGAAACAAGGTTCCCCCCTACAAATGCACAATACCCAGAGGTAGATCTTCTGTCATCAATGGATCCAGCCCAATCAGCATCTGTATACACCTCTATCTTCATGTGTCCACTGTTCTTGAAAAGTATGCCTCTCCCTGGGCATCTCTTCAAGTAAGCAAGTATCCTTTCCCCCGCAAGAAGGTGAGTGGTCCAAGGAGAATGCATGTACTTATTGACAACATTGATAGCATATGAAATGTCTGGTCGTGTTAGGCAGAGATAAAGAAGTTTCCCAACCAATCTTTGACACATAGCCCTATCCTCAAGAGGTTCTCAACCTTCTGCACTTATTTTATGGTTCAACTCAATGGGTGTGTCAGCAGGCTTTACTCCTAACTTTCCAGATTCTTCCAATAAGTCAAGGGCATACTTTCTTTGAGAGATGAAAATGCCATGCTTAGATCAAGCTACCTCAATTCCCAGGAAATAGCGCAGTTCTCCCAAGTCCTTTACTTCAAATTCTTTGTGAAGATTCTGCTTAAGAGCCTCTATCTCACTAATATCACTTCCGGTCACCACAATATCATCCACATAGACAGCAAGTAAGGTCAAAGAGGAGTCTGTCTTCTTAAAGAAGAGAGTGTGATCTGATTGAGCCTACATGTAACCGAACTTTTCCAATGCCAGTCTAAACCTATCAAACCAAGCTCTCGGAGATTGTCTCAGCCCATATAAAGCCTTCTTTAGTCAACAATCTTTCTTTCCGGCTTATGTACTATAAAAGCAAGGAGGTAACTCCATGTACACCTCCTCCTGCAAATCTCCGTTTAGAAAAGCGCTCTTGACATCCATCTAAAATTGTGGTCAAGAGAAGTTTGCAGCCATAGATAGTAGGACTCTGATTGTGTTCATCTTGGCAACTGGTGCAAAGATTTCCATATAGTCTATGTCATAAGTTTGTGTGAAGCCCTTTGCAACCAATCTGGCCTTATATCTCTCTAAGGAGCCATCAACATTATATTTCACTATAAACACCCATCTGCATCCAACAAGTTTCTTCCTCTCAGATTGGTCAACTAGTTCCCAAGTGTTGTTCTTAACAAGTGCATCCATCTCTATTCCATTGCTTCCTTCCATTCAAGTATCAGAAGAGCTTCTTGCACTGTTATGGGTATAGGAATAGTAGCAATAGATGCTAGTAATGATCTGTAGGATTCTGAGAGACAACCATAAAAAAGAAACTAGGAGATACAATGAACAGTAGATGAAGTACAACGACGCTTCCCTTTACGAATTGCAATTGGGAGATCAAAGTCATCTAAAGGAAGAGGCTGAGGCTCAACAGTGTTAGGCAAAGTATCTGCAATAGTGGGCTCAACAATGGGTGTAATGCTTGGATCTGAAGTTGTAGGAGGTGTTGGGATTGGCATGGACTGCTGTGAACGAGAATCAACCTGCCTCCACCACTGTCTGTGATACACTCTCAACTCCCTACACTTCCAAAAACCCTCTTCACGGCGATAGGTAATGGAACTTTCGAGGCTGAAATCCCTTCCTCACGACTCTCCCCCTGAGGAGAAGCCCTATGATAGTAGGGCATATCCTCAAAAAAGGTAACATCCGTAGACACAAAATGCCTTCCCGAAACAGGCTCATAACAGCAATACCCCTTTTGATTTTGTGCATACTCAAGGAAAATACATTTAGCAACTTTGGGATCAAATTTGGAGCGATGAGGTCCTAGGATTTGAACAAAGCAAGTACACCCAAAGGTAGGGAATAGTGAACAAGTCCTTGTTTGGATACAGAAGGTTGAATGGTGTTTTCATGTCTAAAACCCATGAAGTAATTCGGTTAATAAGGTAAACAGCAATACGGATTGCATCCCCCTAGAAGCGTATGGGAACATTAGAGTTGAGCATAATGCTTCTGGCTACTTCCAAAATATATTTGCTCTTTCTCTCAGCAACCCCATTCTGCTAAGGTGTACGGGGACAAGTACTCTGATGAATAACTCCATGGTCTAGAAGATATGATGTCAAGGGTTTTGCAAAGTACTCCTTGGCATTATCAGATATGAAAATTTTGATCTTGATTTCAAATTGGGTCAATACCATCTAATGGAAAGCTTGGGTCAGTGAAGGAACCTCATCTCGAGAGTGCATAAGGTAAATCCACGAGAAATGGGTATAATCATCAACAAATAACAAGAAACATCTATACCCCCCCCCCCCATAGCAAGAGTATGATAAGGCCCCCAAACATTAGTATGCACAATTTCAAAGGGAAGATTGCTTCTTTTATTGCTCAAAGAATAAGTTAACCTACAATGTTTTGCAAGTTCACAGCTTTCACACCTCAAACTAAACACTTGGATTGACTCAAACAAACTTGGAAACAGACTCTTCAAAGACCCAAAAGACAAATGACCTAATTTGTTATGCCAAAGCATAATCTAACCCAAAGACTAAGAAACAAACAATCTCCCAACTTCACTCTCCTTCCCATGTGGATGCTCAAGCGGGTAGACTCCATTCGTCTCACGGCCAATCCCAATCACCTTCCTCGTTTCCAAATCCTGAAAAACACAACGATCAGGAAAAAAAGTCACTGAACAGTTTTGATTCGTAGTAATACACTAATACCCAGAAATAGGAACAAGAGAGCCATCAGCAATAGACACTTTGTCTCTACCAGAGGGTAAATAGTAGGTGGTAAACAAGGTGGATAAACTAGTCATATGGTCAGAAGCACTTGAATCTATTACCTAGAAGGATCTAGTGTTACCTGGGGCTGAAGTGTGATATGTTGTATCTCTTGTACCTGAGGAAGCAAAAGCTGAAGTAGGATTGGTAGGAGGGGCAACTGAAGACTGAGATGATGGCCCAAAAATACCAGTTTCATTCTCTAATTGTGTCAAGGCGGCCCAGACAGCAGCTAAGGCATCTAGAGATGTGGTTCTTGTATTGAAAGATGATGCATTGTCAGTGTTGACTGCCATATTAGCACTTCCTTTCTTATTTCGGAGTCTAGCTGGAACAATATGAGAATGCAACTTCCAACAAGTGTCCCTAGTATGCTTGGGCTTCTTACAATGATCACAAAATATCTCCTTTTTATCTTCCTTCTTTATTTCCTTTTCCTGATCTCTCCCAATTTCTATTCTGTTGCTACTAGGGCTGATTCCATGGGCTGAACCTGTAACATCACTTTTCTCCTACTCTCTTCACTGTGCACTAGTGAATAAGCCTGAGAAAAGGTCACACTATCCCTGGTAAGTAGTTGCTGTCTTACTATGCCAAATTCTAAATTCAGACCTGCTAGGAATTCAAAAACTCTATTTGTTTCAATCAACTTGCTATAGGTAGTTGCATTTCTCTGAACTCTCCCATTCAATGGTTTCCAAATGGTTGATCTCATGCCACAAAGATTTCAAAGTAGCAAAGTAAACGGAGACTAGCTTCTCCCCCTGCTTGAGATTATTCACTTCACACTTCAGTTCATAGTTTCAAATGTCGCAAAATGTCGCTAATGTCGCTAATGTCGCCCAACATATATCGATGTCGAGGCTCACCAACATGAAAATGGATGGTAATATAAAAATTACATTATTTCAGTCGGCATTTCCAATATGTCAGAAATATCGACCAAATCGGTCCAAATAACCAAAAAAATACAGTTTTTCCTATTATGTCGACAGGATGTCGACTAATGTACATTAATAATATAATATATTAGTATATTATATTATTATAATACAGTATATTAATATAAATTATTCCATTAATAATTTCTATCTAATATTTCAAATGAAATATTTATAAAAAAGAATTAACAAAATATAAAAACAAAAGAATAAATTAATTACTTTATAATATAAAACATAAAATATTTTTCAAGTAATAAAATATTAACTAGTTAGTATTTTTTAAAATATTTATTAAAATCAGAAAATGTTTATTAAATTTTATAATAAATTATATTCTACATTTAATATAAAAAATCAGAATAAATTTACTAAATTTTATACTAAATCATAATTTATTATAAGTTTAGTATTAAAAATCATAAGAAATTCATTAAGTTTTACAAGAAATCAGAATTTATTATAATCTTAATACTACAAAAAGGAGAATCAGTTTATTAAATTTATAATAAAACATAATGTATTATAACTTTAATATTTAAAAAAATCAGAATAAATGTATTTCTATTTACTAGTGTGAAATAAATATATTAGAATTTATAATAAATCAGAATTAAAAATAAGAAAAGAAAATATCAGATAACCTTGTAAAAACATCAAAATGCATAATAAATCAGTAAATCGTCATTTACTAATTTGTTATTGATCTTAATTTCTTAGCTTTATATAATGGTTGGGAATAAGATAATAGTCTAGAAATATGTATTAATGCTTCTTTTATCATTTTACAAAATATCATTGCATATTTCCACGTATTTCATAATATTTCCACAATGTCTCTATTTTTTACAATATTTCCCCTCAACATTTCCGACATATGTCCTATATTTTGGTAAGCGACATTTCCATCGACATCGACATTTTAAACCTTGCTTCAGCTCATAGGCCCTAGCAACATTAAGGGGTTGGGAATAGGTCTCTTTCATATTATCCCAGATTTCCTTAGCCGCTTTTGCCCATAAATAATTTCGACTAATGTGGGGCTACAATGCTGCTTTGGATTGCACAGCCATATCATCACCAAATAGTTCTCTTGAACCCATTTGGCAAGTGATGTGTCTTCTTTGGCTGGTTTCTTTATATCCCCAGTCACATAGCCTATTTACCTCTACCTCCAATAACCATCATGGCTGATTGTGCCCACTCCAGGTAATTTGTTCCATCGAACCTAACAGTTGTAATCTAAAAAGAACTTTCAGGCATGCTTCCAGCCCCTAAAATTCCTTCCCCTTGAGTCTTGAATTCACTTCCAACCTTCTCCATTTTAAAGAAGATGTTAACAGTCACTACTTTGATCAAAGAAACTTCTTTTATGTAAAAGAAAAGTCTCTGCTGAATCAGAAAAAACACTCACAGCTGAGAATCACCACAAAGAAACACTCCTCAGTCAAGAAGTATTACCCAGAAATCAATTTCAGATTATTAATAACTTCCAAGAAACACTCCTCAGTTGACAAGAAACACCCAGAAATCAAAATCAGATTACTGTAGTTTCCCAAGAACCAACCAGTCACAGAAAAAATGTGGGAGCAAGAATTGACCATGGGATTTCAAAAAGCCTCAGAGAAACTAACAGAAATATCAGAAAACTGCTGAATTAAATCAGAAACTGTCAAAAAAACTGCTCCAGAAGGTTAAAAACTGCTCCTTATAAGGTCAATCTCAATAAAGGTGAGTTCTTTCTCAGATTAAGCCCTAATCTTTGACTTACCTGACTTCTCTGATCCTTCCTGGTCACCAGGCACTCTCCAAAGGTCGTGTAACCCCTTGGGCACAATTCGAAACTCCAGTGGTCCTCCATGAATCAGGCAAAGATGCAAAACTTCAGATTCAGTAACTTCTCATGCTGCCGACAGGATTAGGCTCACATGAGAGCCCTAAACTGCCCTAGTTCTGGTTCTGATACAAACTTGAAAGAATTAAACCAGAAAATAGATGTTTTTTTCTGATTTAAGTCAGTAAAAGAACAGAAAAAGAAGGGTCACGAATAGAAGAGGGAAGAGAGAGGAAGAGAAGAAGAAGAAGAAAAGAAGGTGTTCGGCAGACTTATGCCTCTAGCCGCCCATTACATCTTATTTATATTGTAATCTATTACAATGACTAAAGTTACCTTAATACCCTCACTTTAAAAAAAAAAAAAAAAAAACAAACAAACAAAACAAACAAGGCCCAACCGGCCCAACTACTCTAACTGAAAATTAAATAAATAAACAGCAAAGATAAGTGTGGAGCTGGAACCCCACACACACTAATGGTCTATCAGCTATCTCTACAGTATTTAACATGCAGAAAACCAGAATCAGTGATCCCTGACTATTCTGAGTGGATAGAAGATTTAGTCAAATTAAGACGTGCTTATGGAACTTTGTGAAGCACAAAATCAGTAGCTTGAATTTTCTTAATACACCCAAATAGATATAGGAGAATGAGAATACCATAGAGGATTCAGGAAGTAACAATATAAGTGTAACACATGTATAATGAGTCTTTATTACAAATTAAATATTTGTAGGGCCAGCTATGTTGTATGGAGCAGTGTATTGGGAAATCAAGAAAGAACATGTCCAGAAACTTAATGTGGCAGAAATGCATATGCTGAGGTGGAAGAGTGGAAAAACTAGAAAGGATAGGATTAAAAATGAAGTCATTCACAGGAACATAGGAGTAGCTCCAATAGGTGATCAAATGAGAGAAACTAAGAGGGTTTGCCCATCTGCATAGAAGACCATCAACAGCACCCGTAAGAAGTGACTTTTTACAAGCTGAAGGGGATAGAAGGGCAAGGGGGAGACCGAAAAGGACATTGGTAGAAGTAGTAAGAAATGATTTAAGCACCAATCCTTTAACAAAGGATATGGCATTAAAGAACGGAATGGTGAAACAGGATGCATGTAGATAACCCCATATAATTGGGGATAAGGCTTGGATGATGATGAGAGTTAAGAGCATAGTTGTCAAGACAACAAGGCATACTTGGAGGCTCGCCTCTCCTAATTGCCAAGCAATTTTGTACATTGTGTTATAAAATACTTTATATTCTTAAGTTTTTGAGATTATAATTATAAAATAGACATTATTTTTTATCAGTATAAAATAGACATTATTAAACTAAAATATTCAATTTGTGTGTTTATATACTGATTTCTTTTTATTATTTTCTCATTTGTTAGGGTTTGATCAACAAAGACATGCTAAATGCTATGTTGAACTCAAAGACTTCAAAACCTGAACCGATAAGGAAGAACTTAAAATTTTGTCTAATCAATACATTTTCTTCTTCTTCTTCTTCCACCTTTTCTTTTCACTTTTCCTATAACAAAAAAAAAAGGGTTCAGATCCTATATTTTTTGAATTTTCTTTTCTTTCTTCTTTTTCTTCTCACAAATATGTTGATTTCCTATACTTTAACATGAAGCTTATTCTTTTCTTATGAAAATTATGGATAATTATTAAGGAAATGTGGTTATGGAACCAAGGGAACTACCCTAGGATACATGTCTTTTACTTGAAAAATCCATCACCCGAGCAACTAGGGGACAAGGTGCCCCCTGTTGCTTAGCCTCACCTTGGCGCCTTGAAAACTATGATTAAGTATTAAATATTTATCAACCTATTACATAAGATATTATGATATGCAACAATAAGGGAGAGACATTTACGTAGCCAAGTTCTTATATGGCATTAAGTCAGAATATAACCCAGTCTGATCACATATTTTGGGCAGTCCAGAACAGACACACATAGAGGTAATGTTTTCTTGGTTCCAAACAGGTAGATTATCGGGAGCATATATGCCCAATAGTGAATAAATCATCCCTTTCTGTTTCTAGGGGCATAAGTCGACAAAATCAGTGTTTTAAAAAGCACAAAGCACAGAAAAAGCACAAGGGGCTTTGTGCCTGTGGTGCAATGTACAAAGCAAGGCACATGCTTTTTTGAAGTGAAGTGCAAAATTAAAAAAAAATTCAAAAATATAAAAAATTCAAAATAAATAAAAAATATTAAAATAGTATTAATTTAGAAAAATGTACACAAATTTTAAACCAAATGTTTCAAAAAATTCTATTGGCTCAAGTCAAAATACATAAACATATTCAAACATGACATATAAAGCATATTCACACATGTGAAACTTTCAATCACTTTAATCACATTACATTAAATGGCTAATGTATTCTTAATTCTACAAGCTGCCATTGTACCAAGCCACTTGAGGAAACCTCAAACAAGTTCATGACTTCACGTTATCATCTTAAATTCTTAATCAGTACATAAAATTTTGGTTTTGGTATTGGTTTTGATTTATCAAATAATATAAAATAAAATAAAATAATGTTTTTTTCCAAGGTTCAAAATTTCATCACGTATCACTTATCAAAAAAAAAATCATCACGTATCGGCCCATATCAGCCGATACGTATATATCAGTGGGTCACCGATACACCAAATATATAAGCTTTTGTGCTATGACCTGTTTCAGGGGGGTAGAAAAGCCTTAAACTGACCCCTCTGAACAGGTTTTGAGAAAAAGCAAAAAATAAAAAAGGGGGTGTGGGGGGTCAAAACACCCAATTCACCCCATCCAGCGCATTAAGTGTGTAGCAATACTTGGAACCTTGGTTTTGTAATAGTTCCTTATCTTTTGAAAATTTTATTGTACTAAAAGATGAATGAATCATATTAACATAAAAGGGGCTTGTCGGAGCAAAAATATTAGTTTTATAATGAAACATATTAACATTCTAAAATATTGGTTTTAGAATTATTCTTAATTATACAAGTTGCCCTTGTGCCTCAGCCAGGTGCATGCCTTTAGGGGCTGTGTGTGGGCCTAGCTGAGGTGCATGCCTTGAAATGAGCATTGCCTGTGTGCCTAGGCGTACCTTAGGTGCACCTATTAAATCACTGGTCAGAATTGTGGAGCATTTAGAGGTAGTCCCTTCCTCCACCACTGTCCGATGTTGCCATTAGCAGTTCAGCACTTCATCACTCCCATGCTGTTGGCCAACAAGATTCTCTCTCTCCCCCCATGCTGTCAGTTGGATCTCTTCTTCCCTCTTCCTTCTCAGTTTTCTATTAAGCCTCTATTTTCTAATGTAATAAATTAAAACATTATTTAACTACTTTGAGTCACCACCCATGAATGGATTGGATGGGTCCAACAATTTGACTGTAAGGTTGACGGGTTTTGACCAAATTTAACAGTTTTATGAAGAAAACCAAGTTTGAGGTAAAATGAACCCATTTTCTTCTCTAGGTGATAGATCAGGTCCAACTGGCCAGGTCAATGATAATTTACAAACATTGTGTTGTATATAGCTAGAGGACCAAAAAAGAGGCTATATCCTTACAGTGACATGTTTGACTTTGATCCAAGGGTTCTTTATGGCATGACAATCCTAGAAGAATTTTGTCTAGTGTGTCATGTGTGGATGAAGCTGAAATAATAACCTCAGCTGTCCCAAGTATAGTTTTGTATTGTCTTTAGGCACTTGAGAGTTTGCATTTCATTTTGAAATAGAAAGCCTTTCTGGAGTTCCTAGTTTTGTTACGACTTCTACCTAGTTTCCACTTTTTGACTAGTCAAAGAAAGCCAATCATGGGCATGGGCGGATGAAGCTGAAATAATAGACTTGATAATATTTTACCACAGAAGTTCAAATTCCATGTTTTATAAAGAATACTTGCTCATGTGATGAAATCCATACTTCTCATCGATTTTATATCAAACGAGTAAGATTCACATTTTACTAGTTATGAATTTATGATTAAAGAAATTTATTGACAGCATACTCGATCTGACCTGCAATATATTTGCGCACCAAACAGCAAAGACGGTCCATCCCATCCAACAGGAACCCTATAGTAGGATCATTTGGATCCTGCATTGAAATAATACCAGTTACAATGAAGTAATTGATCAGTGGATCTAAATACTAAGGATGAAGACAAACTCACAAAATATTTTATATCACCATTGGATATAACCGATCATTTTGTACTAATAAAAGAGCTTAAGCCCATATCCAGTCTACCTCTCTCAACATCCTGGATTGTTGAGACCAGCTTTGCATAAATCATAATGGCATTTTACTTTTAACCAATTTGTAACAACAAGATGCTTACTATGTCAACTGGCACCATCTTGATTGATTTAGATTTTGGGGATCCAATTCCAACATGCTGAAAGTACCAAATGACCTCGTATTGAGCTAAAGCCAATGCGGAAAATACCATCTGTAGAATTCTCAAGTTAAAAAATAAAACTATTCATCAGCTTAATGACAAGATAACCACTAGAGATATACCTGCAAATTACTGTACTTCATACACTTAACTATATTTAACAAAAACATGTGCTGCAATACATACTTCGAGGCAATTTACCTAATTTCACTGAGATATTTGGAAAATCTAAAAAGTCAAGGAAATATTCTAGAAAAAAACATAAAAACATGGAATTTGTTAATCAACCTTAAAGGAAATGTGAGAAGAATTATAATTACACATTTAAGGCTAAAAATATCATAGCAAACAACCATATGAATCAAAAAGAGAAAATAAAGAAACGGCAATAGGTATCTTTCTCTCTATCTCCCTTTCAGTCTTTTATCTATCATTTCTTTATCATATGTCATTTACCTTCCATTTTGACTTTGTCTTTTTTTTCACTCAACATTTTGGTTACATTGAGAGTCCCCTTTTGTAGTTGTGTTCCTTCTTTTTCTTTTGAATTATAATTAGTGAATCGTATCAAAATAGTAAACCAATCATTCAAACACTGAATCCTCATTTGTTTTTTTAAGAAAAGTTTTTAAAAAAACTAAGTTCATTTAATGAAATACTAATAAGTTCTTAATATTATTCTAACATTTTAAACATTAAGTGTACAGTCTATCAATGAAATCCAAAATACGGCCGACATATCGACAATATATAGGATGGCTGATTATTTTGCAAAACTAGGGGGCATAAGTCTGCACTTTTTCTGGCTCTGTTGTAATCCTGATTCTGTAATGGGGGTTGCACCTCACACCTCTGTTGAGTTACTTTTAATGTAATACTATATCTTGTCTTTAATAAAACTTCATTATTTATAAAAAAATTAGGAATAAAAGATTTTTGGATAATTGCATGTCTTCCCTAGAAAAATGCATATCACCAACATAGCAAACCATGACTAGAAGCTCAATTGAAGTGAATGAGTACTTCCTTCTGATAGCCTCATGAGGCTACACAATGGGGTCTAGCCCATCCCCCGTACACCCATAAACCCCTCCAACCCAAGTGACAATAGGATTTAGAAGAAAAACAGCCTTATGAAAAGAAAGGACTGTTCAAAATATTGCAGAGAATCGATTGAGAGAGGTAGAAATCAGAGCTCAAGAAGAGAGAAGAGGAAGAAGGTGGCGGAAATAAGGGTTCAAAGAGAGATTTTAAACTTAACCTCCTCTTACACCCCTAATCCTATTTCATTAACTTAAACTTTAGCAATTTATAGAGAGGCCCCTGGTTGGGTAGATAATTAAAAACATAAGAGAAATAAAGGCCCAAATTGAGGCCCATTAAAGCAAAGAACATAAAAAGATAAAATAAGGCAAACAGCCTATGGGCCATTCGGCCCATCTTCTCTACACTCCCCCTCAAGCTGAGCATAGATGTCAATCATGCCAAGCTTGCCAGTATCATGCTGAAGTTTAGCCTTGGGAATGCCCTTGGTGAGGAAATCAGCCAACTGTCCTTCAGAAGTGATGAAAGGTAGACAAACTTCTCCAGAAGCCACTCTTTCTCGAATGAAGTGTCTGTCAACTTCAATATGTTTGGTTATGTCATGTTGCACTGGATTGTGAGCAATGTTGATGGCAGCCTGATTATCACATTATAACATCAATGACTTATCATGCTCAATACCTAGTTCCTCCATCAAGGATCGAAGCCATAGCAGTTCTAAAACTCCAAGAGCCATGGCACTATATTTAGCTTCAGCTAAAGATCTGGCAACAACTGATTGTTTCCTACTTCTCCAAGAAACAATATTACCTACCACTAAGCTACAGTATCCAGAGGTAGATCTTCTGTCATCGATATTTCCGGCCCAATCAGCATCTGTGTAGGCTTCAAGTTTCATATGACCATGCTTAGCAAATAGAATTCCCTTTCCAGGATAACCCTTCAAATAACACAAAATTCGTTCTGCTGCTACCATGTGAGTGTCCCTGGGAGCATGCATGAACCGACTAATGCAACTGACAGCATATGCAATGTCTGGCCATGTCATGCATAGATAGAGTAGTTTCCCAAGTAGCCTCTGGAAGACTCCCTTATCTTTCAACAATACTCCATCTGAGGCAGAGAGTTTATGACTCATATCAATAGGAGTAGCAACTGGTCTAGCACCCATCTTCCCTGTTTCATAGAGCAAGTCAAGTACATATTTTCGCTGAGAGATAAGAATCCCATCCTTATATCGAACAACTTCTATGCCAAGAAAGTATCTCAATTCCCCCAGATCTTTGATCTCAAACTCTATATGAAGGAAAGATTTAAGATCATTAATCCCTGATACATCATTACCATCACAACAATATCATCAACATACACAATCAGATATACTGCCAAAGATCTTCTCCTCTTCACAAAGAGGGTATGATCAGACTGAGTTTGTACATAGCCAAAGTTAACAAGGGCAGCCCTAAACCTTTCAAACCATGCCCTAGGGGCTGTTTAAGTCCATAAAGAGATTTCTTCAGCTTGCAGACTTTCCCTTTCATATTTGTTTCATACATCCCTGGAGGAAGAGACATATAAACCTCCTCATGTAACTCTCCATTCAGAAATGCATTCTTTACATCTAGCTGGTAAAGTGGCCAGTCTGAGTGTGCAGCCAGAGATAGCAGAACTCTCACAAAAGTCATCTTTGCAACAGGAGCAAAGGTCTCCAAATAGCCAATCCCATATGTCTGTGTATAACCTTTTGCAACCATCCTAGCCTTGTACCTTTCAATGGTGCCATCAGCATGATATTTGATGGTAAAAACCCATTTACAGCCTACTGGTTCCTTTCCTTCAGGTAAATCAACCACTTCCCAACTGTCATTCTTGTGTAGGGCATCAATTTTTATTCTCATAGCATCCCTCCATTCTGGAATAGTAAGAGCTTCTGCCACAGACCTGAGTATGGGTTAGAAGCAACAGAAGAAAGATAGCCAAAAGATGAAGGAGAGAGCAAACTATAAGAAAGGTGTTTGGAAATGCAATGTGCAGTACACTTCCTATTTCCTTTCCTGTTAACAATAGGGATATCAAGGTCTGGGAAGGATGGCTCCAAAGGGGCTGTATCAGTACATGTTGTCTCTTCTGTGACTAGAAGTGCAGGAGGCTCATATTGTGTAGGGGAAACTATCTGCTCACTTCTATTTCTATGTCGTTGGTACAACCTGGGATTAAAAAGAGGACGAAGAGGTAATGGAGGAGGGATAGGAACACTAGAATGAGAATGAGATGATTGATCCTCCCTTGGCTCATTTGAAGGAGGAAGAGGTTCAGAAGAAGACTCAACTGGGACAGGAAGGGGAAGAGCAAACAATTGTGACAAATTCTCCCCCTTTGGACAATGCCTCTCCTGAGAAGAATCATAAAAGGAAGAAAGCTCATCAAAAGTGACATACATTGAGGCATACCGTGTTCCAGTCTTCGGATCAAAACAACAATAACCCTTTTGTGTGGGGAAATAACCAAGGAAAATACACTTGTGGGCTTTTGGTTCAAATTTATGTCTCTGGACACTTCGAATATGTACATAACAAGTGCAACCAAAGACACAGAGTGGAATAGGAAAAAGGTCCTTGCTCGGATGAAGAAGATTGAAGGGAGACTTAAACCCCAATACCCTGGATGGCATACGATTGATTAGGTAGGTTGCAGTGAGAACAGCATCACCCCAAAACTTTGTAGGGACATGTGAGGCAAACAGGATACTTGTTGTTTTTCTCAAAATATTCTTTTGCATTGTCGAATCTGAAAATTTGAATTCTGGTATCAAACTGGCTTAGAACAAATTCATGGAATTGCCTCACAAGTCTAGGAACTTCATCATAGGACTTCATAAAAAATATCAAAGTGAATCGTGAAAAATCATCAATGAACAAGATAAAATATTTGTAGCCACCCATAGAAGGTAAGTGACAAGGCCCCCACACATTAGATTGCACAATATGGAAAGGAGAAGATCTTTTATTACTCAAAGGATAACTGCTTCTACAATGTTTTGACAACTCACAAGACTCACAATGAAGACTGGACAAATTAATTCCCTTAAATAGTTCTGGGAATAAATGACTTAATGTGTAAGAAGAAAGATGGCCCAAACGAAAATGACATAACATGACACGACTGACAGACTCTGAAGATGTAGATCCAAAAGAACCTTTTCCAGGTTGTCCATGGCTCTGTCCAGGAGTGTCCAACAGATATATTTCATTCGCCACATGGCCACTCCCAATCACTTTTTGAGACTAGATCCTAAAAAACATAGTAGGAAGGAAAAAAAGTTACACACAGTTCAAAGACTTGGTTAAGCTGCTTACAGATAACAAATTTGTATTTGGTTTGGGTACATGAAAAGCAGAAGGAAGTACCAAAGAGTTTGTAGCCTTGATGGTTCCCTTGCCAAAGATAGGAGCAAGAGAGCCATCAGCTAGGGTGATTTTGTCACGGCCAAGGAGTAAATCCTAAGAAACAAATAAAGTGGAAAGGTCGGTGCCTGGTCATATGATCAGAAGCACCGGAATCAATAATCCAAGGGATCCTATGATTACCTAAGATGGTTGCATGATTGGCAGAAGCCCGTATACCTGAATGAGCAAATGCAGAAGAGGTTGAATTTCCTAAAGGGTTGGAAGAAGAGGCCACACCCTCTAGGTGACTGATCATCCTCCCAAACTTCTCATACTCTGCCTTCATAGCTGCTAACTGTTCACTAGCAGTCTTCTCTTCAGTTAGGCATCTGTCACTATCTAGACCAGCAGCAATATTGGCACTCCCTGCCTTCATATTATCAGACTTCTTTTGAAAACAAAGGGGAAGAAGCTCCGGATGCAATTTCCAGCACTTGTCTTTTGTGTGTTTTGGTTTCTTACAGTACTCACAAATAATTTATTTCTTCCATGAGCTAACTGGATTTCTTGTAACTCCCTTAGGTTTCACTCCCATATTAGCAAAGTGATCATTTAGACCAGCCCCCTGAACTTGGACTAGTCTCTTACTTTCTTCACTACTTACCAAGGTATAGGCTTGAGACAGTGAAACACTATCCTTGGATATTGTAAAAATAATTTAGTTGTTGATGTTATGGTCTGTTTGATCTTTTCTCTCAGTAAAGGTTGTTCGATCTGCTCTCTTTAATCAGTGTTCCCGCTCTGATACCATCTTGACAGTATGGCTGGCCAGAAATAAGAGAAAGAGAAGAAAAGAAAAGAGGAGAAGAAGATAAGAGAGAAGAGAGAAGAGAGAAGAGAGAAGGGTTTTGCAATGTAACAGTGCTGGCCTAGTTTCTTGCCCTGATCAGGTGTTGACTTCTTACCCAAATCCTGTGCCCATTTAGGTTTTCCATGGAGATCCCAACATGTATCTTTCGTGTGTCGTGTCTTCTGGCAGTGAGTGCATCAAAGTTTGCTCTTATCATCTGTTTTTTTTCTGAGTGTCACCCTTTTTAAAACACCTCCGACATTTGTATCTGAATTTCCCCGGACAGCTAGAGCAACTGACTCCCCTTCTACACCATTCATCACACTTCTTCTGCTTTCTTCTGACTGCACCAAGGCATACACCTCCTAAACTGATGGCAAGTCTTTACTACCTAAGATCTACACCCTGATGGACTCATACGAAGGATTCAGCCCTAGGAGGATGGAAAAAACTCGTTGTTGAGATACAAGTGACTTATAGGCCTTTGCATCTTCATCACACTTCCAATTCACATTCTGATAGTGATCAAGTTCTTTCCATATTGATGTCAAATCAGAATAGTACATCGAGAGACTCCTCTCCCCCTGCTTGCAAGTAGAGGATTCAGCTTGCAGTTGATATATCTTGGCATAGTGTCTCTGCTCTGAATAGGTGGACTTCGCTTGTTCCCATATCTCACAAGTAGTTTCAGCCCACATAAAAGTCTTCCTTACTTGTGGCAGCATTGAAACCAAGAACCAAGACATCACCATACTATTCTCTTGGTTCCACCTATCATACTCAGCACTTCCATACTTCGGTTCCTTCACTCTCCCATTGATGTATCCTATTTTCCCCCTAGCAGTGATGTAGAGTTTTATTCCCCTAGACGACTCAAGGTAGTTCAGACCATCAAAGGGAATAACAGCCATGGGAAAGCTCATATCCATTCCCCCACTCACTCCATTGTGGCTCCCTGAAATCTCTGAAGTAGCAGAATTCTCAGATGACATGGTCAAACAGATAATCAGTCCCAAACACTGGACTTAGGACCCTCCTTACTCCACAAAACAATGCTCCACTCAGTCCACAACCACACACTTGGGTTTAAAAAACTAGGTTGAGCACAAACAGTACCAAATCCAGGACAAAACAGAGGAGTATTCGGAAAATTTCAGACCTGTACAGTTTTAACAGTCCCAACCTACCAGAATTCCAGAATTTCTAACAGCCATTAATCGGCAGGAGAGATCCTTATCACTTATAATCCAATCGACTCATTGAGATGACAGGCCATCCTTGACCTACAGTTGTCTTAACATATGAACAGGATCACATGAACCAAGAAAAACAACGGTATACAGATTCGACAGCATTCAGCCGCCCAAATTCATATGGTTTTCACTCGGTACATGACCAAGGAGGGTAAAGAAGAGAAAACGGGAGAACTGTACCAGTTGTAGAGTTGTTTTTTCAGTCCAGGTTCAGATTTCTATTCCGCCCAGGTTTAGCAAGTGTACCTGGATGATGAGACGGATCTGCCTCGGGTGAATCCGATGATGTTGGTTGCATAGTGTTAGGTTCCACAACTCTTGAACTCTGCTGGCTCTTATGGCGACAATGAAAAACCCGGAATGGAGGAGGATCGGGTAAAGGAAGTAGTTGAATTTGAGTTGTCGCCTGTTTCTCCTCAACTCTACTCTCCCCCTGAGGAGAAACCGAGAAAAAAGGTTGATTCTCAAAGAAGAGACATCAATGGAAACATAGTAATTGCGAGCAATGGGATCATAGCAGTGATACCCCTTTTGAGATAAAGGGTAACAAAGAAAAACACACGGAATAGCCCGAGGATCAAGCTTACCACAAGTAGGGGAGAGGTTATGGACAAAGCAACGACACCCAAAAACACGCATCTGAATGGTGGACAACGGGGTTGTAGGGAACAAAAGCTGATGTGGGGCCTTAGACTCTAATAGTCGAGAGGGCATGCGATTGATGATATACGTAGCACACAAGACTGCATCCATCCAAAACCGTTTTGGCACATTCATATGAATCAATAAGCCACGAGCGACTTCGAGAAGGTGGCGGTTCTTCCGTTCAGCCACACCATTTTGTTGGGGTGTCCTGGCACAAGAGCTTCGCTGAAGTGACCCACTCGAAGCAAAAAACTCCGTGAGATCACTATGGAAATATTCCTTCGCATTGTCCGACTGGAAGATATGGATTTCCGTTTGGAACTCAGTGAACACCATGCGTTGAAAATCTTTCACAATTTGTGGCACTTCATCTCGAGATCGCATAGGGTAAACCCAAGTGTATCTAGAATAATCATCAATCAAGGTAATGAAGTACTTATAGCTAGCCTCAGTAGGTAGAGTAACATGGCCCCAAACATCAGAATAAACAATATTAAATGGAAATTCATATCTTTTATTTCGCAAAGGTAAAGAACTTCTACAATGCTTACTCAATTGACAAGTTTGGCACTGTAACTGACTCACTGATAAGGACTCAAACAACTTTGGAAACATAAGTTTTAACGACAAAGAAAGATGACCTAGACGACTATACCATAAATAGGCTTGACTCTCACTTGACGAACTCATGGACTCTGTCGCCACAAGACCAGCATTATTCTCCAACACATAGAGACCATCCACCATGCTTCCTCTATCAATCGTCTTCCCCGAGGCCAAATCTTGAAACAAACATGAAGACGGAAAAAAAGTGATAAAGCAATTCAAGGAGTGAGTTAGACTACTAATGGACAGCAAATTAATAGGCAATTTCGGAACATGCAATACATTAGAGAGGGTAAGGCCAAGTGGGAGAGGTATGGTACCTCGGTCAGCTATGGTAGAAAAAGAACCACCAGCTAGTCTTACCTTATCTCTCCCAGAGAGAAGGTTATATGTCTGAAACAAATTTGACTTACCGGTCATGTGGTTTGAAGCTCCGGAGTCAATAATCCAAGGAGAATCAGTAGTATGAGATGACACATGAAAGGCTGTGGCATTACCTGATGTAGACACAAACGAGGTAGAGGGAGTAGGACCAGAATCCATCTGGCGGAGAGTCCTACCATACAATTCCAAATGTTCACGAAAGGAGTTGATAATATATTCCTTAGGGTCAGAACTGGGATGCCTCTCCTGAGTTACCGAAGGACTAGTCTCTGTCGACGCCATATATTCTGCTTTGTGATGTCATATTCTAGATTCAGCCCTGTCAGAAATTCAAACACCCTGTTTCTCTCAACAAGTTTCCTGTAGATCTCAGCATCATTAGTGCTTTCCCATGCTACAGTTTCCGTCAAATCAATTTCTTGCTATAGAGATTTCAGTATTGAGAAATAAACATCTAAAGGTTTTTCCCCCTGTTTCAAATTCTTCACCTCACTCCTCAGCTTGTATGCTCTGGCTACATTTAATTTCTGGGAATAGGTTTCAGCAATACTATCCCATATTTCCTTTGTTGAACTCATCCACAAATAGTGTTGACTAATCTGAGGTTGCATTGAGTTCACAAGCCATCCAATTATAGTATAATTTTCTTGCATCCATTTTTTATAGGATGGATCATCTTCCAAGGGAACTTTTTTCTTCTGGAGATATAACCCCATTTGCCTCTATTGCAGATATGAATTTTTACTGATTGTGGCCAAGCCAGATAATTAGTTCCATCTAGCTTGACTATGGTCACAGCCAATAAAGAGTCAACAGAGGCACCCAGAACCTATTCGGATTCAGCAACATGCTTGTTTTCAATTTCCAAAGAGTCCATCTTCTAAAAATACTTCAAAAATAACTTCTAATAACTTCGAATAACAATCAATGAAAACAGAAGAAAAAATGTGTTGTGAATCAACCTCTATGCAGTCGTACCTGCTAACAACGTCACACCTAGAACCCGGGAGAAATAGAGAAAACTCAACTGCACCTTGTAGACTTCACAAAACACCAAGCAACTCGAATCGATCTTCAAGATGAAGAATAAGAAGTCTTTCAGTCACTAAGTGCCCAGGTCAAACTCCCTATGGGGCCCGCAATCAAATTTCTCTAGAAAATTAGGGTTTCAAGCAACACACTTGAAGTTGTCAAGAGGACGACAAAAAGAATCTCCTTCTCTCCAGAAACCACTAACAACTGGGCTGAAACAGGCTTCTTTAACTATTCATCCGATTCAGTTCTCCATACACACTATGTATGGGAAAAAAGAGGTGAAAAAGAGAAGAAGAAGAAGAAGAGCCCGCTCTGATACCAAGAAGAAAAACAGCATTATGAAATGAAAGGACTGTTCAAAATATTGCAAAGAATCGATTGAGAGAGGTAGAAATCAGAGTTCAAGAAGAGAGAAGAGGAAGAAGAAGGTGGCGGCAATAAGGGTTCAGAGAGAGATTTTGAACTTAATCTCCTCTTACACACCCAATCCTATTTCATTAACTTAAACTTTAGTAATTTACAGAGAGGCCCCTGGTTGGGCAGATAATTAAAAACATAACATAAGAGAAATAAAGCCCCAAATTGAGGCCCATTACAGAAAAGAACATAAAAAGATAAAATAAGACAAACAGCCTATGGGCCATTCGGCCCATCTTCTCTACAAAGAGAACTTTAGTAATTCAATTGAATGAGTTCTTTAGGACCTTAGAATCCTCAAAGAGATTGTTAAATCAATCAGATAACTGCAATGGCACAAACACCATGCATTGGGAAGCTGGGAGTGAAACCAGAAAATACTTCTATAGTTCTAATCATATAATGAAATGCTTCAGAAGGGGAGTTTCTTGTGGATCACACTATGTATTAGAGTCTAATGGGCACATTACTTTATGTGTGTATGGCTCCATTAGTTATTGCATATTTCAGTGTGATCAGTCAATATGCTCATTAACCAGAGTACTCATCTTACAACAGCAGAAAGTATTCTTGCCTATCCAAAATGAAATCTAAGGAGAGGTATTCAATATTCTACACATGATCATATGAGAGCTAAGGTATATATTGATGCAGACTGCTAAATGCTTGGAAGATAGACATTCCACTTTAGGCTTTTGTAACTTTGTAGGAGGTAATTTCGTATCTTAAAGGAGTAAGAAGTAGACAGTAGTTGATTGGTCTAATGCTGAAACTGAGTATAGAGCTATGGCACGTGGAGTGTCAAAAATATTATGGCTGAAATTGTTTCTTTGTGAGTTGCACAATCAGATTGATAATCCATCTATTCTGTGGTGTGAAATCAAGCTGCTATTAACATACCCACAATCCTATTCAGAATGAGAGAACTAAACACATTAAGATGAATTGTCATTCCATCAGATAGAGAGTTTTGTTAGGAGAAGCACGTCCTCCATATGGACAACAAATCAACAGTTGGCAAATGCATTTACTAAAAGACTGGCAAAGTCTAAGCTGATAACTATCATGCAAGCTAGAGATGATTGACATCTATGGTCAGCTTGAGGGGGAGTATTTAAATATGACCCTCTTTTTTCTTTCGTTGGGCTGACATTGTTGTTATACTTGATGCTGCTGCCTAACCAGGGGCAGTTCTATAATTTTGATCCATGTTATTATCAGTTAATATGAAACATAATGGAACTACATTTGAGTCCCACAACTGGATCATTCTCCCCTACATTCTATTCCTCCATCCCCTCTTTCTTCTGATCTGATTTTCTAGTTATTCTCAACATTTAACTAACCAAATTGATTGAAGAATTGCTGCTGGTTTAGCTATTGATACTCAACAATAAGTATATTTGGTACATTACTTCTAGTTAGATCAGAATGTTTTAGAGAATTTGGTGCTTTAGTTGAATGGCCAAGTTTAATTCTTTACTTTTAGGAGATTATTTTGATTGCTTATATTCTTTTGTTGATTTGGTACATTGTTTGAATGGCCCTGACTAGTTTAAAATTTGGTACATCAATTTGTTGGTTGAGTCTTGAGATTAGTCCAATGCTCTAAAGAGACCACTTCGATGGCCTAGATTTTGGGTGGATTAGATACATTATTTGGATGGGTTAGATTGGAAGAAATCTTGATACATTCGATGGTTGTAATTAGTTGACTGATCTTATGATGCCATTTCAATGGTCCAGATTTTGGGTGTCCTTTGGTAATGTCACTTTATTTATCTTAGATTTTTATAAAATTTGGAGCTTTATTTGAATGGATGAGATTAATTCTTGGATGGCCAAGATTAATTCTTTACTCATAGCAGACCATTTTGATAGTGAACATTTTTTGCATTTATTTGGTACATTTTTTGGATAGCCTGGATTTGTTGAACCTAGGTACATCATTGGGATGGTTGAGATTATGCATGGATCATAAGACCATTATGAAGGCCCATATCTTTGGGTTAATTTCGTAGATCATTTGGACAAGTTAGATTAGATGAAATCTTGATACACAATTTGTATAGTTGGAATTAGTTGACTGATCTTATGGTGCTATTTTGATGGCCTAGATTTTAGGTGTTGTATGATCCATCACTATTTGGATTAGATTTTTTAGAAAATTCGGTGCCTTACTTGAATAGCACAGCTGAGAGTAGTTGAAATCTTGGTACATTGCCTGAATGGCCAAGAGAATTCTTTGCCCTTCAGAGACCATTTTTATAGTTTATATTTTTTATGTTTTTTT
Source organism: Nelumbo nucifera (assembly GCF_055504915.1). Classification (NCBI taxonomy): domain Eukaryota; kingdom Viridiplantae; phylum Streptophyta; class Magnoliopsida; order Proteales; family Nelumbonaceae; genus Nelumbo; species Nelumbo nucifera. The sequence goes on from NC_142655.1 coordinate 55,854,950, forward strand.
TTTTTCCAGATTGTCTGGATTTATTGAATCATAGGTACATCACTGGATGGTTATGGTTAATGCACTAATCTAAGTGATCATTTGATGGCTTAGATTTTTGGGTTAGTTTGGTACATCAGTTATTAACCACTTACATGGCCGGCCTAGATTACTTGAAACCATTGCGCATTACATGGCTTTTCAAGATTAATCAACTGATCTTGAGGCATGAGTTAAATGTCCCAGATCTTTAGTTAGAGAATCATGAGTAGAAACATTGCATCTAGTAATATTAAATGGGTAAAGAGTAAGTTGTCTTCCAAAGTAAGACGGGAATTTTAGGTTTTAGAATATCTAACAATGCACATATTGTTCAAATGGGTATTTTGGGTAATAAAATAAAATTTATTAAAAGAAGAAAAAAAGATTACAAGGAAGGTAACCAAAGATAACCCAAGAGAAGAAAGAAAAAGCTCCAAATCCCACCCAAATCGCCAAACTAGAACAAACCTAACAAAGGAGAAAGAACAGGGAGCCAAATGTCACAAAAAATAGCATAGGGGGCTAAGTGTCACACCCCCCTAGTATAGGGATGTCCTTGTAGTTTACCCAAAATTTACAAGGCATGGATTCAGCCAATCTACATACCAGAAAACATTAAAAAAAGATTTTTTTTCTTATAGAATCAGTCAATGAGAAGAAAGACAGCAACTACCTATAAAAGGTCAAGTTTGGATCTGCTCCCAACAAGCTACTATAGCTGCACACCAGGAACTCTTCCCTTGTCATTCATGGGGATATGTTCCTGATGTGTGGCTGTGGTGTCTTATTGGGAGGGTTGTTGGGAGCATCTTCTGGGAGCAGATCCAGTTTCTAAAAAGTCAACTCAACTTGAAAATAAAAGACAAAATAGAAACATTTTTCATCCTATAATTTGAAATTATGGCTAGAACTAGATTTACCACAAAGAAAAAAGAGAATGGGATATTTGAAGACTACCTGAATGTTGGGAGCCAATAAGCTAGGTTGATCAGTGAAAAAAAGAACCATCCTTCCAATCTCCTGCTTCAGTAATATTCTCCGGTCGCGGTGTATGGCATCACAAGATATCAATGCTTGCTCATGCACTTCACTGCAATATCAACCAATAAATCACATAAACACAAAAATCCGGGGTGTTCCAGAATAGCACCCATCACCCAAAGAGATAAATGATCACTAAAGGAACTAAATAATCTGATATGTGATAAAACCTGTATAAAAAGAAAATGTACAACAAAATTGTGTTTTTTATCATCAACAAACAAAATAATTTATTAATATCAAAAGGATGTGTACATCATGGACTAAAGGTGGATAGCCTCAGCTAGCCACTTCAGAAGTTACAACATAAAGGAACACCCTTAGATTAATTATCCCTTGTAGCCTCCTGTTTAGCCAATCCATCTGCTATACTTTTTGCAGCATGAGGTACCCAACTGATTTTTCTGCTCAAATGCCTCATCAGACTTCTAATTTCCCTGAACAAATGCTTATAAGTCTACAAACCTTCCTGATTAGTCTCCAACCACCTTGTGACTACCTAGTAAACAGTAATCTCCTTCAACAATGACATTAGTATAGTTTAGTGATCTTATCTTCATAGGACCTGTTAATGCCACTAAAGAGTTCTGCTCCTATAGGATCACCTACCCCAACTGAACCCGAAAATATAATAATTATGTTTCCCTCACTATTCCTTATCACTCCCACAACACCTACCAAGCATGGGTTGCCTACACTGCAGCCATCGAAGTCCAACTTCCAATTTGTACTAGTGTTATCAACATAGAGGAGACTGGAGAGCAAACAAATCCAGCCTTTTTTAACCCAGTGTGCCATCTTGATAGTAATATCATCAATGATCTCCTCAACTCTTCTTTCCTTGTCCTTTAAAAGCCTTGACTTCCTTTCATCCCAAATATACCACAACTGCTGCCCATGCACATCTCCAAAGGATTTTTCTCCCCTTACTAATAGGAGAGAAGAACTGTACAAATAAAATTCAACTCCGCTGGAGGGTGCCACCTGCAACTAAAACATGAAAAAAAGTAATCTCAAATAACAACTGCAATCTTGTAGGAGATTAGCAGATGTAAGGTGTTTTCAACCGTTAGCTTTACACCAAACAGGCACATATGTGGGTGAGATACCAGCTTGGTCAAGAGTTAATCTTATCAAGGAAGCTCTACCAGCGGTGATGTCCAGATTTGACCAGCTACTCCAGTGGTGAGCAAGGATGATGAATCAAAGAGTTCGAGTGTGTTAGAGTCATCTGTAGAGGGGTAGTATAGCCAATTTACATTGTGTTATATGCTTGATGTAGTTACAAGTAGATCCTAAGTTAAGTGATGTGTCCTACACTTAAGTGGGGGCATAATAGTCTTTGTGCATTTGTTTTAGAAAACTATAAATAAAACTGGCCGACTAGAGAGATCCCTCTCTTGTTCGAACCAGACCTTATTTTCTCTTCTTCTCCTCTTCTCTTCTCTTCTCTTTCTTCTACTCTTTCACCATTATTTCTTTTCCTTTATTATTTCTAAAGGCTACACAGATCTGAACTTTATCAGAGTGCAATGGATCGAAAAAGAACACTCAGATGGCCCCATTGGGAAACTGGATTTTCCGGTCCTTACAGGTGAGGATCCTACCCCTTGGATTTGCCAAGCACAAAGATACTTTGAATTCCACGAGACTCTGGCTTTCCAATGAGTCTCTGTAGTCTCAATCCATCTGGATGGAGAGGCTAGTCTTTGGTACCAATGGTACCAAAAGAGTCACCCCCAGTTAATCTGGTTAGACTTCACCAAAGCCATTTGTGTTAGATTTGGACCAACTGGATTCATCAATTTTGATGAAGCCCTCACTCAATTGAAGCAAACTAGTTCAGAGAGGGAATATCAAATAGAGTTTGATAAACTTGCTCTCAGGGCCCATGGATTGTCGTATCAGATTCAGAAATTAAATAAGCCCCAGGGGCCTATACTTAAGAACCCACCAAACAAACCGGGACTGATTCCAATGAAAGGGACCGGACCTGGAGCACTTCCCTCTAAGCGACTCTCTTCGACTGAAATGCAGGCCCAACAAGAGAAGGGCCTATGTTATAGTTGTAATGAGAAATTTGCATTGGGTCACTAGTGCAAGGCCCAGCAAGCTTATCTCTTGCAAGTGGAGGACCCAAAAACAAAGGTGATCCATCCCACCCCTGAGGACATGGACAGACCACTAGAGGACAAAGAACTGAGGTACTATGAAATTTCCCTACAAGCTCTAACAGGGCTTCCTTCACCCAAACAATGCAGGTTGTGAGATTCATTATGGGCTAGAAAATTTCCATACTAATTGACAATGGGAGAACTTTAAATTTTATCACATCTGAACTGGCCAAGAAATTGGACCTAGCAGTCCACTACCCCATTCTCGGTTCACATAGCAGATTGTCACAAGCAACTTCATTGATCATGTCACCAGATTGCCAACCATGTTCCATCTTATGTATCTTGGTTGGGGCAATACATGTATTTTGTATGGGGGGCCCCTAACACTGTACTATGTACCTATGTTTACATATTAATGCAATACAAGTTGTCTCTTTACTAATTGTGTGCCACCGCTGTTGCCTTTGTCTTGCTTGTTGCTTTGTTTTGTAGGCCTACTCGACCCAATCAAGTGCCACACAGGGCATTGTTGACTAGTCCCGTGACAGTTGGTTTCAGGGCAAGAGCTCATCACTAGCCATTTGACCCGCAACGCAAGCAACACCGTGAAGCACAACAGGGGCATTGTGGAGGAGATCAAGCATGGGCTCTCCCGGTCACATGAGATCAACGATGCACCCACTAATGACACCATCAAAAACAAAGCACCAAAGTCCTGAACATCAAAAGCCAACAAACATGATAAGTCCACCGACAAGCACACAACCTTCAACACACACCTGCTACATTGTGAAGTTACTGTAGGCGAGACATGTGACTGAGTGGATGAACTCCAACAAAATATGGAAATGATCGAGACCATGGTGGTAGAGTTGGAATGGAACCTAAGTGGGGTCGTAGACGAGGTCCATGATGTCTTGAATGGGACCCTCAAGGAAGTTTGCAACACTTCACGCCAACAAGAAAACAGCTCATCCCACTCTACCATACAAGGCACACTTGACAACTTCCAAGCCAAACTCGACGAGATGAAGAGAGAGTGGGCAACATGGAGAAAAACCATATCCGCATCATTGGTCATCCAGGCCAAATTAAATGAGATGAAAGTCGAATGGGCATCCCTGAAGTTCGCCCTAAACACCCCCTCCAGCTTCCAAGCTCAACTGGATGAAATCAAGGGAGAGTGTGCCATCACGAAAAGAGAAATAGCCAATCCAACAGAACCTTGGCCATGCTCACTCCCTCCTGCATCAAGATTCAAGTGACAACTCCCTATTCGAGCACTCGCGATGCGCGGGAGCTTGGTAACTTCTTGTGGCAAATGAAACAATATCTTGTTGCAACCAATATGAATGATGAAAGAACTCAGGTACATACGGTTACTATGTATTTGACTAGCACTGCTATGTTGTGGTGGCACAAATGTGTTGACACAGAACAGGGTACGTGTGCCATAAACACATGGGCCGACTTTAAGCGGGAGTTGAAGAAGCAATTCTATCCAGAGAACATGGAGTACCTTCTTCAGACCTAAGAGCAGTTCACTTAAAGATCGCTGGTTTAATGGCTGAAGCTGTGCCGAGAACGATCAACATCTGTGCAAATGGATACTGGTACAAGGTTTGGGTCGCTTAAGAAGTTGAAGCGTTGCAGTGGTGTGGGAGGCCGAAGCTTGAGGATGATGATGAGTTGGCAAGATGGATAACACTTGGCGGGAACAAAGATAAGTTGCTTAGCCACGTCAGCAATAGGAGAGAAGAAGTTACTTCTAGAGAAAAGGCGAAGATTGTTTTGGGAACTGAAAAGTCTTGCGCAGAAAATACAGCAGCAATTAATGAAAAGTTCTCAAGTAATTTTGAAATTAAAAAAAAAGGTTAATAGCTAGTTTGTCCTATGCAGGTCTAATTAAAAGGGGAACACAGTCAGATATAGGGAGGGGTTCAAGTAAAGCCGGGTTTGGAGTTAAATTAACCCGCTCTGACCCACACCTAGTTGTTTCTAATTTCTTTTATTAGTAGTTTCTAATTTCTGTTAAGTTGGGCTGGCTGGTCTTATTGTTTCAATTTTTTGTTTATTTCATATTCTTGTAAGGATCCTAAAAGCTATAAATAAAGGAGTGTATGGGGCAGCAGATCATTCACCACTGAACCCCTTCTTTCTTTTCTCCTCTCTTCATTTTTTTCTCTCTCTCTTTCTCTCTTTTCTTCTCTTCAAACCTGTAATACAATAAACAGTTCTTTTTCTTCTTCTTTCAAGTTGGTATCAGAGCCTTAGATCTAGGGTTTCTCATGTGGATTTAATTCAGCCGACCACATGAGAATTGTTTAGGGCTGAAAGTTCATAAAGATCCATATTTTGGCTGATTCTTCGAGGTTGCAAGAAGGCTTTAGCAGCTGTCCTAAGATTGGAGAGAGCTTCTTGTAATCAGGAAGAACCGAGCAGGTATTGAGTGATCAAGATCGATTCTTGATCAAGATTGGAGGTGCCGATCAGGTTTTTTTCTTGGTTCTTTGATCAAGATTCAAGGTGCTGACAGTAATCGATTGATCAAGTTTGAAGACTGAAGGTAGCAATCAGCTTTCTGGGCTATTTTCTTCATAAAAAGTATGTACATTTTCTTGAGATTGATACTCAAAAGGACTTTGTTATTCATTCAGAGAGGTACGAATAGAAAATCTCAGGACTAATATCAATCAGTCCAGGATTGATATCAATCCTAGGACAGTAGTTGACTATTATCTAACTGCAAAATCATCATCCTAGGTCGGTTGTTATAAGCCTTGAAATACAGTTTTTTCTTGTCACAGTAGTTTAAAGCCTCTTCTTAACTTAAAATGGAGTACAAGAACCAAGGGGAAGGTGCTTTTAGGACTGGTGGTTCAGGTAACATGACTAAAAACACCTTTCAGATTACAACTGTTAAGTTTGATGGATCAAACTACTTGGAATGGGCCCAATCAGCCATGATGGCTATTGGGAGTAGAGGAAAATTGAACTTCTTGCTAGGGGATGTGAAGAAACCCTCCAAGGAGGACCCTACTTATGCTAGGTGGGTCCAAGAAATTTTTTTGGTGATGACATGGCTGTGCAACTCTATGCATCCACACATCAGCCGAAACTACTTGTGGGCCAAAACAGGTAAGGAAATATGGGATGTTATGAAGGAAACTTACTCAGAGCCTCTTAATGTTGCTAGGGCTTATGAGCTAAAATGTGAGGTTAAAAATCTGAGGCAAGGAGAGAAGCAGGTCTCTGTTTACTTTTCAACCTTAAAATCCCTGTGGCATGAAATTGACCATCTTGAAACAATTGAGTGGGAGAGTCAGAAAGATGCACAAACATATAGACAGCAGGTTGAAACTAACAAAGTTTTTGAGTTCCTAGCTGGTCTGAACTCTGAATATGACATTGTGTGACAACAGTTGTTGACTTTATCACAAGCCTATTCCCTAGTGCATAGTGAAGAAACGAGGAGAAAGGTTATGTTGTGGCAACAACCCTCCGAATCAGCCTTGGTAGCAGTTAGACCTAAATCTGGGGGGGATAAGGAGAAGAAGGAAGCTAAGAAGAACTTAGTATGTGAACACTGCAAGAAACCTAAACATACTAAGGACACCTATTGGAAGTTGCACCCTCATCTAGTTCCAGCAAAGCTCAGAAATAAGAAAGGGAATGCTAATATGGCGGTCATGTTAGACAGTTTTGTATGCCCTTAGCTTCAATCATAATGATGTACTTTATGAATTTATTGTAAATGAATAAAAGTGCATATTTGATTCATGTTCCCTTGGTATGTTTCTGGGTAATACCCTTAAATTGGACACTTAATGAGACTCGTGTTAGTTTAGAATGTTCATAGCCAGTGGATCGGTCTAGGGAGACCTATCCTGACAAGGCTGACACTGTGGTGCCACCAAGTCGGTTGGGGTGGCCTGTCTCAGCCTCCGGGGTGAGACCCTAGGCACATACAGTGTAGGATTAATTGAATCTATGAACTGGACCAGATTTCTAGTATTGCCTTGGACCTTGGAGATTGATGGGCAAAACTGGAAAGTTACACCCGACCCCTAGACTCGTATATGATACTGCACTAGGTGTCGGATTGGGCTGTCTTTGATGTACCAATCAGTGAGATCCTTAGCGGGGGTCAAAACCTGGGTATGTTGGGATAGTCAGAGAATTCATCTGAGTGGGTGATCATAGTGACAGGATCAGCCCCTTTATCGGACAAAGGTAATGATCGGGAATGCACTCTCACTGATGGAAACCAAGACTGCCGGCAGCCGATTTCAACCGTTGAGATTTGTTTTGCAAAGTATATTTTATATGAGATATAAAAGTATATATATTATGGTTTCTAAAATGTTTGCAAGAAGGTTTTAATTCCCGGGATCCATATAAGCAGAGAGTGCAACACTGTTCCTTGTAGTCGAGGGAGAGGTCCTCTCTTGTCCGGCAGTGTATGATCATTATGGGCTGAGAGGTCAAGTGTAAGACCATTGAGGATAATACCTGATGGGCTAATCTTGCATCTGCCCACAGTCCCTGGGTGTTACAAGGTGGCTTGGCCCAGGGACCACTTAGGGTAAGTGTTGGGCCCATAGAGCCCATTTGATGGGTTTTAGGGGGTGCACTATCCATAACAGTGTATTCGGCTAGGCCTTGTAACAAAGGCTGGGCCGAACCCATGTGGCTAATGTGTAGATCAATGCTTGGGTCCCACGCCATACAAGGAAGCCCAACTGGGCAGCAGTTAGGAAGGTTAAATGAGCACATAAGCTTAATGGGCCTAAAGCCCATTTCGAACTGGGCTATTTATTTAGTTAATAATGGGGCGAATTCTGAGATGGATTAGCAGATAGGATAGGGTCTTGACCCTATCCACTCAGAGAGTCCAGATTTGAATGTGATTCAGATCTAGAAACCTCCCAATGAGATTAGGAGAAAGCTAATCTAATCTGCAGATAAGATAAGGGTTTATCCTTATCACCTGAAGAGAAGGCTGATCCAAATATGATTTGGATAAGCAACTCCTAATGTGATTAGGAGCTGATCCTTTAGGTTAACAAAAAAAGGAGGGGGCGGCAGCCTTTAGATGAATGAGATACTCAGATCCTCTTTAGTGTTGAAATCAAGAAGGAAGAATTAAGCATCCTTGCAGAATCCTTTCTTGCCGCCTCCCTGTTCTTGCCGCCCTGTTTGCCAGTTCGATCTCCAGTTGTGGGGGAAGTCAAGATTCGATCTTGACATCAGTTCTTTGTGAAAGGATTGAAAGGAAGCTGTGCTCACGTACCATCCTACTGTTTCTTGCGAAGGACAGAGTTCTTGGAGAAGAACACTACTGATTCTGCTCCATCCTGCACTGCGCCATCTTCAGTGGGAGCAGTCTTTGGATCCTTCCTTGGGCGTGAACACCTTCATTGGGGGATATTATTTCTCCGTATCAGGTATAATCCTCCCCTACTCCTTTTGGTTCAGATCTGGTTCAGTTTATGGTTCAAGAATGATCCTTGAAAATATGATTTTCTAAATAGGGAATGCGATTCCCAGTTGAAGGGAGAGAAAAATTTTTGAAATTCGCCCCTTATTCCGCAATCTTTGGGCGTCCATGGGATGGATCTCTCATCCCTTCAGGTCAACACTGATAGTACAACTTCATCAGGCACAAGAGGCACTCTAGATACCCTAGCAGTGGTTCGAGCTGCTCTGACTCAGCTAGAAAATGAATTTAGTAATTCAGCTCAGCCTACTTCAGCCCTTGCTCATACAGGTACAAGAGCTACTGCTTGTCATGCTTTTGTCCCAGGTAATACTAGACCTTCCTGGGTAATAGATTCAGGTGCTTCAGATCATATGACCAGCATATCTACTCTATTTAGCACCTATTGTTTATCCTCTGGGAGAGACAAAGTTTCTATTGTTGATGGCTCTCTTGTACCAATTTCTGGCAAGGGAGACATCAGATTATCAGATACCATCACCCTATCCTCAGCTTTGCATGTTCCCAAGCTTAGTGCTAACTTACTTTCAGTTAGTAGTATTACTAAAAATCAAAACTGTTTGGTAACTTTTTTCCCTGATCAATGTATTTTTCAGGATCTGGAAACGAAGAAGGTGATTGGAATTTGACGTGAGATGAATGGAGTCTACCTGATGGAACATTCACAAGGGGAGCAGAGTGAAACAGGGAAATTGTTTGTTTCTCAGTCTTGTAGTAAGATTATGCTTTGGCACAACCGCGTAGGTCATTTATCTTTTGGGTCTTTAAAGAGTCTTTTTCCAAACTTGTTTGAGTCAGTAGAACTGTCTGGGTTAAAATGTGAAAGTTGTGAACTTACAAAACATAGTAGATCATCTTATCCTTTAAGTAATAAAAGAAGCAACCTTCCTTTTGAGGTTATGCATACCAATGTTTGGGGGCCCTACCATACTCCCACCATGGGGTGGGGGGAGGGTACAAATATTTCTTATTATTTGTTGATGACTATACCTGTTTTTCATGGGTCTATCTTATGCACTCTCGAGATGAGGTCCCCACTCTGACTCAAGCTTTCCATCAGATGATCCTAATTCAATTTGAAACCAAGATCAAGATTCTTAGATCTGATAATGCCAAGGAATACTTTGTAAAACCCTTGGCATCCTATCTCCTTAATCATGGGATCATTCATCAGAAAACCTGTCCTCACACACCTCAGCAAAATGGGGTTGCTAAGAGAAAAAGCAAACATATTTTAGAGGTAGCCAGAAGCATCATGCTCAACTCCAATGTTCCCATACGCTTCTAGGAAGATGCAATCCGTACAGCCATATACCTCATTAACAGGGTTCCTTCACGGGTCCTAAACATGCAAACCCCGTTCAGTCTTCTATATCTAGATAAGGACCTATTCACTATTCCCCTCAAAACTTTTGGGTGTACTTATTTTATTCAAATCCTTGGACCTCATCACTCCAAGTTTGATCCCAAGCCACTAAGTGTATTTTCCTTGGGTATGCACAAAATCAAAAGGGATATTGCTGTTATGAGCCAGTTTCAGGGAAGCACTTTGTGTCCATGGATGTCACCTTCTTTGAGGATATGCCCTACTATCATAGGGCTTCTCCTCAGGGGGAGAATAGTGAGCAAGGGATTTCAGTTTCAGCTCCAAGAGTTCCTTTACCTGTCCCAGTTACTGTGGGGGGGTTGCGAAGAAGGTTGTCAAAAATGCAGGGAGTTGAGGGTGTATCACAGTAAGTGGTGGAGGCAGGTTGATTCTCGTACTCAACAGCAATCCAGGCCAGATCCAACATCTTCTACAGCTCCAGATCCAGACACTACTACTGCTCCCATTATTGATCCCACTGTTACAGAGGTTCAGCCTTCACCGACATATGACCTTGATCTTCCAATTGCGATTCGTAAAGGGAAGAGCCGTTGCACCTCATCCACTGCCCATTGCATCTCCAAGTTCCTTTCCTATAATTGTCTCTCAGAATCCTACAAATCTTACTTGGCATCTATTTCTTCTATTCCTATATCCAGAAAAGTGCAAAAAGCTCTTTTGATACCTAAATGGAAGGAAGCAATGCAAGTAGAGATGGATGCTCTTGTCAAGAACAACACATGGAAACTAGTTAACCAGCCTGAAGGGAAGAAACCTGTTGGATGCAGATGGGTGTTTACTGTGAAATATAATGTTGATGGTACTGTAGAGAGGTATAAGGCCAAATTGGTTACAAAGGGATTCACACAAACTTATGGCATAGACTATACCAAAACCTTTGCACTTGTTGCAAAAATGAACACTATCAGAGTTCTTTTATCCATTGCCGCAAACTTCTCATGGCCACTATTTGAGCTAGATGTTAAGAATGCCTTCCTCAATGGAGACTTGCAAGAGGAAATATACATGGGGTTACCCCTTGGTTTTGTAGTACAGAAGTAGGAAAGAAAGTTTGCCTTTTGAAAAAGGGCTTGTACAGGCTGAATCAATCCCCGAGAGCTTGGTTTGATAGGTTTAGACTGGCTTTGGACAAATTCAGATACATACAGGCTCAATCAGATCACACCCTCTTCTTTAAGAAGACAGGTCATTCCCTGACTCTACTTGCAGTTTATGTAGATGACATTGTGATAACAGGAAGTGACACTAGTGAAATTGAAACCCTTAAACAGCACCTTCACAAGGAATTTGAAGTGAAAGAACTAGGAAAGTTACACTATTTCCTAGGATTTGAAGTAGCTCGATCCAAGCATGGCATTTTCATCTCCCAAAGGAAGTATGTTTTGGACTTATTGGAAGAAACTGGCAAGTTAGGAGTGAAACCTGTTGATACTCCCATTGAGCCTAACCATAAACAAGTGCAGAAAGTGAACTCCTTGAGGACAGGGCTATGTACTAAAGGCTGGTTGGGAAACTTCTTTATCTCTGTCTAACCCGTCCAGATATTTCTTATGCCGTCAGTGTTGTCAGTGAATACATGCATTCTCCTAGGACCACCCATCTCCTTGCAGTAGAAAGGATCCTTGTCTACTTAAAGAGATGTCCAAGGAGAGGTATAGTCTTCAAGAATAATGGGCATATGAAAATAGAAGTGTACAGATGCGGATTGGGCTGGATGTGTTGATTATAGGAGGTCTGCCTCTGGATATTGTGCCTTTGTGGGGGGAAATCTTGTTTCCTGGAGAAGCATGAAATAAAATGTTGTTGCTCGCTCCATTGCAGAAGCGGAATACAGATCCATGGCCAATGGTGTTGTAGAAGTGTTATGGCTGAGATCCTTGCTTAATGAATTGGAGGTTGATTATGAGAAGCCTCTGATGTTGTATTGTGATAATCAAGCTGCAATTAATTATGCCCACAACCCAATACAGCATGACAGGACTAAGTATATCAAGTTTGACAGACATTTCATCCAAGAGCGAGTCGCATCTCAAGAAGTATGCCTTCCTTTCATTGTCTTAGACATGCAGTTAGCTGATCTCTTCACCAAAGCAGTCACAAAAGGCAAATTGGAGATAGATCTATGCAAGTTGGGCATGACAAATATCTACTCCCAATTTGAGGAGGAGTGAAGAAATAGTTGGTTAGCCACGAGTGTGGGGTTCCAGTGTGTGCACTCAGGCTCTAGTGTGTGTGGTTTCATACCCACACCTAGTTGTTTCTAATTTCTTTTATTAATAGTTTCTAATTTCTTTTAAGTTGGGCTGGCTAGTGTTATTGTTTCTATTTTTTGTTTATTTCCTATTCTTGTAAGGATCCTAAAAGCTATAAATAAAGGAGTGTATGGGGCAGCAGATCATTCACCACTAAACCCCTTCTTTCTTTTCTCCTCTCTTCACTTTTTTTCTCTCTCTCTCTCTATTTCTCTCTTTTCTTCTCTTCAAACCTGTAATACAATAAACAGTTCTTCTTCTTCTTCTTTCAAGTTTCTCCACGCTGAGAATCCCTGCTGATGGTGAGCCGACAAATGATGTTGCGTGCTACTTGGAGGCCGGGGGGGATAACCGAACCTTGGGAAGGAAACAATCAAACAAGATAACGAACAGGGGGCTGGGAATAAATGAGATGGTAATGACTAAACACCAGAATTCAGACTTTGATATATCAGGAGGGGATGAACGACAGAGCCCCAGAAGTACCAGCAAGGGTGAATCATGCCTAGGGCGTGACCAGCATAAGCATACTCTGCCACCGAATTGTGAAACCCAGGTTATTGTTGAATAACCTCTTCTTTCAGACACAGGTATATTTGTGGTTTCGGGTTTTGAAACTAATCCTTGCTCTGCTCTTGATGGTTGTCTCCCAGATTCCAGGCCTGCCTCACTGCCAATTACTCATGGACTTGAAGCTAACAGAGGTGCGGGGGTGGGGAGATACAGAAGAAGGGTGAAAAGGAGGAGGTGGTATGCAATTTAGTCTTGGAAGAACTTGGGAAAACAAATAGGGTGGAATTAGAAAGGGAGAAGATGAATGAGGGTGAGGTTGGTGGGTCTAAAAAAGATAGAGGAATGGAACAGGAGAGGGTGTACGGGAGGCATAGAGAGGACGAAAATAAAGGTGTTGAAAAAGGAATTGAAAGAGAGGATTCCTTAGCCGAATTTGTAGGAAAGCTAGGCTGCAAGATTAAAAATCTGAATGAGCTGAAAGTGCATTTGAAGAATAAGAAAGAGGAAAGGAAAGTGAGAAAAAGAAGGTTAAGTGAGGTTGAGAGGCTGAAAAAGGATGTAGAAGGGGAGAAGGAATTTAGTGAGAGGAAGGGTAGGGGAAGGGAAGGAGAAGATTAAGGGAAAAGTTTAGGGGTGGGGTGGATTTTTTCCGGTACAATGAAGATTGTGAGTTGGAATGTGAGAGGGTTGGGGAAAGCAAGTAAGAGAACACTAATAAAGGAGGTCCTAAGGAAAGAAAACCCGGATATTTTTTTAATCCAGGAATCTAAACTCATGACTTTTGACAAGAGTTGGGCTAGAAGTGTGTGGAGGGCAAACGGTCTAAGCTAGGCTATGAACCCTTCTTGGGGTTCATCAGGAGGATTAGTCACTATGTGGAAGAATGAAATGATAGAGGGAGTTGAAGAATTAGTTGGAAGATTCTCAATGTCTGTTAAATTCAAACAAGTGGGAGATGGGTTTGAATGGGTCTTAACTAATGTTTATGGCCCCACTGGATACAGACAAAGGAAGGAAGTGTGGGAAGAATTGGAAGATATCAGAGGATTATGGGATGGGCCTTGGTGGCTATGAGGGGATTTCAATGTGATTAGATTCAGTGAAGAGTACAGTAAGGTACGGCAAAGGAGTACTATCAGTATGAGGAAATTCAATGAGTTTATAAATGTTTTTGAACTCAAGGAACTTGAACTCCAACATAACAGATTCACATGGTCAAATCTCCAAGCTGATCCAATTTGTTCCAAATTAGACAGATTCCTTTTCACTGCAGATTGGGAAGAGCATTGGGGAGACATGGTGTCAAGGGCCCTTCCAAGAGTAACTTCTGATCATTGGCCAACTCTTCAAGTCTGAATTTAGAAATAGAGGACCTTCCCCATTCAGATTTGAGAGTATGTGGTTGCTTCATCCAGATTTTGAAGAGAATGTGAAAAAATGGTGGAACGCAGGTAATCCGGAGGTGAATTGGGCAGGTATGAGATTCCACTGGAAGTTAAAAGAGCTTAAAGGTAAAATTAAAGAGTGGAACATTCTTCACTTTGGGAGATTAGAAGAAAAGAAGCAACAGTTGATTAACCAGTTAGAGGAGCTAGATGCAAAGGAAGAGCAAGGCTGCTTTGGGGAAAGAGATAAAGAGTTGAGATGGGAATTGAGGAAAAATCTGGAGGATCTGCATTTTAAAGAAGATATCAGTTGGAAGCAAAAATCCAGACACAAATGGGTGAAGGAGGGAGACAGGAACAAAAAATTCTTCCATGCTATAGCTAATGGTAGAAGGAAGAATAATTGCATTTCTAAATTGGAGATTGATGGTATAACTTTAACCCAACAAAATGAGATTGAAGGGGCTTTTGTGAATCATTTCAAATCTATTTTCAGGAGACCCTTAAATGAGAGATTAAGGATTGAAGGTTTGGATTGGCCCAGGCTCCTTGATGAGTAGATTGATTGGTTGGAAAGAGAGTTTGAGGTGGAGGAAATAAGGGATGCCATCTTCTCTATGGATAGAGCTAAAGCCCCAGGACCCGATGGTTTTACAATGGCTTTTTATCAAGACTGCTGGGAAATTATTAAGGATGACATCCAGAATATGTTCTCAAAATTCTTTGAAAGAGGGGTGATTAACCCTGGTCTGAACTCTACTTTCATTGCATTAGTCCCAAAAAAGGAGGGTGCTTGCCACCCTAAGGAGTTCAGACCCATCAGTTTGGTTAATAGCCTATACAAAATCATTGCCAAGGTTCTCTCATGCAGAATTAGAGGTTCTCCCCACAATTATCTCCCATAACCAAGGTGCATTTGTGAAGAATAGGCAAATTGTGGATCAAATACTAATAGAAAACGAGAGTGTGGAAGATTTCAAAAGAAATGGGAAGAAAGGGTTGGTATGTAAATTGGATATAGAAAATGCTAATGACTTGGTTGATTGGTTTGTGTTGTTGGAAGTGCTTGGGTCCTTTGGTTTTGGGCAAAGGTGGTGTAAGTGGATAAAAGGGTGCATTAGGACCTGTCACTCTTCCATTTTGGTGAATGGTAGGGTAGTGGACCATTTCCCAACTACTAGGGTTATTAGGCAAGGGGACCCCTATCCCCCTTTCTTTTTACCCTGATTGCTGAAGTTTTGGGGAGGATTATAGAGAGGGAAGATTCTAGGGGTCTGGTAAGTGGTTGGAAAGTTGGGAGGGATGGAGTTCAGATCACTCATTTACAGTTTGCAGATAACACGATTCTATTTTGTGGAGGGGAGGAGATTAGGTGGGTTAGAAACTTAAAACGGGTGATTAATGTCTTTGAACATGTGACCAACCTCAAAGTCAAATTTGATAAGAGTTGTGTGATTGGTGTTAATATGAGGGCTGGAGAGGTGGAAAAAAGGGCCCAAATATTGGGATGCAAGATTGCAAAGTGGCCACTAAAATATCTGGGACTTCCCTTAGGGGATAATCCTAGTAGAAGGGACTTTTGGAATCCGGTGATTGAGAAATTCACAAAAAGGCTAGCTTCATGGAAGAAAAACTATCTATCTTTGGGTGGTAGGATAACATTGATTAAAGCAACCTTGGCGAACCTCCCGATATATTTTTTGTCTGTGTTTAAGATTCCTGAGGGAGTGTGTAGGGTGTTGGAGAAATTCATGAGAGATTTCCTATGGGAACCTAGGGAGGAGAAAAGGGATCACAGAGTTAGGTGGGATTTGGTAAATAGAGCTAAAAAGGATGGTGGTCTTGGCTTGGGTAACTTGCAGAAGAAGAATGAAGCCTTGTTAGGGAAATGGTTATGGAGACTGGCAAAGGAAGAGGATAATCTGTGGGCTAAAATAGTCCTAAGTATTCATTGGCAAGAGGCAGACAATTGGGACACGGGTGTTTCATCTAGGGTTACAAGAGCTTCCCCCTAGAAGTCTATTCATACTATTCTTCCATCCTTCCTTCCTTTTAATCAGGTATGACCTTTGCTCTGGTAATTCTGTAAGATTTTGGGAACACATCTGGGTGGCTAACTCACCTTTGAAAAAGCAGTTTCCTTCTTTGTTTTCTCTCTCAAGGTTTAAAAATGAGCCTGTTGCTACTTTCCTAACCTATTCTACTTCTGGCCATGTTCAGAACTTGGGCTTCTGGAGGCCTCTTAGAGACATTGAATTGGATTCCATATCTAATTTGATTAAGATTTTGGAGGAGGTAGTTGTTGATCCCTCTAGATTGGACAATAGGATTTGGGCTCCTACTCCTTCGGGTATTTTTTCATGCTCTTCTTTCTTCAAGGAATTAACCCATTCCCTTTCGGCCCTTGATCCTCCTTTCCCAGCTCTGGAAGTTTGGGGTAGACCAATTCCTCCTAGAGTAGGTGCTTTATGCTGGGAAGCTATCCTAGGAAAGTGTAACACTTGTGACTTACTTCAAAAGAAAAGGCCAAGATGGTGTTTATCCCCGCACCGGTGTATCTTATGTAAGAGGAATGGTGAGAGCTGTTATCACTTATTTGTTTCCCGTCCTTTTGTTTCAGAAATCTGGTGTTGGTTTTTCTCTCTTTTTGGTTGCAGGTGGCCCACTCCCCCAAGTGTACTAAGCTTGTTTAACTCTGTTCCAGTGAGGGGTTTAAAAAAGAGAGGTAAGATCTTGTGGATATGTGTAAGAGCAGCTGTATGTTGGTCAGTGTGGGAGGAAAGAAATCAACAAACTTTCCAGGAAAAAGAAAGGAACAAAGAAGCCATCATTGATTTAATCTACATTAGGGTGGTTCATTAGGTCAAATCTGGAGCTTTTTGAAGGTTTCTCAACAGGAGATATCATTAGAAATTGGAAAGAAGTTGCCTGGTCTGCTCAGTTGTTTAATGCTCCTGTTCCAACTTGGTCTCCTCCAACTATGGGGTTCACTAAATTGAATTTTGATGGCAGCAGCGAAGGGAACCCAGGCCCTTCAGGTATTGGAGGAGTGTTCAGGGATGAAGAAGGTCGAATTATGGCTATGTTTTCAGGGCCTATAGGTTGGGGGGATTCTCTGAGAGCTGAAATTTCAGCAGTATTAGAAGGAGTTAAAAGAGCCAAACAGCTGAATATTAGGAAGCTGCTGGTGGAGGGTGATTCTAAACTGGCTATTAACTGGCTGCAGAAGGAAGAGGGTAGTTTATGGAAGTTCTCAAATGAAAAAAAAGAAAATTTACCAGCTCACTCAAGACATGCAAATTCAGTTTCAGTGGTCCAAGAGGAGCGCCAATTCTTTTGCAGATTATCTAGATAAACAAGGGGTGGGAAGAACTAGTTTCTTTTGGGCTGTATTGTAATGTGATGTTTTTAGGGTGGGATAAGAGATTTTACCCCCCTTCTTGTATCTTTTCCATATCCCTTTAATTAATAAAAGTTTCTGTTATTGATCAAAAAAAAACGTGGAGTATCTTGCTTGTCACAAGTTGAAAGCACTCAAGCACGATGACTCGCTCCATGAGTATGTCAAAGAGTTTTCAGCTCTTACACTGAAGGTCACCGACATGTCAGACAGACTTATTGTTCAACTTCATGGACGGGCTAAAGCCTTGGACCAAGTTAGAGCTCCAGCAACGAAATGTTCAAGTCCTCACCTCAGCCATGGCCATGGCCAAACAACTTGGTGAAATGAGACTGTCAAATGATGAAGGAGGCAAGCCACCTAGCCCACCTTCCATATTCATCTTATCTATGTGATTCTTTTAACTCCAGAAAATTGTGTGAAACCAAAAGAACTTTTATTTTTGTTGTTTAATAGTAAATAACATGATTTATGATGCTTTGATAAACATATCATAAAGGATTTTTTCGTGAGTTCTTGCAAACTTGTCATTACTCAGTTTTAGTCAATAGAATTGCAAAGGATTTTTTTTTCCTACAATCAAGGGAATTAAGCAAGGGAACCCACTTTCAATCCTTCTCTTTACCCTTATAGCGGATGCACTTAGTAGGTTAATTATCTAAAGATGATAGCTCACAACTCATAAGAGGGTGGGGAGGGAGAGAGTGGTAGTCATGCACCTCTAGTTTGTTGATGACATCATAATCTTTTGTGGGGATGTGGATATTCTTCAAATGAGAAATCTGAGGGAGGTGGTAGAACTCTTTGAGAAGATGTCCAACCTTAAAATAAGATAAACGCTAAAAGCTGCATGGCCAAAATAAATGTGTACGAGGGTGATTTAGATACCCTAGGTTGTTCTATCATCCAAATGGTCTATGAGTTACTTCGGTCTTCCTTTAGGAGGAGTAGGACTAGGTATGGTCCTAACCTTTGGCATTTTTTTGACACAAAGTATCTACATTGAGACTCGAACCTGCATTCTGACACTTGCCAGCCCAAGATTTTACAACTACACCAAGTAATAGCCCCTATACTAAGAGATAAAAATGGCACCTAGAAAATGCCAGGCAATGATATTTTTTTTAAACCATGCACTAAGAAACACAGAAGGTTATAAATATTATCACCAAATCATTGTCCCAGAGTGGAGTTATATTATTATCATATGATATGACTTCTGAGGTAGTGCCCTCACCAGCATTTTCAACAATTACTTTTGGAAAAGTTTTCTAGTTAACCAATCAGTAATGGCAGTAACTGCTAAACTTGTGTCATGCAATAGCACCAACTAGACACCCTCCCTAACTCCCAAGGCAATGCAAGCGAATTTGGAGATAAGAAAGTCTACCAGAATTAAGTAACAATATGACCAGGAAACATTGCAAAGTCATCGTTCTTTGGTTTTTCTTATCACCCAATCCAACTAAATCTTGCCCCAACTATATGATCAGCCACATGAATCCTAATTGCTCAACACAACCTACAAGAATATTTTCCCTCCTTTCTCTTTCTGAAAATTTTAAAAAAGAAAAAGAATCAATTATATACCTTATCATTTTCTCAACCTGCTTTGCAACACTATACTCCAAATCTGCTTCTTTTTGTTTTGTCCGTCCAGATTTTGCCATTTTCTTTGATTCTAATATCCGTGGTAGAACATATAATTGATAATCTTCATGCAAAAGTATATACTGCATTTCAAGGTTACATAATGATCAACTGACATAATTAGGAAAAAAGAGAAAAACAGAAAATTGAAGAAAAGTTCATAAGGATTATTGGGAGGATGATTGGATGGGGGTGGGGAGGCTTTGGGAGGTGTGCCCAAGGTTGTATAATCTAAGTGAAAAGAATACAACAATTTTTTAATGCTTTCAAGTTAGACAGGGAGTGGTGGTGCAGTGCCCTAAATTTAGAAGGGTTTGACTTTTCTCCTTATTTGGGTGCAGGTGGGAAACGCCATCAGAAATAAACTTGTTGTTCAACCCATCTACTTTCTCTTGGCCCCAAAAAAGAGGAAAAAGTATGTGGAGGTGTGCAAGAGCAGCTTTGATTTGGACAGTTTGGGAAGAAAGGAATAATAGAATATTCCACAAGAAAGAAAGGAACAACCAGGCTTGAAGGATTGCATCACGAATAGAGCAATACACTGGTTAAAGTGTATGGAACTGTTTCAACCTTTCTCCTTTAATGATTTATGGAGGAATTGGACAGCAGTAGCAAGCTGCTGGGAGTTGGGAATTCTGTTAGAGCAGAATTGTTAGCTGTCATACAAGGAGTTCTTCTTGCAAAAGATTTGGGAGTGGAGCAATTGCTGATTGAAGGGGATTCTAAGATAGTAGTGGGGTGGCTAAATAGTTCAGAGGAGGTCATTTGGATCTACAAGAACAAGCTCAAGAGATTTAAATGGCTGACAAGAAATATAAATGTTATAGTACAGTGGGTGGGGAGATAAGTGAATGCCCTTGCGGATACTTTGGCAAAACAAGGGACAGTTAGGGATACATGGTTTTGGGCTAAATTGTAATCTTACAGTAGCAAGCATGTGTTCTTTGTTTTAGTTTTTTTGGTTCATTTTTGTGGATTCCATGTCTTGGAGAGGCGGCAACTCGCACCTCCCCAAGGGTCTGTAATCTCCTCTTGATTCTAAGGAAATGTGTTTTATTATTTATCAAAATAAATTAGAAGACCCTTGTTGGATTGGTAGTTCAACTGTTCAAGAAATACAAGATGGTGGAAGGAGTGTAAGAATGGGAGATTTTAGGTGAAGTCATTTTGTAAAGATTTGGCTAGGAATCAGGTTTAAAGGATTGCTGTCACGGGTGTTTGGGGAAACCCTATTCCTCCAAGGGTGGAAGCTTTTGCTTGGTTGGTATCCATGAATAGATTCTGATGCAAGACAATTTAAGAAGGAAAGATTTTCAAATGGTTAGTGGTGCATGTTTTTTTTTTATTGAAGGCCAGTAGGTGCATGTTTTGTGAATCAGTGGGGATTTTTTTATCAATAACAGAAGCAAATTCATTAATAAAGAACAATTAAGTATTCAGAGATGTAACCCGGGCCCTTCAGGTATAGGAGTATTCAGAGATGAAAATGGAAGAATTGTGGCTATGTTTTTAGGACCAATAGGAGTGGGGGACTCATTGAGAGTGGAGGTGATGGCCTTGCTTCAAGGTGTAAGATATGCCAAACAATTGGGGTTACACCAAATTGAGATAGAGGGAGACTCTAAATTGTTGATTGAGTGGCTGCGATCTAGAAAGTTGGGAGCCTGGATTTATAGAAAGCCCATAAGGGAAATCCTCAACACAACAAGGGAGATTGGTGCATGCTTCAAATGGACAAGGAGATCAGCTAAAGGTTTAGCTGACACGTTGGCTAAACAAGGGACTGTGAGGGAGAGAATGTTCCGAGCAGTTATGTAAGAAAGATTACTGAGGCTCAACACCTGTTTAGGGGTTGACAGCTGTACTTAACTCTGGAAAGTTATTCTTAAATTGTATTAATGAAGTTACCATTTCCAATAAAAAAAAGTATGCTCATAACACCGATAATTTCACACTCATGCAGCCCTCTTTTGAACCCCAAATCCCAGTCAAAACCAATTCTTGAATTAGATGGGACCATGAAATAGGAAAGAGACTCCTCCCTACGGCTGGAGATGGCATAAAGAGAAGAGAATTGTGCCTTTAATGATAAGTTGTCCACCCAAACATGATCCTAAATTTCGACAAGAGTTCCAGAACCAGAGTTATATCTGATGTATGGTAAGATTAAAGGTAGGATATCATGAATGGACTTCCAAGGAGAAGCACTTGAAGCCCTAGCCAAGACGCTAGTATCCCATCCATCAGCTACAAGCCTATGAATGCTAACGATCACCTTTTGCCCACAACTTATTTCTATCAATTGTTTCTACACACTACTTCCCAATTTACTCTAGGATCCTTCTTCTCTTCCCTTGTCTCCCATAAAAAGTCCCTCATCAACTCCTCTAGTTTTCTACTTAGCCCATCTGGAATCCTAAAGATTGACAAAAATAAATAGGCAAGTTGGCTAGTGTAAATTTAATTAGGGTGATCCTTCCTCGTAGGGACAAATAACTACTCTTCCACGACGCCATTTGGACCTTGCCTACCTCCTTATTTTTCTTAAATACACTTCCAAGCCATTTGGATCTTGTATTTTACAATCCAATTTTTTCCACAAACTTAGCAACTGTATCACTCGACCAAGACCCATCTTCTCTTACCTCAAAATCTCCCCCAGATTTTGTAACAGATCTATCAGATTCATTCCAAAAATCTCCCTCTTCAAAATAGCTGCCCTTCTCCAATTCCTTTCTCTTAAAATCCTCAAAAAAAGTCTCAATCATCTCCCATATTCTTCTTCCCCTATCTTCCTCTTCTAATTCTCTCTCAACATATAAACCACCTTCTTCTTCCCTACTTTCAGCTTGTGGCTTAGAGGCTACCTTGGAACCTGGAACAACAATTATAGGCACGGAGCAGGACATATTTAAAACTGTATTGACAAGATTACCTAGTTCCTGGTGAGGGGAAGACACAATCACACTAAACGGATTTTTTATCTTTTCCTATTCAGGAATTTGGGGCTCACCAATCACCCTATTTGGAGTTTCTACTAGGAAATCTTTCGTCAGTGATTTAATTCTTTGTTTACTACCACTACTCGCCTATCCCTCCCTCGACCCTTTGTTCTATCTCTAGTGATCCTCAACTAATCCCTTACAAACACCCTACCTAAAACAAAGAATTTGGTTCTAGTACCCTTTTGATTAGGCTTCAGATTCCTATCTCGATATCTTCTTACTACTCCATTATGTTGGCACCCCTGTTTTCCGCCGCTAGAACCAAAGATGAGATCACCTTAAAGTTGTCTTCAATTGTGAATAGGATATCTATGCTTACCAAATCTTCAACTTTCTCTAGCAAATCTTTCCCATCCCTTCACTGCCACCAAATGAATCAACTTCTGGTTCTAAGTCATCATCTTCATCCTCCATCATCAGCATCCTCCAACCTACACCTTGAACACCTAGGGTTGGGCAATCATTCACCGACTAGACAGAACTCACTTCCAATGCTTCTGGTCTAGGATCCATTGCATACCAATCTTTGAGACGCTACTCAGTTTTGACTTGTCATTAGTGTCAAGTTGAAATGACAATAGACCAATATTATGGTCCTCAGTCGAGTTCCGCTTAACCATCTTCATGTGATTACAAGCAATCGACATTTGCTCTAAATTGGATGGATTTTTGTTTACGACAGACTGGGAGGAACATTAAGGAGCAGTAACCTCTAGGCCTTGCTAGGGTAACCTCAAACCATTGGCCTATCACTTTCGCTAAGGAGGAGTTGGGTAGTAGAGGACCAGCCCCTTTCAGGTTTGAGAATATGTGGTTGTGTCACCTTGGGTTTGTTGAGATGGTTAAGAATTGGTGGAATGAGAGTAATCGAAGGGCTAACTGGGAGGGTATGAAATTTCATTGGAAGTTGAAGGATTTAAAAGGAAAGATTAAAGAATGGAATATCCATCAGTTTAGCGGGATTGAAGGGAGAAAATAGGAGGTAATTAGTCAAATTGAGGAGTTGATGCTAAGGAAGGTGGAGGAACCTTTGAGGAGAGGGACAAGCAGGATAAGTAGGCCCTTAGGAAGCATATAGACTTATAATATAGAGAAGAAATCAGCTAGAGGCAAAAGTCTAGGCACAGATGGGTGAAAGAGGGGGATAGGAATAATAAATTCTTTCACACTATGGCTAATGATAGAAGGAAAAACATTGCCTCTAAATTGGTGATTGATAGTGTGATACTCACTTAACAGGTAGAGATTGCAGGGGCTTTTATGGAACACTTTAACTATATTTACAGATACCCATAAATGAGAGAATTTAGATAGAAGGTTTGCACTGACCCAGATTATCTAAGGACCTTAAGATTTGGCTTGCAAGGAAGTTTGAGGTGGAGAGGAAATAAGGGAAGCAATATTCTCAATGGATAGATCCAATGCGCCAAGACCAAATGGGTTTACAATTGAATTTTATCAGAATTGTTGGGATATATTGAAGCAGGACATCCAAAAAGTGTTCAATGAATTCTTTGGAGGGTGGTGATAAATACGGGGATGAACTCAACTTTTATTGCTTTGATTTTAGAGAAAAGTGGAGAAAATCATCCAAGAGAGTTCAGACCTATCAATTTGGTGAATAGTCTATACAAAATTATTGCTAAGGTCCTATCTAGGAGAATTAGAGTAGCGCTTCCAACTTTAATTTCATAGAATCAAGGTGCATTTATGGGAAACAGACAGATTATTGATCAAATATTAATTGCAAATGAGAGTGTGGAGGATTTAAATAGAGCTAGGAAGAAGGGTGTTGTATGTAAACTGGACTTGGAGAAAGCTTATGATATGGTGGATTTGTCTTTTTTAATACAAGTGATGGAATGTTTTGGCTTTGGGGAGAAATGATGTAAATCGATTCTGAGGTGTATTGAGGCATGCCATTATACAACTCTGATGAATGGAGCAGTAGTAGATCACTTTGAAGTAGTCAGAAGGATTAGGCAAGGGGACCCCCTTTCTCCTTTCCTTTTCACTCTAATTGTAGAAGTGTTGGGTAGGCTAATAGAGAAGGCAGATTTTAGAAACTTGGCGAGGATTTGGAGGGTTGGAAGGGAATAGGGCACCAGTCACTCATCTATAGTTTGGAGATGATACACTTCTTTTTGTGAAGGTGATGATGTTAGGTGGGTTAGAAACTTGAAGTGGTTCAAGTATTTGATAAAATGTCAAATCTGAAGGTTAGTTTTGACAAGAGTTGTATAGTGGGAATTAATATGGATGAGGAGGAGATGACAAAAAGGACTCAAATTATGGGATGTGTGGTGTCGCAATGCCTCCAAATTATTTGGGGATGCCTCTAGGGGAAAATCCAAGAAATAACAATAGTTGATAGGTTCACTAAAAAGTTAGTCTCTGGGAAGAAAAATTATTTATCCTTGGGTGGAAGAATCACATTAATAAAGTCCACACTATCCAACCTACCAGTATATTTCTTATCTGTCTTTAGGATCCCAGAGAGAGTGAGTAGAACTTTGGAAAAACTTATGAGTGGTTTTTGTGGGAACCAAGGGTGGAGAGAAGAGATCATATAGTTAGGAATAGTCTCTAACAATAGAGTTGAGGAAGGATTGGGCATCGAAAATATTCAAAAGATAAATGAGGTTTTGTTGGAGAAATGGTTATGGAGACTAGCAGGGGATAGGGATAAGTTGCGGGCTAAGGTGATCTTGAGTATTCATGAACAAGCGAATGATTGCTAGGATGTTGGGATTTTGGCAAGGGCTACAAGAGCTTCACCATGGAGATCCATTCACGCCATTCTTCCTTCCTTTTTGTCATTTATCAGGTATGATATTTGCTCTGGGAACCTGGTGAAGTTTTGGGAACATCTTTGGGTGGGAGAATTGCCTTTGAAAGAACAATTTCCTTTCTGGCCCCTTTTGAGTCATACTTTGGGTTTGATTGGGATTCAGGTCTTAGAAGAGGCCTTAGGGATTCAGAAGTTGGTAATGTAATGGACTGGCTCTAGATTCTAAATGGGGTGGTGTTGGATCCCTCAAAGGGGGATAGTAGAGTTTGGACCTTGACTTCCTCCAGTGAATTCTCGTGTACTTCCTTTTTCAAAACCTTGGTGCAATCCTCTAACAGTAATGTCCAAACCTTTCCAATAGTGGAAGTGTGGGGTAAATCAATCCTTCCCAAGATTAGATCATTTTGTTGGAAAGCTTTCTTGGAAAGATGCAACACTTGTGAATTACTCCGAAGAAAAAGGCCTAATTGGTGCTTATCCCCTAACCAATGCATCCTATGCAAGGCTAATGGAGAGAAGTTGCTACCACTTATTAATCTCCTACCTTTTGTTTCTGATATTTGGGATTGGTTTCTTTCTTCGTTTGGTTGCAAATGGACCCCTCCGCCAAATATATAAGGCTTTTTCGCTACTTCTTTCATTAGGTAGTCAAAAAAAAGGGATGGGCAATATGGGAAGAAAGGAATGCAAGGAATTTTTTCTAAAAAGTAAAGGAATTAAGAAGCCATCATTGAAGCAACTCTTAGATCTGTGCAATAGGAAAAGTCTTTGGAGCTGTTTGTTGATGTCACTACGGATATGCTGATTAACAATGGGAAGGAAGTGGCTAATTCAGAACCAGTCCAATCAACTGCTAGTTCTATTTGGTCCACACCAGCTTCTGGGTTTATTAAGTTAAACTTTGATGGAAGCAGTGAAGGTAATTTGGGGCCTTCAGGAATAGGTGGATCATTCAGGGATAAGGATGGGAAAGTAATTTCAATGTATTATGGTCCCATGGGGATAGGTGACTCTCTTAGAGCTGAGACTGTGGCATTAATGGAAGGCTTAAGGAAGACAAAGGAGCTGAATATTCAAAGGTAAGTAATAAGTTATTGAAGGAGATTCGAAGTTGGTTATAGGCTGGTTGCAGAAGAAACACAGCGGGCTTTGGAAGTTTGCTAACGAGGGAAGGGAGTTCAAATGGTTAACCAGGGGTTTAGAAATTCAGATTCAACAGGTGAAAAGAAGTATAAAATGCATTTGTGGATACTCTAGCAAAACAAGGGGTGAGAAGACTCTCCCCAAGAAGAGCAAGAACATTAGTTACAATACAGGTGAAAAGAAGTATAGATGCATTTGTGGATACTCTAGCAAAACAAGGGGTGAGAAGGAATCAAATGTTCTGGGCTGTATTGTAATTTATGTTCTTGCTCTTCTTGGGGAGAGTTAAGATATTTTATCTCTCCCCACTATGTCCTTTGTAATTTCTACTTATTTATTTATTGAAAGTTCTGTTATTGATTAAGAAAAACAATCTTCATGTGATTACCACCCAAGTCACGTGAGCCCACCTTCTAGCCAGCTCATTGGGAATCTTGAGCAAGTTGCTAAAAAAAAGGCCAGGCTCCTCCCAACTGGTTTGGAGGAAGCTCCCACTTTACCCGAGCCCTTAACCCCCCCCCCCCCCCTCAATTGAATACAACCCTTTATCGAGTCTGATATGGCCCCCATCTTTATGATTTCAACATGAGGGATTTCCCACCCTTTTCCTGCTGAATTCAAATTTATTTAAATTATTTTCCTTTCCCAAGTAAACCTTGAACTTATTCCCTCCTCCCAACTGTTTGCCTTCTACAAATGTATCTCCTGTCAGGGATTTCTCACCAACCACTCTTTTACCTCCATGTAGGCTCCCCGCTTGCCAACTCAACATCATCTTCAGCCTCTCGCCTCAATCTCCAAAACGACGCTTCAGGTTCCATCCTATCCACACCTTGTACCAAGACACATCAAAAGAGGCTTCAATCTAGCGAGGAACATGGTCTGGCTTCACACCTTCTACCTTAATCTTCACCACTCGAAGATTATCAGTCTCAGTTTCTAGCAGAACACCACCCAACGACTTTGCTATCTTCTCGAAACAGGATGCCTTTCAAAGTTGAATGGAAGACCAGACAGATTAATTTCAAAAGCTCCAACATCCAAGTCCTGGCTATTACAAGAAGGGACTAATTTTCGATCAACACTAGCCTCAAACCAGCCTATACAGTGTAAAAACCAATCGCCCCTATCCCCGATGTCCAGTAAGGCTCTTCTTTCATCATGGGAAGATAGAGACTCCAGAAAGATCTTCAAGTTTAGATTTGGTATCTTCCAATATACTCTCCCAATCTATCACCTTCTTTGCAGTCTTAACAATCCACCTCTCCTCCCAACCTTCTCTGTCACTGTCCAACAACAACTTTTGTAATTTAATGGAATTACTTACTGTAACGCACTGTTGATTCTTGGGTTGTGAAACATCTTTTGCTTCTCCCCTGTTCTCGCCTGTCCCGCTCAATTCCAAGGAGGGCTCCAAGTGTTTAGTTTTTTTTTCTTAATCCCCAGACTCAGGCTTTTTGGTTGCTTCCACCTCTTTTTTCAACAGAGAGCCATGTAAGTTTTGCATCATCAGCTTCCAACCTAAACCTTGTTTTCCTTCTGGGATACAAACAAGTTGTTTTTTGTTGTATCCAAAGAATTCAGTCACCACCACAAACCAACCTTTCTGGTTCCACATAATCTCTACTTGGTACCTTCTTCTTGACACCTCCAAAGAACTCTTCCACCACACTTTCTTGATGGAGAATAGTGCCCCATTGATGAAACCTTTCAACCACTGTGTAACTTCTCCAATCAAAAAAGTTGTTGCTTTTCCTTCCTCTCTGATCTTTAACATAATTTTTCCTTTGCTCTTATCCTCTTCTAGCAGCACCTTCTTGGCTTCAATCTTTTTGAAGATAAATAAAGAAAAAAAAATTATTACTAAAAGAGTTTACAGCTCATAGGTGGCAAGAGGTCACCCCCAAGAAACAGTCAGACAAAAACAGAACAGACTTACAAACAAAATACATCAGAAAACCAGAAATTAAGCATTCAAGGAGCTCCGAAAGTCTGCCCCAAAATCTTCTTTCTATAGTCCTTGAAAATCTGGCAGGATTAACACCCAACCTATGACTGAAGAACTGATTCGAGCCACCACCTCTTCCCAACTTTTTTCCTTGTTATCAAAGATTCTTTTATTTCTTTCTTTCCAAACTTCCCAGCACACTGCGAAAGGAATACAGGTCCACAAAATCTTGACCTTAGAACCACCCTGAACTCTTGGCCAACATCCAAAAGTTTCAGCCTGATCTGAAATTGACCACTGGTCCCTCTTAAACAGCTTGAAAAAATAGGACCAAATTTAGGAAATGAAGCTGCACCTGTAGAACAAATGCAATATGTTTTCTTCTCCAGATAATCAAAGGATACATCTGCTTGGGAATTGAAAGCCTCAGCTCTTAATGTTGTCCTAAGTCAGAATACACCCCTTGGCTAGCAGCCAAGCAAAGGCTTCCACTCTTGGGGGCACAGGTTTCCCCCAAACTCCCTGGACTGGATCAGCTTCCACCATGTTTCTGATCAGAATTGAGTACATTGACTTGACTATAAATTTCCCATCCTTGCAATCCTTCAACCACCTGCTATCATCAACTGATGGATTGATCTCCACCAACTGCAATTTGGACAGCAGCTCCATACCACAGAACCATTTGAGACTTCGTAACAATCCAAAATAGGTACACCCTTCCGACCCAATCTGTACAACCTTGGACAGATTTCACACCTCCCTAAACCAGACCAGTTGTCCTCCCAGAATCTAATGCTGGACCCATTCCCCGCTCTCCAAGAATAGTGAGGAACAATTAAAGAATTGAAGCTCATTGTCCCTTTCCACACACATACCCCAGAAGATTGTCTTACTTCCTTTGAATCCCACCCAAGATTCACAACCCCATAGTTCCCAGCCACAACTCTCCTCCATAAAGCCTCCCTCTCTCTACCAAACCTCCACACCCACTTTCCCAACAAGGTTTTGTTAAAGACCCCCACTCTTTGCACTCCAAGACCCCCTTCTTTTTAGGCTTGCACACTGTTGAAGCATTTTTTTAATCAAAATAATATTTAATAATTTAATAACCCAAATAAGTGGGTTGGCTAGTCTGCTAGCCAAATTATCAAAACTATAAAAAAGTATCCCGTATGGGAGTTCCCTCTCTTTAAGTGGGAGGGACAGGTGTTCTTCACTTAGGAGGAGGAGGTAGTTACAAAACTACCCCACTCCCTATTTAAGCTCCTTAAGGGGAAGCTAGAGAGGAATGGAAACACTCTTCAGGGAAAATTATCTCAAGAGATTTTTAAGAAAAGTAAAGATAAAGAGAGAAGAAAAGAGAAGTGCTCAAGGGAAGGCAGGGAAGGAAAAGAAGTTTCACTAATACAGGTAGGAAAAGGAAAATCCTCTTCATGAATACTTCCTATATATGTCTTCTGCTATGTATCCTTCTTTCTCTCTCTTTTATTTTCACTTTTGAGAATGGAAATAGAGGGAAATAAACCACCTACAACCAAGTGCCTCTACTTGGTTGAAAGAGTCTCTTGGGGCAGGTTTTTGGTTTATTTTAGAGCTGGAAAATGTTCAGTGGTGACTAAAATTGTTGTAATTTTCTGTTTTATTATACTTTTTTCTTTTGTGTGATTACTCATCAATCTTCCTGATTGTAATCTTTTTTATCAGTAACAAAAAATTTTCATTGCTTAAAATAACCACAAGATTAAGAGCCTTGCACTCTACCGGCTGAGCTAGACAGGCTTTTTTATTTGAATGAAATTTTCTTTTATATTTATTACCAAAAAGGATTCCTTAAGAACTCACCATCCACTTTCTGTTTCTCTCTTATTTTCTACCAAACTAAACGCAATGTAATAAAAGAAAGAAATTTACCTCATCCCTGAATAATGTTAGAATTAAATTTTCTTTCAGTACAACCTGGAAAAAGAAAAAGTATCAAAAATAACAGATGTAAGTAATAGAATAGAACATCATGTAAAGTGGCAATAACCATTAACCACAAAATACCAAATTAAATAACAAGCTCCAACTGTGACTTAACAAAGGAAACAGGTGAAATACAATAAACTATGCCAAACCTGCCCAACAAATATAGTCACCCTATTTCTACCAGTATCTCAACCTTCTGTCTTGGTAACAAAAAAGGTGAAGATAGAAGAACAACACCCCATGAATAGAAGAATTTACATGGAAAGTATATAAAAGATCCATACGTAAAAGGATAAAGCAGGATTGGTAATTCAATTATTTTTTCATTCTATATAACACTACCAAACTTGATATCTATGTGCTCTTTGAGCCCCAAAAGCAGTATTGTCTATTTTTTTTTCAATCAACAGTAAAAGGAGTATTTTGGGGGATTAGATAAATAGTTGGGATAAGACTTAGTTAGTGACAATGATGATGATGATTAAGAGAGGAGAGAAGTACAGCATGCCCAGGTGCAATGCAAAGAAAAAAAAAGGAGAAAGGGTAAGGAAAGATAACAAAAATAAGACTTTTCTTTTATGATAACAAAAAGAAGATGGACAAAAAAGAGATCTACCACATGTTTTTCTGTTGGGAATGGTTTTCTCTTTGTTTGGGTGCAGATGGAACCCCTCGCCAAATGTTCAAGGCTTGTTTACTTCTTCCTTTGTTCACTTGAGAAAGAGAAGGGGAAGAACCCTTTGGAGGTGTACAAGAGTGGAAATATGCTGGACAATATGGGAAGAAAGGAATCAAAGAATTTTTCTGACAAGGAGCAGAGAAGCAATCATAGAAGCCATCACTGTCAGAGTTATCCATTGGGTTAAATCCTTGAGAAGCTTTGATGACATTCCCACAAATGACTTGCTTAGAAAGTAGGAGGTGGCTAATTCTTCTCTTACAAGAGCTGTTATTAGGCCGGTTTGGGTCCCACCTCCTAGTGGGTTTTTTAAACTGAATTTCAATGGTAGTAGTGAGGGGAATCCAGGCCCTTCAGGTATTGGAGGTGTTTTTTGGAATGAGAGAGACTAGGGAGGAGTTATTGCCCTTTACTCGGGACCAATAGGTGTGGGAGACTCCCTGAGGGCAGAAGTTCTGGCTGTGATGGAAGGGATCCAAAAAGCCAAGGAGCTGAATAGAAGAAAGTTGATCATAGAAGGAGATTCAAAGCTGGTAGTTAGCAAAGACGAGACTGGCTGGTAGAAATTTGTTAATGAGGAGGAACTTTTAAGTTTTTAACTCAGGATATAGAGATCAACTCTTCTGGGCTGTTCTGTAGTTGCTGTACCCTATTGTCATCTTAGAGAGAGTTAAGAGAGTTTATCTCTCTCCAGGGTGTTCTCTTGTATCTTCTTCATTAATTAATTAAGTTTCTGGTTATTGATCAAAAATAAAAAAGAGATCTGCCACTAATATTCAAACTTTGAACTTCTGTCTTTGCCCCTTCAATATAAAGAAATAATGTGAGGCATTAAAAAGAGAAGAATAACCAACATCACACTGAGAATACCATAGCAATGTCAATGCTGGTAACACGAAGTAGCTCATCAGGACAAACAAGATAGCCAAGAAGAACCCATTCCCGGTAAGAAGTGACATTTGCTAAATCTTGAGCCCTCTGCAAGGAAAAACATAAAGTGATAATGCAAATAATCAAGAACGGAACATACATTCTCGTTTAGAAAGCTTAAGAGTTCATGAATGTGCATGGATAATCTAGCATATACGATGACATTTAACAATTTCTAAGTTACCCAAGAATATCATGCATACCATTGGGTGAGCTGAATTTGTAAGTATGTCTGGATACCGAGGATGAAATGGACTTAGAAACCCCTCATTTCTCAACTTCCTGGTATCAGTAGACAGAAAAATAATAGGTCCAACAGCCTCCAAAACCTGAAAACAAAGAGTCACTCAGCCACAATAAAGCATTTCACTGAAAGGTTGTTAAGATTCTATGAGGAACATTAATGAAATTAACAGTGTATATTAAATTCATTTGTTCAGCCAAAGATTGACAAGAATATAGAATTCAAATACTTGATGTAATAGAAACTATGGTTATTAATACATGTATATAGTCAAAGTAAACTACAGATTGTAGGATACAATCAACTATTAGCGATTATATTGTGCATCTTACTTTCCAAACCCTTTCTTTCTCGGTAACAAAAAATAATAATGAAGAAGCAAAAGACTGGGTGCTATCTTATCACCCTGGCTGTTGCTTGTATTCAGATCCTTTTTGTTTTCTTTTTAATAAAATTTTCCTTTTTACTCTTCAAAAAACGATGAGGATGAGGATGAGGATGATGAAAGTGAAGAAAGAGTTAAGATGAAGAAGGGGAAGGCACTATGACCTGATGGTATTACAATAGAGGTTTGAAAAGCTACGGGAAAGGAAGACTTATTATGGCTAACCTTAACTGAAAAATCTAATAAGATAATGAAAACAAAAAGGATGTGAAATGAATGGAGAAAGAATACTATGGTGTCTCTATTTAAAAAACGGCAACATACAAACTTGCAATAATTATCATGGGACTAACTCATGAACCACAATTACAAAACTTTGGGAGAGAGTTATTAAACAAAGATTACAACATGAAACAAGTATATCAAGAAAAAATAATTTGGCTTTATTCCAAGTTCCAAGGAGATCAACCACAGAAGTTATCATTCTGTTTAGACTATTGATCAAAATGTTGAGAGAAGAAGAGACATCTTCATGTGGTATTAATTGATCCAAAGAAACTATATGACAGAGTCCAACTGTTTGGTTGGGCGGAATCGGAATATCATTCCCATTCCTGGTGGAATGGCATTCCCCCATTTGAGGGAATGGCCATTCCCTCCCCCTCCCTTGGGAATGAAATCTCATTCCTGATGATTCCAATTCCCACTCTCATTCCTATCTGAACCAAACAGACTATGGGAATAGACCATTCCAATTCCAATTCCAATTCCGATTCTGACTTCAGACCAAATGGACCCTAAGACTTTGTTTGGAAGTTATCAACCAAATTTTTAACACCTATGAAAGGCTCCAAACAAAGTGGAAACATAGATCTCTCTCTCCTCATGTGTGTGTATCCTCTGATTGAAGCATGGAGAAAACACCAACCATCTTTTCTTACAGTGTTCCTATATGCCTCTAGACTGTGGCATCTATTCTCATCATTGTTTGAAAGAACTTAGGTGACTCCCAATGAAGTGGTAGACTTATCCAAAGTATATTTGATAGGTTTTTGTATCCAGAGGCAAAATATCTTGTGGCAGTGTGTGCATGGGACTATGTTATGGGGACTGTGGTGTGAAAGAAATGTGAGGATTTTTGAAAAGAGATACAAGCAGGTGGAGGAAGTGTGTGAACTCACAACAGTAAGGGCTACTGATTGGGTTGTGATTTCTGAGGAGTTCAGAGGTATCTCCCTTAATTATTTGCTAAGGGGATCTGCCCCGAATGGGGCAGAGATGGGATGTATTTGAATATGTTTGAATATATTTGGATCTATTTTGATAGGATTTTAAATTGTAACTATTTATTCAAAAAAATGGAATGGAATAGAAATTTAAAAAACAAAATGAATTTGATATCATAAGAGAAAATGGCAGGGAGTGGGGATCCCCGTGGGGATGGGGAGTTCCTCCCCGTCCCCACCCTGCCCCATTGCCATTCCTAGTCAGCCCAAGCTTTTACCACTGTACCAAGCAATGGCCCCCTATGGTACAACAATTTAAGTAGAATAAAAAAGTGCAGGTATATTCTTTCTGATCAAACACACACACACACACACATATATATGCAAGTATAACATTTAAACATTAAAATGCTAAATATTTTTTTTGATAATTGAAAGAAATTTATAATCAGCAATGGTAAATAGTACAATGTCCCCAAGAAGAGGCACAAGATGCAACCTCTCCAAGCTAGTTAAGTACAGCTTTCCAATATACTATAACAAGTTACAATGCAGCACAAAAAAGATCCTCCCTGGAAACCCCCTGTTTGGATGAGAGTTGAGGTAAAATGGGTAAGCAGGTCAGCTAATAAAAATGCTAAATATTAGTCAATTATGTGGAAACATCTTTAGTTTATCCTTTGCAAGATGGAAAAGCATATCACCTCTCCAATACGGGGGCTCACAAAATTAAGGTCCTCATGCAACCCTTTCAAAGGTGGATCATACGAGTCTATAAATTGAAGCAAGCTGTCAGAAAGAAAATGAACAAAATATCAATAGTTATATTTCTCATTGACAAAATTCTGCAAAATGAAGATGGAAATGTAACAAATAATCGAAATATGTACATATATGACACTGTCAAATTTGACATCATGCACTCCAAATTATGATCAAAATAATTTGAATTGTTTCTCTAACCATTGAGCAATAGGGCATCTATCTGTATTAATTATTTGCTGCCCACTAATATGAGAGAGTAGGATTGACAATTTCTGTTTATTTTGAACTACAAAAACTCCTCACATTAAGCCCCCCCCCCAAAAAAAAAAAACAAAAAAAAAAAATTCTGTGCAGACAGAAATTATTGAGAAACACATGGCTAATTTGGGGGGGAGGGGGGGATATCCAAGGTCTAACATTTTAGGCCAACAGTTATAATCCATCCACGGTTTGCAATATCAGTGAGATTTGACAAATTTTCCTACAAATTTTTCCTATTATCTATGTTGTAATATACATGGGTTGTTTTCCAAATTTCTTAAGATCAAAAAACAGGCCGGGTGAAACAGCTATAGCTGTCTAACATCCATATACATTGTAACAGATGTCACAATTGCTATGTTAGGCAACTTTTTGGGGTAGGTTAACTTAATATTATTTTATCTTAAAAGTGAGAAAGAGGTGTCAGGTCGTAAGCCATTTTGTTGAAATGAACAAGCAAGTTCAAATAGTTGGGCATGCAGGTTGACATTCAAGGTCCCACATTGAGGAAGATTTTAGCAAGTCATACATGAGTTGACTCATGGACACGTGTTGAGCCACAAATCCTTATCAAACAGGTGTCCATGCAAAACTGCACAATAGATTATATTCAAAGAAGTTACACAATGGTGCCTGAGTTGGAACCCCCTTCACCTAACTATGTGAAACTAAATTTTGATGGAAGCTCCCTGGGTAATCCTGGACTTTCAGGAATTGGAGGATTCTAGAAATGAAGAGGGTGTGATGGTAGCACTTACTCAGGACTGATTGGGAATGGGGATTCACTAAAAGATGAGGCTCTGTGTTTATTACAAGGACTGAAACTAGCCAAGCAGCTTGGATTGAAGTTGGTAGAGGTTGAAGGAGACTCAAAACCAGTCATCTTGTGGATGTGCAGCAATAACCCAGGTACTTGGATGTTAAAGCAAACATTGAGGGAGATGAAAAGTCTAGTTATAGAAGTGGAAGTTACCTTCAGATGGGTGAAAAAAATGACAAATAGTTTGGCTGATGTATAAGAAAAGCAAGGGGTTCACAGGGAACAACTCTTCTGAGCAGTGTAATGGGCACAATGTAATTAATGTCTGCTGGACTAATTCCAAGCATATGTAAATATTAATTTTAATTAATGAAGTAATTCCTGTTGATGATCAAAACGAAAAGTTATGAGTGAAGATAGGATGAACGATATGTTGGGAAAGAACTGATTTATGGTTTATATCATTCTCCATGGATTCTTTCCATGCTATCATGCATGCATCACAAGTTCAATTCATTCAATCTGGAACACACCATACCTATTTATGGTTTGTATCCTTCAAATTGATGTTATTCTGCTTCCTGCACCTTGTCAAGGATATGCTACAAGGATGTGGACAAAGATTCCTTTTCCTCACCAATCCATCAATCCAATTCAAATTCATTGGGGTTAAACATAGTCCAAGACTCAAATCATTAGCAGAAGCTTTTACCTATGCATCTCCCATGGCTCCCAACTTCTTTCCTTGGTCATATGCTAAAAGAGATTGGAGGAGATCACTGTGTTTTGCAAGTTATCTTTATCTTTAAAAACCATAGCTCACCATCCAATCCCAGATAGAAGAGAAATGTGTTTAATTGAACCATACCACCATTTTTTAACATGAGCTTGGCCACTAGGGGTCTGGCAGAAATAAAATCAGAATCCCCACTCCTTTAGGCCAAGGACTCTCACGTCAGCTTAAACTAAATATTGGAAATTTGGAACAGAAATAACAGCAGAGGAAATTATCACTTTCTTAAAGGATACCCAGTTCCCGACCCCATTGCTAAATCAGAGACAAAACATATAATTCACTTTCCTACTCCATTGGACTAAAAACAATGCAATATCCCTTTTCTTTTTCGTTTTTATCAAAAACAAAAGAAATAGGTGCCTCAAATCTAACGGTCTGTTTGGTTCACAGTCAAAAATGGAATCGAAACTCATTGGAACAGGAATCGGAATGGTCTATTCCCCCCGCCTGTTTGGTTCAGATTGGATCTGGAACCAGAATCAGAATCAGCTGGAATGGGAACCGGATTCTGATTCCACCCAACCAAAGTTTGGAATCAGAATGGACCATTCCGATTCCCATTCCAGACCCCTAAGCCCATGAACCAAACAGACCCTAATGAAATAGGCCATAGAAACTCAATGGAAGAAAAAATAGACTCTGGCAGAAATTTGTATACTTCAACATTTATAAGAAAGAAAGGGCTGAAAATTGTAGCATAATCCTGTGTAATTACTGTTTCATCTAACATTGCTATTGATGTTTCTTTTTATAAGAAAAATTAGCAAATTACTCATGTTCACGGTGTCCTTTTACAATTACCAGCAATTACATAAAAATTGGTTTAGTCTTCTTCAGCTATAGCATGACAATAAGTAATGTTTTACTATATTATGTCAAAAGCATCAAGAAGTTGAAAGAATTAGAATACCAAGGCTTTAAATTCAGTAATCTGGCCCATTTTCACAGGGTCAGAAAATATAATCCTACCAACAAATCTTTTTCCTACCGATGATAAAACTCACAGTCTCGGCCATTTCTTATCATTGAATGCAAAAGATTATACATTTGCAGCAGCATCTTCCTGGGTATCTGCCATTAAAAAGTAAATTATTAGTGTAATTTTTTCTTTCTTTTTTTACTTTTGTGCACTTGTGGTAGTCCTAGAAAATACACAGAGAAATAAAAAAGGAACTTTTCACTACATAATATTCAACCGTGAAGAAGCACAGAGTAAAGTAACCTGCCTTCTCAGAGAAGAGATTAACACGGACAAAGGAACAAAAGAGATCCATAAAGGCATGCAGAATCAACGAATTCTGATGAGGCTGCAAAATATTCACACCTCTCGCATATATCAAATAATGACATCAACTATAACAATTTATATTTTATGGTATAAGCCAGCAACTTACCAGCAAAGTAATGACAGTACTGCTTAGATCCAATATAAGTCGCAACGCTTGTTCTCTAAATGCCATGAGATCAAGAAGGAGCTAATGAATACCAAAAAGTAACAACCAAGTAAATACCAAGGTGGTTGGTGTGAAACCATAATTGTAAATTGCTACCAAAATAATAGCTTTGTATGGTTCAATGGAACAAGGATAAGAAAACAAAATAATAATATGCTTATCAGTTCAAAATTTATCCAATTGAAGAAAAAGGAACCAAGTCTTACAGAAGGACAATGTCGATAAATATTATAGCTTATTTCTTTTGTTACTGTTTATCCATTTTTTATGCATATATTTACTTATTGTAAGGTCAGGGGTATTTTGGTTATTGTCTCTGTATTTTACGTGCAGTATATATGGTTACATAGCAAACAGAGAGATGCCCCTAACTTTTGCATCTTTCTTTTCTTTCTTCATCTTTAACTCTATTTCCACAACCCTCCAAGCACCTTTTCCCTTTACTTTTTTGATGAATAGCAGAAAAAAAAATTGATAAATGAATAAAGTTGTTATTAATAGAGAACCAGTGAGCTTACAAACAGCCTAAGAAGAGGCACGAGTTGCGACCTCCTCTTTAAGGATGAAAGCTAAAAACTCACACTAATAAAGAAATCAGATTACAAAGTAGCCCAGAACAAAGAAACCCTTGAGACCCCTTCTTTAGCAAGAGAATCAGCCAAAACATTTGCTGATCTGCTAACCCACTGAAAGTTAACTGCCATGTTTCTTGTAAGCCATTTAACTCTTTTTAGGAGATCCCTATAAACCCAATTAACAGTATCTGGGTTTGCCAACCAACCCACAACCACCTTTGAGTCTCCACTCCGAGTTGGTCGGCAAATTGTATTCCTTGTACTGCTGCCGATATCTCTGCCCTTGTAGAATCTCCCTCTCCCACTGGTCCTGGGTCCAAGGAAAGAATATTGCTATCCTTATCTCTCAAAACCCCTCCTATGCCCGAGGGTCCTGCGTTCCCTTGACTACTCCCATCAAAGTTCAATTATACAACACCCTCCAGAGGGGGTAGCCAGCTAGCTTGTATTCTAATCTTTTGAGAAGATGTGGAAGCCACTGCTGCCCAGTTTCTTCTGAGATCATCATGGGAATAATTCTCAAAAAGTGCTGAGGTTTTCAGCCAAAGGGTTGCCCTTCTCAAGATACACTCTTTTACTTCAGAGATACCCCTGCTATCTCTCCCCACTACATTTTATTTGCAACTGGGCCAAAAAATATTGCGTTCTAATTACCCCTTCTTTTGTTAAACAATCAGCCAGACTGTTTGCCTATATTGGTACCCATTGTATAATTAATTGCATGTCCCTTGAGTAGACCTGTTCACGGGCTGGGCTTCGGGCCTGACTTACACTGTGTTGGGCTTGGGCTTCGGGCCAGGCCCCATTCATATTACAACAATGCCCAAAAAAGACTATCTCTTCCCACCCTTTGTTTGGCAAGTGAGTCAGCAAAGGAGTTTGCACTTCTCTTAATCCATTGAAGCTTAATTTCCATCTTGAGTCAGCTGTTTAAATTTCTTTTTTTCATTTAAAAATTTCCAGAATCCCATCTCTTCATTCTGCAACCAGCCAATAACCAACATCGAGTCACCCTCCACCAACAAATATTTTTATATTCAACTCTCTTTCTCTCTTTACCCCTTCCAAAACTGACAAGATTTCAGCTCTTAGGGAATCCCCAATTCCAATGGGGCCCAAAAACAAGGCAACAATCCTTCCACCCTCATCCCTGAAAACTCCTCCAATACCTGATGGCCCTGGGTTTCCATCACTGCTACCATCAAAATTCAATTTGGTGAACCCACCAGCCGGAGGGGACAAAATTGGATTAGTGACTGCTTTAAAAGGAGTTCAGTGGGTCACATATTTCCAATTCTTAATAATATCTCCTGCTGTAAAACCCTCAAAGAGCTTCATAGTCTTAACCCACTGAACCACTTTAACAGTTATAGTTTCTAAGATGACCTCCATCTCTTGTTAAGCTTCATAGTCTATTGTTAAGCTTTTGGAAGGAGTTTTTATTGATCCAAGTAAATTTGACTCCAAAATTTGGACTCTTAACTCCTCTAATACTTTATCTTGTGCTTCTTACCTCCATGGTCTCCTTGGACTGTTTTTTTTTTTTGGAAGAGCAAAAATAAAATTTTATTAAATAAAAAAAAAACAATACAGACAATAGGTGACAAGATGGCACCTAGCTTACAAAACAAAACAAACTGGACTAAGGCATAGCCCAGAATAAAACTGAAACAAGTTACAATAATTGAATCTCAAGTATGTTCCAGAAATTCTCCCCCAATTCTGATCTGCTAACTTGATCAAAGTCTGGTAACACCCATACCCAATGTCCCAATCTGCAACTACCTTCCCCACCAGAACTTCCTCCTTGGA
Source organism: Nelumbo nucifera (assembly GCF_055504915.1). Lineage (NCBI taxonomy): Eukaryota > Viridiplantae > Streptophyta > Magnoliopsida > Proteales > Nelumbonaceae > Nelumbo > Nelumbo nucifera. The sequence goes on from NC_142655.1 coordinate 55,894,961, forward strand.
CTCAAATCTCTCTGCAGCTTTACCCGTTAATGAAATTTGGAGGGGTCCGGTGCCACCCAAGATAAGAAATTTCTGCTAGGAAGTCTTCTATAATAAAATTAATTCTTGTAAAACAATGCAAAGAAGAAGACCTAGCTTGTGTCTCTCCCCATATATCTGTATTTCGTATAAAGCTAATGGTGAAAGCACCAGCCATCTACTAATCTCTTGTAATTATGTGACTGATATTTGGGATTACTTCTTTTCATGTTTTGGTTATAGGTGGCATCTCCCAGGGCAAATGAAGAATATATTTGACTCATCCTTTTTCTCTCCCGCATGAAAGAGGATAAAATCCTTTGGACATGTACAAGGGTGGCAGCTTTGTGGTGTGTGTGAGAGCAAAGAAATTCAAGGCACTTTTAAGGAGAAGGAAAGAGATGTTGCAGAGGTCATTAATAGAATCTTGATCAAGGTAGCTCATTGGGTCAAAACATCGGATTTACTTGCTCCTTTCTCCATTGATGATATCTGTAGGAGGTGGCAATTAGTGACTAAGTCAAATGTCATCATTGAAGGCAATTTCAAGGTTGTCACAAATTAGTTGAACAGAAACTAGGATGGATCACGGCACCATAGACATATTGTAAGGGAAAGAAACATATTGGGATAGCTGAATACTAAATTTAGTTGGGTTCCTCGAGCAGCAAACAGAATAGCTGATGGGTTGGCAACAGAAGGGGCAACAAGAGAAAATCTGTTTTGGGGTGTGCTTTTGTAATGGGTCTCACTAAGTATCACATCGATGATGTGGCTAACTGAAGCTATCCACTTATGTAACTTAAAAGCACTTTCAATAATTGTAATAAAATTTGTTTTGTTACTGATTGAAAAAATAAAAATGTCCAAGGATCTCTCTCATGTGATCTATAAGGTGATGGCAACATTTGTTCATTCATTCAACTGCAAATGTAATCTCTCTCTCCTCTCCTGTGTATGTAAAGAGTGTGGTCAGGCTAGTGTTCACCATTCATATGTGTCAACCCAGTAGGCATAATTCTAAATTCGTAATTCATATGGATGCCAAATCAGATGCAGGTTTTTCTGAGCCATTATGAGTCAACTCATGGTCATCTGTCAACTTGCAAATCCGAGCATAAACTAAGGTCTCCCTGTAAAACTGATAATAATAATAATTATTTTTTTAAGAAAAATAGCAAGACAAACAACATCAATAATCTAAAAAACTTATAAATCGTGTTTGGTATATGAGATGAACATCTCTAGCCAAACCCCACAATGGCAATTGAAATTTTAAGGTGCAACTCCATACCTGGATCCAAGGCTCCAAGCCTTGCAAGTACACTTCTGCGTTATCTTGTAAAGCATCCAGAGCAAGCTTATCAACCTGTATGTATATTTGCCATGGGATAAAAATGAACAATTCCTGTTTTCACCAAAGAAATTCCACCAAACAATGAACAAACAAAATCTTACTCGTTCCAGTTGTAATTTGCTAGGATGCTCTGGAAATTTCTTTGAAACCAGCATACATATTCTGGGGTGGTTGGGAAATACACCTGCCTTCCAAAAAGCATCTGAAAACACATGCGAAACCGAGTCCGGATAATCCAGAATTTGATTCAATCTATACATCTTAGCCGATAAACCTTCTGCAACTTCAGTGAGCTGAACAACCAATTGCATATTCAAACCCTTCTGAGATAATCCTGCATTCTGCGTTGGACCTTCTGAACCCATTTGCTTCCAGCTGGTAGATGACATTGGAGAAGACATTTCAGAACTCAAGTACTCAGACCATCTAGATGGGCCACCCCATTCCCTCGATCTTGTAGGGGTGGGTGATGCATCTCGAGCAGAAGAATGATGCCTTGGCCTCTCCATGAATTAATCAGTCAAAGTCTCTGCAAATAAGTTCGGTTTAGGGTTTAAGACACCAAAATTAAGAATTTACAAACAATAGTGCTAACAAATTAGTTCGTATACATTCTATACTTCTCAACTGAAAAACACGACCTGCATTTCTCTCTTTGAAGACCTTCTAATTCACACATTTACTCTACAGAACTAAAAACCCATATGCAAATAAAAGAATAACGCAATTTTGCTCTTTAGACTCGTTTCAACCTATGATTCCAACGGATCTCTACAACCCTGAAGTGGGCTTTGATAATTAAGAAGAAAACCGATTGGATTCGAGCAATTCCGACGCGCATTGGCGGTGTTCTTGCGGAGAAGAGAGATAAAATAACAGAAACTTAAATGAAGAAGCGAGAAAAAGAATTACACTTGTTTCGTACACTAATAGCAGCTTCAGCTTCTACAATCAGAGAAACACTTCCTAATCCAGATTTCAGATCTGAGGATCCCCCAACAAGAACAGTAAGAGACCGAGGTAGCAGAGTTGGTTGGTTCAGTAAACAAACTGGTTTTTCAGTATTAAGACACAGATTTTTGGGCTCTTTAAGACACAGAACCGTTTTCCGTGGTTTATGAGTTCTGACATGCGAGCAGGGCCTACGCCTTAATCCCAATGAGCCACACCACAAGAACGACACATACATAAAATACACTGTACAGCAACCACCATCATAATATTGTACTCCTATCAATCTCTGAATAGTTATTGATTAATGATCAATACCCCAACTCCCTAAGCTAGAATTGCCCGTCTGATCTGAAACAACCTGATTGGGCCATCGTCAAATAGTGGGTCCCTGAAATCTTAACCAGGGGATTGGTATCAGATACATGGATTAGGCTTCTAGGTGAGATATAAGTAGGCTCTATGAGGCAAAATTAGACGGTGTAGATCATCTAATTGGATGGTGCAGATTTTTTGATCAAACATTAAGTAAATGAGAGGTATACGCAATATGATTTGGGAGGTAGCTGTATGGAAGGTCATTGACTTTGTTTTTATTTGTTTTGGTAGTAGGGAGGCTACAGTGTATATTAGGTGCGTAGATAAGAAAGAGAGAGTGGGAGTCAGTGGAGGACAAGCTTGGCTTCTACATTAAGCCAGCATGATTGGAAGCAAGGTTGTAAGTTGTAAGTTTCTGCCCACCATGTTCTTTAAGAGGATCAGAAGATTTTATGGTATCATAGGTAATCCAGCCAAGAACAGGCTAGACGAGGTTGGATGCAAGAATATTTTAACGATTTGGAAAAATTACTTATATGAACACTTCTAAATTTTCGTTTTTTTTTTTATTTTATTGTAAGGTCACGTGCTTTGCACGTGTGCAAAGTAAAGATAAAAATGGTATAAGTAGATGTACAGTTGGATCAGGTTAAGTCGAGTTGAGGTCCATCCTAATTCAACTCAAGCTGTTAAAACCTTAACCCTAATTGAGGGTGTTCACGGGTTGATTTGTTTCGTTTATAGGCTATTTGGCCAATCAACTAACCTAGTTGGGTTGGGAAGTTAGTCACCCAAAACCGATTGACCAGTGATGAAAACTGATCAGCTTGGATTGTATCTATTTGGATCGATTTTCGATTTGGTTGATTAATTCCAAAATTTAAATTTAATAAATTAAATTTATAAAATAAATTAAAATTTAAAGAATTATAATGGTATTGTTAAAAAGTAAATTTAAAAAAAAATACAATATAAAATATTTTAACCTAGGAAATGTGGGAACTTTCTCACTTTTCCATATGAAAAAATAATATATATATATATATATATATATATATATATATATATATTAGGTCAGATTACAAAATGATCAAACCGAAATCAACCCGATCTCTGAGGTTAACATAAATACTAAACTGAAATCGACCAAAAATAATTAGAAAACGGACCAACTGGAGTTATACTAAGTCAAGTAGATCGGTTTCATCAGTGTGATGAACAGCCCTAACCCTGACACAACCGTAAAACTTTGGATTAGGTCAAAATGGGGTTGGGCTCTGGTTGACCAGACTTCACTACTTATTTTGCCAAATGTTATTATTTCCTAGACTCAAGGGTTAAAGTTAATTCAATTTAGCATTATCATGTTTAAAAGAATACTAGTCATCCATGTAGGGAATTAATGTAGTCAATAAATTTATTAAATAAAAATGTTATTTCGTAATCAAATCTCCAGTAGTAGAGTATGATGATAAATGTTGGTTTAATTTGGATCAATGGGTAGAGTTTGTCTTAGCCCAATTAAGAATGCCATAAGACTCTTGCCTTAATTTTGCCAAACAAAATGGCTCAGCCAATAAAACGGTTAGGCTCAGTTTGGAAGCAGTACAAATGCAAATATGTAGAGTGCAAAACCTTATATTTTGCATTTGCACTTTATATATTTGCATTTATGTTCTTTCCAAACTGAGACTTAAGCTGCGTTTGGTTGAAATGTAATTTTATTTGCACTAGTGTAAATTCATGAGAGTGTAAATGAAAAAAAATGCAAATTCTCATTTAATTTTTTTTTTGGGGTTTTACTTTATTCTGCTTCATGTCTTAACTTACTTCATTTGTACTGCAATCAAATAAAATAAGATAAAATTTGAAACAAAAATAGCACTCAAATCATTTGTACTGCCATGGTTTTGCATCAGTGCAAATTTATTTGCATTGCAACCAAACACAGCCAAATGGTTTTTGGGACTTTTACAATGTAAATACGACCAGATTAATTGACTCAGCCCAGTACACAAGTTAGTTCAAATGGTCTTTGAGACTTTTACACCATAAGTACAATTCGATTAATTGAACTAAGTGGAAACTTCAGTTAATAGAGCATTTAGATAACTAAACTGGTCAATAAAATGACTCGACCCAAAAAAAGTGGTTGGTTCAGACCGTTCTTGGGTCCCTTACACACAATGTAAGTACAATTGAGTTTATATTCAAACCCTCCACTGACTTGATCTAACATCGCACATCTCACTATGAGACTGGGACCCACCATAAAAGTAGGACCCACCATGTACAAGATGTGTGGTGTGAGATTATGTTGGTAGAGGGTTACAATGTGTTGGCAGGTGATCCAGATTCAAAAATTACTAGTATTAAGTAATGTTTTTATGTAATTACTGTTAATTACAAATAACAAATTAACATAATTATTGTTCATTAATATTTACTACTAATCAATGTTAAAATAACTACTATTCATTAATAGGGGTAAAATCAAATAAATATAATATGGTTTATATTCATTTTTTAGTAGCAACATTATTGTTATTAAGTGCTGATTTGCTACAATTATTGTTTTGGCTTCAAAAAAATATAATTATTGTTAATTATAAATAACAAATTAACATAATTACCGTTCAAAGAATATTTACTATTAATTGGTGTTAAAATAATTATTGTTAATCAACAAAATACCCGTTCCATGGAACACAACAACTACAATCCTAGTATAGGGGTGCAAGTCGAGCAGGTTGGGTCGGGTTTATGGTCAACCCAGGCCTGGCCCTAAAATTTGGGCTTAAGACCCGAGCCCAAGGTCAAGCTTGACTTTCCCAAGCCCAGCCCGCCCTATAATTTGATGCACTCGGTTTGGGTTTGGGCTCGGATCGGGCTGGGGTTGGTCAATGAACCCACTATAAAATTATACATATATAAATGTATTTATGTAAATATATATACATACATTTATATATGTATGTAAATATGTATGTAAATATGTATGCAAAATATCTATACAAATATGTATGCAACATTTACATATATACATATATATATGTATAAATGTATATAATTGGACCGGGCTCTCGCTACCTAAGGGCTAGGCCCGAGCCCAACCCAAAAAATAAAAAACTATCTTCTAGGGCCCGAGGACCAAAAATCCAAACCCAGTTCGCATAAAATTCTGGGTTGAGCCAGTGCGGGCTCGGGTTGGGCCCGCCTAAGTTGTACCTCTATCCTAGTATCAGGATAAACCATCTAATGGCTTGGCCTCTTTTGGCTTTGTTTTGGAAAGGACCAGGGGGAAGTAGTCCATCTCATTTCTTAGCTCGTGGATGCTCTGCTCCAATTCATCTATTCGTTAGCTCATATGGAATCAAACATTGCTTGAACATTGGATTGCATCTAGTAAAGAAGATTTTGCACAAAAAGAAACGTATTGGCAGTGCTTTACTTAAAATCTTCTAAATCATGTTTTATCCATTTTGATATGATTAATCGCTCTTTTAGTCTTTTCCTCCTCCCTTTCTGCTTCATTTGTAATTCGGATTAGCTAAATGAGATGGTTGTTTAGTAGGTTGTGGAACCAAGCTCATACTGTTGTCGTCCTCACCAACAAACCTCTAAGGCAAATCTTACTCAAGCCCGAGGTCTCCAGTCGATTGACGAAGTGGTCCGTTGAGCTCAGCGAGTACGATCTCCAATATAAGCCGCGAACTGCTATCAAAGCCCAAGCCTTAGCAGATTTTGTTGCATAATGCACTTTCGACTCCGAAGTCCCCAGGCCGGTTGAGCACGAGGCCCCCAGCTCGGACAAGCCCGAAGCTCCTAGGCCGGTCGAGTCTGAGCACCGTGAGGTTGCAGCCGGTACGACATCTCTCCTAGTTAGGCCGAGCGCGAACTAGGATGAGGAGCCCTGGATCCTTAACGTAGATGGCTCCTCGAACCAGCAGGGCAGTGGAGCTGGAATAGTCCTGCATGGCCCAAGCGGCACAAAGTTGGAGTACGCACTACGCTTCGAGTTCGCAGCATCCAACATTGAAGCAGAGTACGAAGTGATAACTGGACTAGCTCTAGCCAAAGAAATGAAAACCAAGCACATTATCATCTACAGCGACTCCCAGCTCGTGGTCAATCAGGTCACAGGAGAATACGAAACTCGCGAACTGACCATGATTGCTTACTTAGCCAAAGTACAGGAGGCTCTGCTCAACTTCCAGTCATACTTCATCAGGCAAATCCCAAGGTCGGAGAACGTCGACGCCCTGTCCCGGTTGGCCAGCACCAATGATAACACCATGAGGATCGTGTACATAGAGGACTTGCCTTGGCTTAGCATTCTCGGGGGGGGGGGGCAGAGGTGGTCACTCCCGTCGTTCAAGCAGAGCCGAGCTGGATCGACCCGCTCGCGAGCTTCCTGCTACACGGGACCCTCCCTGCGGACCGCAATGCTGCCAGAAGGGTAGAGCGTCAAGCGGCCAAATACGTCATAAAAGATGAACGGCTGTACCGAAGATCCAACACGCTCCCCTACCTGCGCTGCCTGCCACCTTCCGAAGCCGAGCTTGTACTTCGCGACACTCAGGAAGGCCTGTGCGGCGGACACTTGGGGGGCAGGGCCCTCACCCAAAAAGCACTACGACAAGGGTACTACTGGCCAACAATGAAAGAAGACACCACCGAACTTGTCAAGAAATGCGACAAGTGCCAGAAGCACGCCAACATCCATCATCAGCCCGCTGCCGACCTCAAATACCTCACCAGCCTGTGGCCTTTTGCACAATGGGGTATCGACATACTTGGGCCATTCCCACAAGCGACAGGCCAGAGGAAGTTCCTAGTGGTAGTAGTGGATTATTTCACCAAGTGGATAGAAGTTGAACCTCTTGTAACAATTACAGCCCGAAACGTCTACAACTTCTTTTGGAAGAACATAGTGTGCCGCTTTGGTTTACCTCGAGTGCTAATCTCTGACAACGGCAAGCAGTTCGAGGACATAAAATTCCATAACTGGTGCCAAGACATGGGGATATGACAGAACTTCACTTCGGTTGCACACCCTCAAGCAAACGGTCAAGCAGAGGTTACGAACATAGCTATTCTTCGCGGAGTGAAAGCACGCCTAGATCGAGCTAAAGGACTATGGGCAGACGAGCTACCCAGCGTTTTATGGGCCTACCAAACCACAGAGAAGACCGCCACAGGAGAAACTCCCTTCAACCTCACCTATGGCACCAAAGCAGTCATCCCAGTTGAAATCGAGATCCCCTCGTTACGACTAGAAGCCTACAACGTTAAGGCAAATGGAGACGAGCTACGTACCAACCTCGACCTACTCGACGAAGTAAGGGACCTCATGTATAATAGGACAGCAACTTACCAACAAAGAGTAGCCCAGTACTATAACGTCGGGGTCAAGAAGCAGAACCTCCGCTCGGACCGGCGTTGGCAAGCTCGGACCGAATTGGGAAGGACCTTACCGAGTGAAACGAGTTATCGGGGAAGGAACATACGAGCTCGAGACCCTCGAAGGGAAACAAGTACTTCGGGAATGGAATATTGTCAACTTAAGGCAATATTACCTGTAACTACTGAGTAGACCATGAGCCACTCCCGGAGCCTAAGGGCCAAAATGTCGAGCTAACACGACCTCGGCGCGATGAGACCCAGTTGCCTCTATGGTATGGGCGAACTATTGAGTAGACCATGAGTCACTTTTGGAGCCTAAGGGCCAAAATGCCGAGCTAACACGACCTCGGCGCAACAAGACCCAATCGCCTCCACGGAATGGGCAAACTTCAAGGGCAGACTATGTCACCCCCTCAGCCTAAGGGCTAAAACACCGAACTAATAAAGACCTCGGCATTAGGAAAGACTTAGCCGCTTCAGTAACGAAGGCAAAGTATGGAATATCAGAGGCATAGTCAGCTCGGGTTTAAACCCCACGGAGCATGGCTCGTCTCGGCTCATTGGTTAAACCAAAGTATAGGCAACAAACGTGTAGTTCGGGCATACATTGTGACCGCTCCGCGGTATACTATAGAGATGCCTTAAACAGGATTGCCGAAAGGTCTTATAGCCCTAATAGCTCGAAGTGATGAGATTGCTTTAGCAAAAATAAAAAGAGCACACCTTACTTGGAAGAAAAGGGAAATTTCATTACTGTCTCAAAAAAAAAAAAAACAACAACAACAAAACAGCAACCGAACTAAAAAGCTCAAAAAAAGTCTGATATAAAATAAAAGGGCGCAACTGCCTAGCAAAAGATCCTTTCAAGACCGGGTTTATGGTACCCGGGAGCCACCAGAAGTCAAAGCAGATGATCAAACGCCACCGAAGCCTCAGGGATCCGCCACCTCGTCCTCATCCTCCGAAGAGTCAGGCTCCTCTTCCTCCGCTTGGTCCGCCGTCTTGGGAAACAGGCCCTTCATAGTGATTCCGTCGAGGTTGAGCCCAAAGAATTTATTCCGGACCAACCACCGGCAGAGCTTGAACCCGGAGTGGTATGAACTTGAGCCATACTCTACCTGGAGGTCATGATATTCCTGGGAGTCTTTGAAGTTCCAGACCGCCTTCTCTCGCTCGGCCTCCACCATGTTGTCGAAGTTCCGAGTTCGGTCCAGAAGAGTGGACTCCAAGTCCCGAACCTGTTGGCGAAGGAGCTCCCTCTCCGCCGCCACCCTTGACGACTCCTCCCTGTAGCGCGCACTCTCTTCAGAAAGCCTGGCAATCTGTGCCTCCTGGTCTCGGATGAGCAGCTCCTAGGACTTGCTCCCCTTGTGAGTGTGAAGGAGCTCGCCCCGAGTCCGGTCGAGCTCGCCCTGGAGCTTCTGAATGTTGACCTTCTGGTTATGAGCGCCGCAGGAGTGGACATGCGTCTGGAGGGCCATGGCGTGCATGGCGGTGTTTACCTGCCAACAAGTGACTGGAGTCAAAGGACAACAAAAAAGGAAGGAAAGACGAAGGAGAAGAGAAGGACCACTTACCACCATACAGTGAGAGGCGGCAAGCGTGACAAGATCCCCAGGCTACATCGCCCCCCACTTAGCAACCTCTTCATTGCAGATCGCTCTCCGACTCCTCCGATGAGCCACAACAAAGTCATTTATGCCCTCCCAGTTCCCCACTAGGAGCCGCGGATAGGGAAACGACTGAGAAGAACCCGAGGGGACTACCCCTTGCTGTGGGAGCTCGCCCTCCTCGAGGCTGGCCCCGTCGGCACCTCCTTCGGATGGGGGTGGTGGAACTTCGGGCGGCGGATAGGTGAAGCCTGGCTCAGCAGACCCGAACTCGGTACCCCCAGAGGGGGGAGTCTGGTTGGGGGGCGACCACTTCACTTTGCGCCTCTGGTTGCTCGGAAGAAGACGGCGCAAGTCAACACCAGACATGATGGCTGCCAAGAAGAAACCATAAGATATTAGTTCGGTAAGAACAAAGTATATGTATATACACAATATTGTGACAAGGTACTACGCGACCTAAAGAGGCAACCTACCCGGGCTCAGGCCGGCCTGCACGAGCTTCTCCTCGATCAAGTAGTCTGAACAGAGGAAGCCTACTGATGCCCAGGACAACATCATTTTTTGAGTTTCAGAGTCCAGCTCGACCTCGGAGTCCTGGATGGTGCCCCTCCAAGAAGTAGGGAAGGGCCACCCCTCGGGGTTGCGGACCAAAAAATAATCCTGCTTCCAGGCGGGAATTTTATTCGGTAGCTCATGTAAGAGCTTGTAGCCACGGCGGGGGGAGAGGTAGTAAAGACGCCTCTCCAGTGGAGCCCCAAGGGTGGCATTCTTTATACAAAGAATAGCAGAAAATATGTCAAGGTCCAAAGGAAGACAATATTCACAGCACAAGGATATAGTCCCAACCATGTTCCGAATGGCGTTGGAATGAAGCTGATCGATAGTGACGTTAAAATGGTTTAGCACCTCCACTATCAAGGGGTGCAGGGAGAGACGCAGGCCAGCCTCGAGCTACTCCTGGTAGATGACTATCTCGTTGGGGTCGTGCTCCCACGGAAAGTTACCGGTGGGAAGGCAGTAGACAAGGTCCCCAGGAAGGTGAAAATAGCTTATTAGAGACCTAAGTCTCCCCACTGTCATAGAGGAAGGGCCAAAAGTATCAGGTTCCCTTCCCCGGGAAGTGGAGGCTCTGTCACCGGAGGTCTGCCGAGCCCCCGGGACATGTTCTCAAGCTCCCCCCGAGCCCGAGGGAGCATCATCATCCTGGTCACCGCCCCGGTGGTGAGTATGGTACGGGTACCTAGACATGATTGACAGTAATCAAGACTCACCGGAAAAGACGGGACGAAGTAAACTGAGGAATTCGAGTAGACTTGACAGATGCGTGACCTCAGAATCCGAAGACAACAAGATGGCATGAGAGAAAGTGAGACCTAGAGGGCCCTCCTATTTATAGTCTTCGCGTCTCTGAATCAATGGCCCGGATTAAGGCAGATCTGACGGTTCGCAGGTGTGCTGACCGCACGCCATCTGAAACCGAAAGGCGATTGGTTGCACGTCTCCCATGATTGAAGCAACGACGACTGCACGACATCCAGAGTTAAGAGCCACCCCAGCACGTTTTCGGAATACGAAAGGTCAGAAAATCTCCTGATTCCCGCGAACACATTTAATGTGAGCAGTCAATCAAGTTTGAATTTTGGTCAAATCAATCCATCATACTTCATGAATTCCTTGCGCTAAGGCAACACTCTTAGCTCGAGGAGTGGGGGGGCAATTGATGGATGATGATTTGACCCGACCTATGAAGTGATGACACGTGGACCTGACTCAGCACGGGCAACAGCTCAGCGTCATAGCCTGATCACGGCTAAGTAACAAGCCCATAGAGCAGCTCGCTATATCATAGTTCGTTGTAGGAGGAGCTCGCTACAACACAAGTTCTAGGTCCCCCCGAGCTACCCCAAAGAGGATACTCCAAGATTGCTTCAGCTTGCGAGCTAGGGAAACCAGCTCGCTCTTGCCCCTAAGTGAATAAGTCACCCCAGAGAACAGCCTTACTAAGGGTAACCCCGAAGTATTCCTATGCTTGCTACAAAGTAGCTTGCGAATGAGCAACGCAGACGTTTCTCAGGAAACTTCTACCTAACAAATCGTACCAATCAGACAGCGCCACGTCTCTTGACTGATGACGCAGTCCTTGTCCTTTCGACAGTCTGCACCCATGTTTCTCAGCAGGCGGAGGCGTGCCTGCTCCTTTAAGACGTGTCACTCATCCGAGCAAGAGGTACGCTGAAATGATCACCTGCGCAGTCCTGGCAGGTAACGACTGCGACAGGGGCCCAGTGGCGGTTACACCCGATTTAACAGTAATTCCCCTATAAAAGCCCTTGAGGCAAAGGAGAAGAGAGCTCTCTCAGACTTTTGAATACTTCCGCACTCTCATATTCTCAACCTGAGTCTTTACTTGCTCGCAAGCTAATCTCTCGAGCATAGTGATAAAGCGCAACCTACACTTTTAGCTTTCGCACTCTCTTTTTTCTCCTTCCCCAACGTTCTGACTTAAGCTTCAGAGTATTCCCACTAGGTAAATCCCCGGGAATCCTTCTTCTCATCTTCTCAGGTGTCGTCCGTTGCCAATAAGGAGCCAGTCAGCAGCCAGCTAGGAGTGCCCAGATCGTGCCGCATCAACACTCACTTAGGCCATTTTTTTAACGTGCACTACACACACTATTCTTAATTAATTAAGAGCCTTACACTCAACCTCCTCAAACTGTAGTGAGTACTATTTTACTTCAACATCTATAATGGGGCACAATTTGATGATGCTTTCCCAAGTCATCTAGAGATTCGTTTTTACCCATTTAACTTAATTCCAGGGATCTCCTTTCACAAAGGTTAGGTGTCCATCACTAATGACTTATGTAACAGGATTCAAACCCATTCTTACTGATGCCTCATAAACTACCTTAGAAGTTTGTGCTTTGGTTAATAAATCTCAAAGGTTCTTTTCAGATCTTATAAAATCCAAAGTAATTGTACATTCGTTGAAGTATTACCTTACTAGGTTATGCCTTATGCGGATGTGCCTCCTTTTACCGTTGTAAGTTTTGTTATTGGCTTTAGATATCACTGTTTGGCTATCACAATGGAGAGATAAAGACTGAACCGTTTGTGGCCAAAGTATTACATCTGCCAGTAAGTTCCATAGTCACTCTGCCTCAGACCCTACCAATTCTAATGCAATGAATTTAACCTCCATTGTTGAACTAGTATTATATGATTGTTTTATCAGTTTCCACAATACCACTCCACCACCTAGGGTAAAAACATATCAATTGGTGGAGGTACTATCATTTGAATATGAAATCCAATTCACATTAATAAAGCCCTCTAAAGCAGGAGGAAACTTGAGCAGTGTAAAGTTGTAAACCAAAATTTATACTTCCTTTTAAATATTTTAATAACCTCGCTAGAGTTTTTCAATGTTCATTTCTAGGATTGAGTATGCTGACTTAATTTTCCAACAGTTATTTCTATATCTGGTCTTATGCAATTCATTAAGTAAGAAATAGATCCAATTATACTTCCATACTCTTTTTGTGAAACATGTTCTCCTACATGTTTCCTTAAGTGAATATTAAAGTCAAAAGGTGTTTTAACAGGTTTACAGTCATAATGTCTAAATTTTTTAAAACTATTTTCTACATAGCGTGATTGGGAGAGAATAAAATTTCCTTGTTTATGGATTTTAATCCTCAAGATTACATTTGCCTCACCCATGTTTTTGGTATCAGATTTGAACATTAGAAATTGTTTTGTTTCTTTTACTACCTCTAGACTTGTTCCCATTATTAGCATATCATCAACATACAAACAGATCTTGAATCCTATCATTTACAAACTTGCTATAGACGCATCTATCGGAATCATTCCTATTAATATCCATTGGTTACTAATACATTATTAAATTTTTCATGCCATTGTTTGGGAGCTTGTTTTAAGCCATACAAAGGCTTAATTAGCTTGCATACTTTATTTTCTTGTCTTGGCATTATGAAGCCTTCAGGTTGTTTAATATATATTTCTTCCTCTAATTCCCCATTTAGGAAAACCATTTTTACATCTATTTGATGAACTACCGGTTTGTAAATGGATGCTATATCAAACAAGACTCTAATTGTAATTAACCTTGCAATTAGGGAATAAGTATCAAAGGAATCTACATCTTTCTATTGTTTGAAACCTTTAGCAACTAATCTGGCATTGAATTTATCTATTGTACCATCTGGTTTCAACTTTTTCGTAAAAATCCACTTATAGTCTAGTGCCTTAGTTCTAGGTGGAAAATCTACAAGTTCCCAAGTGTGATTAGTGACGAAAGAATCTATTTCACTTTTTATGGCTTTTTTCCAAAATACTACATTAGGGGAGGTTATGACTTCCTGAGAGATTACTGTTCGATCAGTACTAGAAGTTGTGATCAGAATTTCAGAAGATTTCTGGTTTAAAACCAGTTTTTTCTCTTCAAGACTGAGGAAGACAATCAAAATCCGAGAAATTTTTCATCAAGATCAAAGCTTTTTTGAATTTTTTGGTAAGTTTTTCAATCTTTCTTAAGATCGACAACAATAATACCTTGATATAAGAGGTACGTAAAAAACTCCAAAAGATTTATGTAGTCCTTTTTAGGGTTTAAGAGAAAACCCTCAAGTTTCGGGGTTGTTATTGCTTTAGGACTTGTCTCCCTCGATTTCTTTGCTCTCTGGAAGATCCAGTAGAGCTGTTTTAGTAGGACTGTTACAACAAAACTGTTATTTTTTTTTACTACTATTACCTACTGCAGACCCAATAGGCCTACTGGTACATTAATTAGGAAGCTTTTTTATTGATCATTAATGGAGTTTGAAAGCCAAGGGGAGGGTGTTTTTAGGACTAGTTCAGGTAGCATGTCTGAAAACACCTCCAGATAACAACTATAAAGTTTGATGGTTCAAACAACTTAGAGTGGGCAATCAGCCATGATGGTCATTGGGGGAAGAGGAAAGTCGAACTATTTGTTGGGGAATGTGAAAGAACCAACTAAGGAGGATCCCACTTATGCTAAGTGGATTCAGGAAAATTATTTGGTGATGACATGGTTGTGTAACTCCATGCAGCTACACATCAGCCGAATTTACTTATGGGCAAAAATAGGTAAAGAAATATGAGATATTGTGAAAGAAACCTACTCTCAGCCCCTTAATGTTGCTAGGGCTTATGAGCTGAAATGGAAACTTAGAAATCTCAGACAAGGAGAGAAATAGATCTCTGTTTATTTTTCAACCCTAAAATCTATGTGGCAAGAAATTGACCATCTTGAGACAATAGAATGGGAAAGTCAGAAAGATGCATAGACTTATAGAAGACAAGTTGAAACTAATAGAGTATTTGAGTTTCTAGATGGTCTAAATTCTGAGTATGATATTATAAGATAACAACTGTTGACAAGAGAGGGTGTGACTCTGTCTCAAGCCTATTCCCTAGTGCATAGTGAGGAGAATAGGAGAAATGTTATGTTGCAGCAACAGCCTTTCGAATCTGCCCTAGCAGCAGTTAAGCCCAAGTCTAGGGGAGATAAGGAAAGGGATATGTAAAAAGAGGCTAAGAAGGACCTAGTGTGTGAACATGGTAAGAAACCTAAACAAACTAAAGACACTTGTTGGAAGTTACATCCACATCTAGTTCCAGCAAAACTCAGAAACAAAAAGGGGAATGTCAATATGGCTATTAACACTGATAGTGCAGCCTCAACAACTTCAAGAGGCACTCCTCTAGACACCCTAGCTACTGTCCGAGCTGCTCTAACACAGTTAGAAAGTGAAGTTAATAACTCAGTACCATCTCATCCACCATCAGCTCCTTCAACCTCATCTTTTGCTCAATTAGGTAATCAGGCCTCAACTTATCATGCTTCAGCTCTAGGTGATATTGAACATTATTGGATAATAGATTTAGGAGCATCCGATCATATGACTGGCTTGCCATCACTTTTTCTACTTATCATTTATCTTCTGGTAAAGACAAAGTGTCAATCGTTGATGGATTCCTTGTCCCTATTTCTGGTAAAGAGAACATCAAGTTGTCTGATGCCATTTCCCTGTCCTCCATTTTGCATGTTCCTAAGCTTAATACTAACTTGTTTTCAGTTGGCAGCATTACGAAAAAACAGAACTACTCAATAACCTTTTTTCCTGATCGATGTGTTTTTTAGAATCTGGAGACAATGAAGGTGATTGGGACTGGCCGTAAGACAAATGGAACCTACCTACTTGGAAGAAGTGCTCATCAGGAAGATAGTGAAGCTAAGAAATCCTTCGTTTTCTCAATCTGTTGATCAGGTGATGTTTTGGCATAATAAGATGGGTCATTTATCCTTTTAGGCCTTGAAAAGTTTGTTTCCTAGTTTATTTGAATCTGTCCAGATGTCTAGTTTGAAAAGTGAGAGTTGTGAGCTTGCAAAACATTGTAGGACAACCTATTCATTAAGTAATAACATGAGCAATATTCCTTTTGGAATTGTGCATACTGATGTTTGGGGACCCTATCATACCACACCATGGAGGGTACAGATATTTCCTGTTATTTGTTGATGATTATACTCGGTTTTCCTGGGTTTACTTTGCGTTCTCGAGATGAGGTCCCAACATTAACCCGAATCTTTCATCAAATGATTTTAACCCACTTTGGGGTCAAAATTAAAATTTTTAGATTTGATCATGCAAAAGAATATTTTGCAAACCCATTAGCCTAATACCTGCTTGACCATGGGATTATCCATCAGAGTACCTACCTACATACACCACAGCAGAATGGGGTTGGTGAAAGAAAGAATAGACATGTATTGGAGGTAGCTAGAGGCATTATGTTTACCTCAAATGTGCCTATACGTTTCTGGGGGGATGCTGTTCTTACAACAATATATCTCATCAATCGGATTCTCTCACGGGTTCTTGACATGAAATCTCCATTTACCTTTCTATACCTTGATAAAGAATTGTTCACCATTCCACTTAAAACCTTTGGTTGCATTTGCTTCGTTCAAATCCTTGGTCCTCATCATTCTAAATTTGATCATAAGGCTTCCAAATGTATTTTCCTTGGTTCTGCACAAACTCAAAAAAGATATTGTTGTTATGAACCCACTTCTAGAAAAAGATTTGTCTCAATGGATGTCATCTTTTTTGAGGATAAACCCTATTATCCACGAATTTCTCCTTAGGGGGAGAATAGTGAGGCTGGGATTAGCACATTAGAAGTTCCTTTACCAATCCCATTAAGTGAAGAAGTGTGCAGTGGGGAAGGTTGTCAAAGGTGTAGGGATGTGAGAGTTTATCACAGATGATGGAGACAAGTTGATTTCGGACATCAACAGTCCAGGCCAATCCAAACCCCCTCTGTAGATCCAGATCCCGATACCATAATAGCCCCAGTTCCTTCTATAGATCCAGATCTAGGTACCACAAATACTACAAATGAGAGACATCCCGCCATGGAGCCTTCACCTTCATTAGATGATCTTAACCTTCCCATAGCAGTCCGTAAGGGTAAGCGTCGTTGCACCATATCAACAACTCACTACATTTCTCAGTTCTTGTCCTATGATCATTTGTCTTTCTCCTACAAGTCTTTTCTTGCATCTATTGCGGATATTCCCATTTCCAGAACAATACAAGAAGCATGGGCAATACCAGAATGGAAAGATGCAATAAAAGTATAAATGGATGCTCTCATTAGAAACAATACATGTGAAATAGTTGATCAGCCCAAAGGAAAGAAACCGGTTGGATGTAGATGGGTATTCACTGTGAAACATAATGTTGATGATTCTGTTGAAAGGTATAAGGTCCGATTAGTTGCAAAATGATTTACTCAGACATATGGTATTGACTACTTAGAAACTTTTGCACTAGTAGCAAAGATGACCACTATCAGAGTCTTATTATCTCTTGCAGCTAGTTACTCTTGGCCATTGTATTAGATGGATGTTAAAAATGCCTTCCTCAATGAAAACTTGCAGGAAGAAGTTTACATGTAGTTGCCTCTTGGATTTTATGGTATGGAAATAGGAAAAAAGGTTTGTCAATTGAACAAAGCCTTGTATGGACTAAAACAGTCCCCTGGAGCTTGGTTTTGATAGATTTAGATGAGCCCTTGAAAGGTTCGAATATGTGCAGGCCTAGTCAGACTACACTTTGTTTATTCAGAGAGTGGCTTCTTTCATAACTTTGCTTGTTGTGTGTGTGGATGACATTGTAGTAACAGGAAGTGATGGTAGTGAAATTGAGTCTCTTAAGCAACTCCTTCATCAAGAGTTTGAGGTAAAAGATCTGAGGAAACTACGATACTTCTTGGGCATTGAGGTAGCTAGATCCAAGCATGGGATTTTTGTCTCTCAACGAAAGTATATGCTTGATCTGCTAGAAGAAATAAGATAGTTGGGAGTTAAGCCTACAGACACACCTATTAAACAAAACCACAGGATCAGTGCAGAAGGAGGAGAGCCTCTTGAAGATAAAGCTATGTTCTAACTGTTAGTTGGGAAACTTCTCTACCTTTGCCTCACACAACCCAACATCATTTATTTAGTCAGTGTAGTTAGTCAGTATATGCATTCTCCTAGAACTACTCATCTCCTTGCAGTTGAGAGGATATTAGCATATTTGAAGAAGTCCCTAGGCAGAGGTATTTTGTTCAAGAATAATGATTACATGAAGATAGAAGTCTATACAGATGTTGATTGGGCTGGGTGTGTTGATGATCGAAGATCTACCTTTGGATATTGTGCCTTTGTAGGAGGTAATCTGGTTTCTTGGAAGAGTAAGAAACAAAGTGTTGTTTCTTGCTCCAGTGCTAAAGCTGAAGATAGGTCCATGGCAAATGGTGTGGCTGAGATTTTATGGTTAAGATCATTATTTGAGGAATTTGGTATTGTTTATGAGAAACCCCTAATGTTGTACTGTGATAATCAGATTGCCATTAATACATCTCATAATTCAGTACAGCGCGACAGAACTAAGCATATTGAAGTGGACCGACACTTTATTAGAGAAAGGGTTACATCTCAAGAAGTATGCATTCCTTATATCACTTCCGACATGCAGCTTGCAGACCTTCTCACCAAGGCTGTTTCAAGGAAAAAGTTAGAAGATCTATGCAAGTTGGGAATGACAAACATATACTCCCAACTTGAGGGGGAGTGTAGGAAACTATGGACTCCACATTAATGTACTCGTGGGACAGCATAAATTTAATTAAGTCTTGATTAGGATTAGCTTTCCTAGTAGGATTAGTTTTTAATCTTATCTTATCTTATCTTTCCATGTAAACATTAAGTCCTATTACAATTATGAAAGCTTGTATTTAAATTCAAAGGGTGGGGCGACTGTTAAGACAACCAACCACTCTCTTCTCCTAAAACCCTTCCACGAGTTCTTCTTCTCCATCTCTCTTCTTCTCTTCTAATTTTCTTTTATTTTTTGTTCAAATCTGTAGTCTTGCACAACTACTATTTCCTTTTACAATACCATTTTGTTGTGATGTTCTTTTGCATTATTTGATTAAAAAATCTAGATTTCAACATAACTATGTAAACACCATCCTCTGGAAATCTCTCACAACCTTTGGAACTTTGTCTTTACTATGCATGGGAAATATATATGTATAGTGGGAAAAATCATCAATCAATATGATAAAATACTTATACCCACCCTCTGAAGTTATAGTAGTAGGCCCCCAAACATCAGAATACATAATATGGAAGGGGAAACTTGATATTTTATTACTTGAATAAAATATTGTTCTACATTGCTTGCTCAATTGACAGTGTTTTGGCATTGAATTTCGGGCAACAGTAGTAACAACATGGGCTAAATTTCGGGCTCGGGCCCAAGTTGTAGGCCCGATGGTCAAGCTAGGCTCAGGCTCGGGTAGAAAAATCTGTTAATACAGAGTGAAAGCCCGACCCTGCCCGACCCATGAACAGGTCTACTCGTCTGTACTTAATTCCCCTCTTCGTACCGTCGTACTGACTTGACCGTCAGAGTCTCCGCCTCAAGTTCCCACCCGAGGCCTCTGACATCCTTTGCCTTGCAGCACCTCAGCTACCAGCCCTCGGCTTCTATGAAACTCGGTACACGATCAGCCTAGGCTTATAACCCTCGGCCTCAGCACCTCGTCTCCGAATCCTCGAAGCATTTGGCCCACCTCTAGAGCCCAAAGACGAAATTATTTTGTTGTCCTCAGCCAATCCGAGCATCAACAGTTGCAATGGCTGAATCTTGTTCATCACCAACAACACCCCAATAGCTACCGTATATAATAGAGTAATGAGAGCTTTAGTGCAGCAAGTGGTGCTTCAATCGTTAAATCCGCACAGTGAACAGGCGTACCTTCCTATGATCACCCACTTCAATCGTCCTCTTCTAGAGCATCATCAAAAGTTACGCTTTCAATCCTTCATCTCAGACCTCCCCTCTGCCTCTGGTCTCTCTCTCCTTTCTCCGTTCTTAGACTTCCTCCTCTGCCTGTCTCTCAATCTCCCAACTTACGCTCTCCGTTCTCAGACTTCCCTCTTCGCTCTCCGCTCTTTCAGTAAATTATTCTGTAATTTCAGTTTTGATCGGACTCCATCGAAACATAGTATGAGATTCCTTTCCATGTTTAAGTTGTTTTATTTTGAAATTTTGAAGAAACATAAAAGGTAAAATAGTCTTTTTGTATTTATGTTAACGGTAAGAAACAGTAGGCTTAGTGTGGGTAAGATAATTTAAGAAATTTATCTTGAAAATAGTGTAATTTACCCAAAACCGTTCAACGTGATTCGCCAACATCTTTGGCCAGCTTACAGACAGCGAGGAATAAGATCTCAACCAAACGGTGTACTGAGCCGTCTATTCGCTGACTCTCGGCCGTTAAAATCTAATTTCCTTCCTCAGAATTCGTTTTCTCTATGTTAGTTTGTGGTGACTGGTGAGCTCCCATGGCACTCTGTTTTTCTGCTCTCTCCCTCACAACCTCACCCCAATTTTCCCACGCAACTCTCCTAGCGGCACACCCTACTAAGAACATGTTCACAGCACCCTAAACTAACAAAGGACACATGCTATGCACGTGTGCAAAGTCAGGCCAGGTTAGGTTGTACTTGGGTTGAGGTCAACCCAAATTCAACCTGAGCTGTTAAATCCTCAACCCTAACTCTAACCCAACCTTAAAACTTTGGGTTAGGTCAAGATCGAGTTGGGTTAATTGAACAGAGTGGAAACTCAGTTAATAGAGCATTTGATAACTAAACTGGTCAATAAAATGCCTCGACCATACTATGATATAGAACTATGAATAGTCTTACGGTGATGCAAAATTCAATGGCCTACATGGTATAGAACTATTAATAGTCTTCAAATAAATTCAAATGTAACAATTCTTGCATGTTGCATGGAAATTCTTGATGTAGCCTTCAAAGGTATCACTGAGCTGAGGGTCTTCTGTTCGACAATGGAGCTTGGATGGGTTTGATCAAAACATGCAGTAACGTTTCACAGCATTGTAAGACCAAAGAGGCAAAGGCATGCAGCCCGAAGCATGTTCCACACAACTTTTAAGCCTGAGATGGTAAATGAGATGGTGTGCTCTTGTTGAAAGTTGAAACACACTTCATCTTCGGGTGGTACAGATCATAAATACGGTTCCCCCTTTTGAATAGAACAACATTTTCACCGATTCTGCATAAAATAAAGAAACATCTAAACAAATTCAATCTCTATTGTACTTGATGCTCTTTTTAAGTTTTAAAAAAAGTTCAGTTAATTATCAAAAAAAATCTAAACAAATTCAATCTATAAATACAGCTAATTATTGAATAGAGTAACGAGTAGAATTTTAGTTCAAGATTAATGAACTACTTACTACTCAAACATGAGATTTCATGATCATGCGTTGAAGACTCGGCTACAATGCCCAATTTGTTGTAGACTGCCCAAGCTTGTGTTTTCATTTGTGTTCACTATTCATGGTCCTCTATTGTCTAAACCATCTAATCTGTTTGTCTCCCAGGCTAGGCCAATGGAAATCACAAGGAACAACTAGTTGAAGCTAGCTGAATCAGTAAATATATACTCAGCTTTCATTCAATTTCAATGTCATTGCTATGGAGTTATTCCTGGAACAAGAGGAACAGGTGGCTCAGGCTTCTTTATTTTCTCAACCAGGACAGCTTGGGTCAGGAGGACCACCCCAGCAACAGAGGCTGCATTTTGAAGTGCACACCTATGAACTCGACAAGGATCAACCACACCTGCATCAATAAGATCTTCATATTTGTCTGTCATAGCATTATACCCAATTCGCCAACCACATGACTGAAGCTTCTCAATAACAACCGACCCCTCAACTCCTGCATTATTTGCGATTGCAAATGCTGGAACAAGAAGTGCCTGAAAAAAAAAATCATCAATTATTGTTGAAATACTCAGTTTGTATGGAGTACAGATTAGTTGAATGTGATGGCTGTTTTAGAGGCTTGTAATCAATAATGATTCCCCACTTCAGCCAATAGTGTATATGCCTCATAACCACCCAATTGCTTACTTCACATGCATGGCTAACATGGGGTGCAATTATTGGTTACAAATCATCCAGCACAGCCATCACATTCAGCTAGCCCAGGCTCATTTATAAAGGGATAGGATTATTTTAAAAAGAAAATATATGATTGAGAATGTTAATGTAATATCAGATATACATAACAAAAAAATGTAATATCAGACCCATTGGAGGCTTTCTATGATTTTTGATAGTTTTCATATTACATAAAGAGTCCCTCATTAGAGAGGAACAGATTTGGCATTCATTATTGTTAGGCCCAAGATCACCCTTATCCTTGTTAATGTTATCCCCCTTTCTATCAAGTCTTCTCCCTTTTCCTTTTCATCATTCATGACAAGATGGTAACAGAGCAAGAAGACTACAAGGATGATGATGCTATCTTCAAATCGGTAAAACTGAATTCTTTTTTCTATGTCTAGATCATCCTTTCCCTTCCTGCTACAGTTCTTGTTTACTGTTCTAGTAATCTTTCATTTAGTTTTTCTATTTTTTGGCATTTCAAGATTTCTATCATCTTGATAGTTTGATCTTCCTGTTCTAAATATCTACTTTTTCTTGGAGCTCCTGTTATCAGGTCTGTTTTTATTATGCATAGTCATTATGAGTTTTTACTACTTATAGTAAGACTGAACTTTACCAAACATAGTAACTTTGTTTTATTAAAAATTTAAAATAGTAATTCTGTGCTATTGGATGTATCATTTTTGAATTAACAAATCTTCGGAAGATTTTTTTTCAAGAAAAGGTTAACTTTATTCGAGATAGAAAGGTACATGAGGAGATGTACACAGAAATCAGACACTCAAAAGAGTTATATAGGCAGAAAGCTATCACTAAATAAGTAATCCTTGGACATGCCAAATTTAGCTAGACTGTCAGCTTCAGAATTTAGCTCCCTTGGAACCCAGCCCACGTGAGCATTCAATGGGGAGAGGATGTCTCTCGCTTCAGCCAAGTAGTGAGCTAAGGCCCAAGACCCACTGTCAGGATTAGTGAGCCAATTAATGGTGTTGGCTAAATCTCCTTTAATGGTAAGATTTAATAAACCCAGGTCTCTTGCAATCCAGATGCCGGTTAATGCTGCCATGACTTCAGCCTTTGTTGAGAAAGCTATCCCAATCGGCCCACTAAAAGCCCAACTAATAGTACCATCTCTTCTTTGAATTACACCTCCAATACCAGTTGCACCTGGGTTTCTGAAAGCGCTCCCATCAAAGTACAAAGTTGTCTCCCCTGAAGGGATGAAAGATCCATCATATGGATGGCCGAACCCTGCAGGAAGGTTGGGCGAAAATTCAAAAATTTCTCTCTCCCATCTAGGAATCGCATTCCCTATTTTGGAAAACTACATTTTCAATGATCAATCTTGAACCAAACCGGACCAGATCTGAAACCAAAAGGGAGGAGAGGGATACACCTGATACAGAGTAGTAGTAACTCCCAATGAAGGTGTTCACGCCCAAGGATATAACCAAAACCCGCTTCCACTGAAGATGATACAGTGTGTGGTGAAGCAGGATCAGTAGGACAACTCTTCAACAAGAACTGAATTCTTCAGCAGGAATGGAGTAGAGGGCTGGTGAGCACAACTTCAGATTGCTTCCTCTACCAAGAAGCAATATCAAGAACAATTCTTGATCACTCCCACAAGTGGAGATCGAACTGGGTAGGGGCGGCAAGAACAGGGAGGAACTTTGCATATTGTTGTCTTGTATCTGGTGTCTTTTTTATGTCCGCCCTGCTCTTATTTATAGCCTTAAAGAGAGAACCTCCTAATTTGATTAGGAGTTTCCTGATCCAAATCTTTATTTGGATTTGGACTCTTTAAGTGATAAGCATAATCCTTTAACTTATCTGCAGTTCAAGATCAGCTTAATCCTAATCAAATTAGGAGTTTCCTGATCCAAATTTTTATTTGGATTTGGACTCTTTAAGTGGATAAGACTTATCCTCTTATCCTTATCTGCTGATCCAAACACAGATCCACCCCTATTTAATTAATCTAATTAACCCAGTTCAAAATTGGGCTTTAGGCCCATTAAGCTTATGTGCTCACTTAACCTCTTAACCTACTGCCCAGTTGGTTCTCTTTGTATAGCGTGGGACTCAAACATTGATCTACACATCAGCCACATGGGTTCAGCCCAACCTTTGTTACAAGGCCTGGCCGAATTCACTGTAAGAGACAGTGAACCCCTGAGTCCATCACTATGGACTCTTAATGGGCCCAACATTTACACTAAATGGTCATTGGCTCCAACCACCTTATGAAAACCCAATGATTGTGGGCAGATGCAAGATTAGCCCATCAGGTGTTACCCTCAATGGTCTTACACTTAACCTCTCAGCCCATAATGATCAAACACTGCCCGACAAGAGAGGACCTCTCCCTCGGCTGCAAGGAACAGTGTTGCACTCTCTACTCACATGGATCCCAGGAATTAAAACATTTTGAAACAATAATATATATATATATAAGTATATCTCTATATAAATATATTTTGCAAAAACAAATTTCAACGGTGGAAATCAACTGCCGGCAGTTTAGATTTCCATCAGAGAGAGTGCACCCCCGATCATTCACTTTGTCCAACAAAGGGGCTGATCCAGTCACTATGATTACCCACTCAGATGAATTCTCGGACTGTCCCAACATACCCAGGTTTTGACCCCCTCCAAGGATCTCACTGATTGGCATGTCAAAGACAAACCAATCCAACACCTAGTACAGTACCATAATCGAGTATAGGGGTCAGGTGTAACATTCCAATTTTGCCCATCTATTTCCAAGGTCCAGGGCAATACTGGATGTTTGGTCCGATTCAGGGTTTTAAGAAAACTCACACTACATGTACCTCAGGTCTCACCCTGGCAGCTGAGACAAGCCACCCCAACCAACTTGGCGGTACATCAGTGTCAGCCTTGAAAGGATAAATCTCCCCAGATCTATCCAATGGCTGTGAAGATTCTAAACTAACACGAGTCTCATAAATGTCCAATTTAAGGGTATTACGTAGAAACACACCACAATGACATGAATCAATTATGTACTTTATTCATTTACAATAAATGTCAAAAGATACATCAATCTGATTGGAGCTAAGGGCATAACTGTCTAACATCCCCTTCCTCAGCAAATCTAAAGTTGCAAGAAGTGTTGAGGTGTATGTGATTAGAGTGAAGAAAATTTACGGCATTTCTTTGGAGGTCAGCAAATGTGACACCTCTGAAATAATTTAAGCTGGAAGTCCACAGGAAGCATCTATAACAGATTAGAGAAATAAGCTCCTCACAGTTTTTTGTTCTGTTATTAAACGCCTGATTATTTATCTCTTCCCAAATGCTCCAAAATATAGCATGAGCAGCAAATTGGCATAAAATTTTCCCTCTTTTGCTTAAACCTCTTCCTATCCATGGTTCACAAAACCTCTTCAGAAGATTTTTGGAAAACTTTTCAGAATTTTTTTAATGACTACAAAGGTATCCTATGGTTCACGAAATTCAAAGGAAAATTAGAGATCGGCTTCAATCTTGACCATGCTCACTAGAGATTGTTTTCCGAATGATGACATGCCTTGTTGAGAGCAAGTGTCCACCTCTTCTCCTTTATTTTAGTGCCATTTTTTTCTGCAGTGCTTCAGGGATGAATTCATGGTCTGTTAGCTACTGATTGGAGTATTAAAGAAATAGATCAAGTCATCATAGTTTGTTGTTTTAGATGATTTATGGAGAATCAATTGAAAGTTGGTTCATCTCAAAAAAGGAGTCTGTTTTACCAAAAGTAAAGAACCAGAGAGATTTCTTGTTCAGCATTACTGGCTGGAATTTGTTTTGGCACACATGTATTTCTAATTTCCATGGACCATAACATAGTGGGCAACTTTAGTTTTAAGGAGCTCTAGGGCCTTTTGGAGTGAGTGCCCCTATTTTTCTACTTTCTATCAAGTCCATTTAAGGGTGACCTCTTGTACAATATGTTTAGGGTTGCAATTATCTTCTAGAAACTGATCCTTGGATTGAGTTTGATTATACTTTTGGTAATATGATTATCAAGGTTTGATATGGATTCTTCTAGGGCTACTTACAAAGACAGGATTTAGGACTGCCTTCTCTGATAATAATTTGATGTAGCTGATGTGATACAAGGCTGAACTGGTAAAAAATTTGAGGGGAATTTAAAAATAAGTGATAAGAGTAAGGGGTTAGGTCCAAAGTTTGGGGTTAAGGGGCTATATAGATAGGTATAGAGAAGGGGAATGAGGGTTTGTCTAAGATTATATGACTGTATGAAGTGATTAGGAAACTAGTTTAGTGCTTATATGTCCTACAATATGTAGAAATTTCTAAAGCGGGAAACAATAAAAGTTAGGACAAATTATAAACTGCCACCCTGTACTTTGGGGTTAGGGGTTAAGGGGCTACATAGATAGGTATAGAGAAGGGGAATGAGGGTTTGTCTAAGATTATATGACTGTATGAAGTGATTAGGAAATTAGTTTAGTGCTTATATGTCCTACAATATGTAGAAATTTCTAAAGCGGGAAACAATAAAAGTTAGGACAAATTATAAACTGCCACCCTGTACTTTGGGGGTACTGACACGTAGCCCTACAAACTTTGTAAATTACGAAGGTGTATGTTACTTTAATATTATTAGAGATTTAGAGTAACTCCTCCTCCAGTAGCAGCCTCTACATGATTTTCATTTAATAATTTTTCAAAATAGTTTTTTTTATCTTTTTCTTAATTTTCTAATCTTTTATCAAGACCCTTTGATCTTCCACTTTAATGCATCTAACTTGATTTAAATCTCTGCCTTTTCTTTCTCTCATTTTGTCAATTTCCTTTCTCTCCTTTTAGTGCCTAATTTATGATATAGTCTTTTTTTTATCAATAACAACAGATTTCATTAAATAATAATAAGGTTACAAAAAAACAGGGGAGCTAAAGAATTTTAATTTATGATATAGTTCATCATATGCCTTAAATTCAAATTCACTCGCTTTCTTTTTAACTTCCCTTCATATGGTTTACTAATTTGACTCAAATCTATATTATATAATAATTAATTTTGTTCTCATCTACCTAAAAGTTGAATTGCTGGAGCTTTTTGTACTAGGGGATGGGCTTAACAGGACGGTTATTTTGGAGAGAAGTATTGGATAAATGTTTGACAAGTGAGCCTGGAGAGAAGGGGGCTTAACCTACCTGAATCTTGTTGTGTATTGTGTACTGAGAAGGAAACAGCAGTCCATTTATTTCTTAAATGCCCATGACAAGAGAGATGTAAAACCTTTCATCCAAAGTATTGAATCTGTGTTGGTGTCATCCAAACTCATTGAAGGAACACTTGCTGGGATGAAAAATAAAGGGCACAAGGACAGGCTGGTTTAGGGGGTGTATTCCGAGGTTCAGGAGGTGAGGTACTAGTACTCTACTCGGGTCCTGTAGGGCAAAGGGACTCACTGACAGGAGAAGTGGAAGGGGACTCTCAGGTGGTGATTTCCTGGACAAATTTTCATTGCCAAACCCCTTGGGTATACAGCCAAAGGATTAGAGAAGTACTGCAAATGGTACGGCAGATACATTAGCTAAACAGGGGGCAAACAGGCAATACTTATTTTGGGCTATATTGTAAGGCTGAATTTTGGGGATTACATCTCTAGTTGTATCTATTTACATTATGGGTGTGGGTAAACTACCCGCAAATTTGTAAGCTCATCTTTCTCATAATGATTAATAAAAGTTACCTTTGCTGATCAATAAATAAATAAATAAAGGGCAGAAGGGGCAGAACACTATGGGTCACAAATCACAATACCAGTAGCAGTAACTTATGTATTTGGAGAGAAAGAAACTGCAGAATCTTTGAGAACAAATCCAGCTCCATGGATGAGCTGACCAGAAAAGTAAAGGGTGCAACTATACTCTTGGTTATCAGTGCTGGAGATCTTCAAAGACATTCCCCATGAAGCTTTTTTTGATTTGGCGACAATGTTTTTGATAAGAAAGATAACTGAGCCTAATGATTTTGTGTATTAGGCATATATTGTATATCAAGTAGCAATTCACTGCACATGAATTATCTTAATTATCTTAAAATTAAAAAATAAACAACTATTTGGGGACAGCTGCACTTCTTCCCTCGTGCCATTCCTCTTTAAATAAAAGTCATCAGACAGCTCAGTACCTCAAAACATGTCTATGTTTCTTAGTGTCTTCTAATTGCAAACGCATCAGCCCTTATCACTTCACTGGTTAACAACACATACCGTGTCAGGACCTCTTTCTTCATATGTCTAAGTGAATCAATTGTATAGCAATTCAGTATACATGCCTTTTTATACATGGATTATCTTAATTAGGGTTGACCATTCAGTTTATTTGGTTAAAAACGAGCCAAATTAGCCAAATTCTTAAAAGGGAAAACCAAAATGAAAACCAAATTAAGGAATACTGAAACAACCGATCCAAAATTCCTATTCAATTATTTCAATTAAAACCAAATTTCATTATTCAGTTAGCCGAATTTTCAAATCTAAAAACCAAGACCAATCATTGAAATGTCCAAAACCAAAATAACTGAACCAGAAAAACCGAAACTGTAGGCTCAGTTTTTTGGTTTTAACTGAACAATGCTCACCCTTAATACAACACATTACCTTTTTCCTCGAGGGGAAACAAGAAAAAAAAAAAACACTATTTGGGGGTAGCTACACTTTCTACCTCCTGCCATTATGTCACGGCCTGACACAGGCTTAGCCTTGCCTACGCTTGGCAGGAATACGTTGAGTGGCAATATTGTAAATATGCTAGTATGATTTTTCAGAAAAGTGATGTTTCTTACTAGTAGACCTCCAAAAGCTTAACATACTCTTTGAGGAGGGGTGGTCGACCTACTTGGGTGACTAACCTTGGCACTCTTAGACCAACATCCCTTGTGGGGTGGCCCTGGTTAATGGCTAGCATGGCTACCAAGGTTCCTCATGGGCACACACACACACACACACACACACACACTCATGGGGACAGTGCATGGACCGATACTGCACCATGAACATTGAGGGGAGGCTTTGCATGTGGGTCTGGCCCAAGCATGACCCTTCACCACGCCAGCCCCACGTCTAAGCTAATTGAGCTACCCCGTTTCCCACAACGCATGGATGTGTTCTCAAGCCCAGCGGTTGACTTACATCATCGGCACAACATGTGCCTCGCATCATCAGCGCCATAGTCGCCTCTCATCATGGCCTTCCCCCATTGGCATGTAAGAGGCGCCTCCCATGGACCAACAAGAGCCACAAATAGCCCCAGCCATGCACAATGAGGTCATGATCCAATGCCACTGACCTTGGTGGAGACATTCATTGGGCTGCACATGGCCCTTACACACACATCGAGCTTGTCCTGGCCACACATGGCCCGAACGCCGCACGGGTTTCTTTTGTTGCAAATCTACCCCAAAACATGCCTTTGTTTCTTAGAGTCTTCAAATGGAAAATGTATCAGCCCTTATCACTATTGCAGTCATTAACAACCAAGGTTCAAAATATCGATACGCCCGATACACCGGTATGGGTGTATCGGGCAAATCGATACTCCTTTTGGTTGTTTTTTTTTTCCGCCAACTGGTTCAAGGGAGCCGGTTTAGGTCTTCGCCACACCTTGAACAGGTCAGACCACCGATACAACCACTGTAGGGGTGTATCGGTGGGGTGCCGGAATGATACATATCAGCCGATACGGGCCGATATGTGTTGATACTTCGAACCTTGTTAACAACACATATTGTGTCAGGACCTCTTTCCACATACGTATCAGTGAATCAATCTACCCCCAATCCCAAGAAAAGTTTAAAAATATAAATAAATAAATGAGTGCCCAGAAGAAGAAGTGAAGCCAGATTTCTAACTAAAAAAACGATGAAAGGCCATTAACTATTACTAAAATTCAGAAAGGTAAACAGGCCTTTCCAAGTAAAAATGTTGTTTTGGTTTAAAAATAAATATAGGCACCAGTATCAATCTTAAAGAAGTACCATGCATCATGTTTAAGTAGGCTTTCATATTATAAGAAATATTTGAGCAGGAAGTGTGGGGAGTTTATATTATGCATTGTAATAAAATGAATGAGATGCATAGTATCATTGTGTACATATATAACCATATTTCCGGGTTATGCTCAATTAGTTAGGATTAGATCATATAACTGTGATGAGGCAACCATGTTAGATTTGTATTGACTAAACAAGAAGTGAAATTCACCCCTAAACCTATAAATTTGATTGGATCTTTTGTACCCTCACTCTTAAGAAGGAAAAAATAAATAACTCAAATATATATATATATACATATATATATATGTGTGTGTGTGTGTGTGTGTGTACCAATATAAGCATTCCTGTCTAGTAAGTATGGTGTATCTAACTAGGGGAAAGCCATTTCATGTACAACCTGCTAGAAGTTAGGATAGCACCTTAAATTTGTATTAACCAAAACAAAATCTTCCAAATTCAGATGTAGCATTCATGGATCTAGTATTTGGGAAAAAAAAAAAGGAACAATAGCTCAGAGTACCTTTCCTATAATATCAGCACCAATCTGCTCTTCTGGATCTTCCATCAAATCCTTAATGATGGGAATCTGCTTTGAGAGGTGCACATAAGTAGCTCCACCACCAGGTGCTATACCTTCGTCCATGGCAGCAAATGTAGCATGCTTTGCATCCTCAATTCTAAGCTTCCGATCTTCAAGCTCTGTCTCAGTGTGTGCCCCTACCTAAATTTCAGGGCAATTATTCAGAATCATATTAACAGCTTAACAGGGTAAAATGACCTGGTGTGGGTGAGATACAGTCCCAAATTTTTGGATTTAAGGGGAAATAACAACTAGGAATTTCATTATACCTTGTATAAGCTAGGCTTCAAATAACTTAAATCTTGTTGTATAGGCAAAATACTGTCCCACTCCCTCACTGTTTGGGAGGAAGGGTGTTGAAGGTAAAATGAATCTTTTTTCAACAATCTTCCTACATCTAGTGGTTCTGGTGTCCAGAAGTACAAGATGATGGGTATCATAGATTGGAATGTTTAAACTTCAATAATATAAAGGAGGAATTACGTGGGATAATTTTTGTGATTTTTGTTTTTTTATCAGAAAACAAACATTAATTCATAAAAAAGAAAAGAGAGATGCAAAAGATTGGATTTTTTGTATATGGACAGGGTCAATTGACCCTGGTCTTTCATTTGCTCCAACTCCCCTCCTGACTTTTCTTCTGTGGAGCTCAACCTTGAGAAAGCCCTGCTGACATAACTGGCTGACATGTTGATTATAAGAACCTTGGCTTCAGGTTAAGAATAATTTATAGGGTTTATCTAGGGATAAATGTGAACTCATTTTAAGTTTGGGTTATCCGTTTTGTAACTTGTACGTTTTCATAATGAGGATATAGAGAATAGGATCAGCAGATTTCAGTTTGTATGAAGTTTATGGGTTGACAGCCAAATCCCCATATTTTTTAGAGCAGGTTTGGATTTTCAGTGGATTTTTTCTCATTAATATTTACCACCCATCTTTATCTCAGTTTTTTTTTCGATAAATGATCTTTATCTCAGTTTTTGGGACTTTATTCTGAGTCTCTGACAACTGACCCCTCAATTAACTAAGGGTCAGCTATTGACAGTGCTCTTTGAAGGTGGTTTCTGCAGTTTGTTGCAGTGCATGGTCTTCTTTCCATGATTGAGGTATTGGTGATCCACAATCTGAATCTATTATGTGACCTGCTTGGTATAGATTGAACTATAACCTTCTTTTATGATTAGATAGTTTACAAGTGATTTTGTTAATATACAAACATCTAAAGTACAAAAAAAAAAGATAAAGATAAGAGATCTGCACAAGAACCACCAAAATGTATCATGGCATACTAGTGGAAGGAACCACAATCTTATCCATAATCAATTAATTATTATTTATTAATGGCACCTCTTGCATTGCACACCTTGATTACAGCCACACCACTGGAGAGCTTTGCAATTCTTTCAGAGAGCTTCCTTGATTGATATGTGCTATCTGTTTCAGCAAGATCTTTCTTTATCTGTGCAATCCTTGCTTGAATTTCAGCTTTAGTGGTAGGATCAGCAACAATAGTTGTTGAATTACTAGTTATAGTAACCTTTAGTGCAATACCAAGCTGATCAGAAGTTGCACCTTCAAGTGTCAGGCCCAAGTCCCCAGCAAGAAAATCAGCCCCTGAAATTGTTACCACTGATGTCAGAAAACAAGACCAGAAGTTGTACTCGGTACCAACAAACTCAATGTTCAGTTTGATAGTACATGCAAATGTACACGAAGAGGATTTGACCAATAGTTATGCCTATGGCTTCACCTGGAAAATCTCTCATGCCTATGGCCCAATTGAATAGCTCAAGTCATAAAATTTTTAGGGTTTTTTTATTTTTTAAAGCATTAATAATACTATTCTAAAGAAAAAGTGAAAAAAATGGATCACCGAGATCACTCAATCAAGTTGAATTTCAGGTTATGGTTTTCTACCAGATGGAATTCATTCAGGGGGCATCTCAGCCCATGAGCACGCACCACAAGACTAGTATAACCATCCACAAATAGGCAAGTGGATATACAAAAGTAAGGACATCTAATGCAATGCTTGAAATCAAGCTTTTTATGGAAAACTGAATTTCTGGAAGCAGGTTACCAAGTGCAGCAAGCTTATTCACCTGTCAAAAGTGCAATATCTTGCAAAAGAGCTTTCTTTCCTTCTCCAAATCCAGGACATTTGATGACAGCAACATTGATTATACCTCGTGTTTTGTTCAAAATTAGTGTTTCCAGAACTTGCCTTGAGATATCCTCAGCAATAATTAATAGTGGAACACTGAGCTGGGTTGTCTTTTCTAGTAAAGGAACAAGCTCTTTGATGGTTGAGATCTTTTGATCAGTTACTAGGACTTTAGCATTCTCAAACTCCACAATTGATTTATCTTGGTTTGTAATAAATAGGGGTGACATGTAACCCTTGTCAATCTGTAGAGAAAGGACATTAAAAAAATGTATAAGAATCAGTAGAAAGAGTATTCCTAATTTAAGGTAACCGAGTATGCCATGCAGAGCTTAAGGATGGTTTATTGCTGTGTTATATATACCCGACATGCAAACACTGGGACTCAGTTCAAATATTCAATATCCCCTCATCCCAAGAGAATATGTAGTAATATTATTCAATCTATTCTTCTGGATGTTCCAAAACTATATTGAATGAAATGGAAAGAAGTTAGTGTCAAGATCAACCAGTTGAGGCAAGCTTGATCCCTACAGACATATCTATCATACAACTATACATGTTTTCCATATCTATTGCAATGCTGTTTATCAGATGGTTTCTTGGAGTAACTGTATAGGCAGTACCTCATCAAAAATCCTTTAGATTACCTTCATTCCTTCTTCAACTATAAGAGTAGTTTCACATGACGAAGATGATTCAATGGATATCACTCCATCAGGTCCAATCTTGTCTATAGCATCGGCAATTAAATTCCCAATGAAATCATCATTTCCAGAAGAAATTGAAGCCACAGCTGGTAAAAGAAAAAAATAAGGATCAGAATATCCATAATCCAAATGGTGCTCCTCTGAGAAGAAGAAGAAGCAATTTAGAAGTGGTAACCTTTTATATCCTCCCTCTTCTTTACTGGAATGCATTTATTCTTCAAGATCTTCACTAGTTCTTTCACAGTTTTGTCCATTCCTCTCTTCAAAGAAACCGGGTTAGCCCCAGAAGCAACAGCCAACAATCCAGATTTGATCATTTCTCGAGCTAAAATTATTGCAGTTGTAGTACCATCACCAGCTGAATCATTTGTCTTACGTGCAACCTGTAATTCTGCCATTTAAAATTGGGAACATTTTTTCTAGTTGAATCGTTTAGGAAAGTTTGTGAAATTGCCTGGGAATCATGCATCTGGAAAATGAGTTTGAAGTCCAACTGATCCCCATTCTATAATCATGGGATGAACTTCAGCCCAAAAGACCTTACCATATGCTCAAAATAAACCCTTTTTTTTCGGAAAGTTTTATGAAAATTTAAAATCTTGAGCAGCTAAGACAAGTTAGGAAAACCACCTACACAAGGTGGGGTATAGGGTCAAGTGGACTAGAAGATAAGATATGTAGCCAATCCAGAAGGTTCCCTACTTGGTGGATGGTTGCGATTGACCACATCATCCAACTACATGGCAGAAATAGAAAAAGATGTGTAGGGAAGCTTTCTACTTGATCTGATTAGAAAAACTTTTTTCTTTAAAATTTACAAAAACTGGAATTATTTCTATCCCAATTGAAGTAGTATAATCAGAGAGAAAAGAAATATGGGTAAGAAAAAATGACCTCTTGAATGAGCATAGCTCCTGCATTTTCGATCGGATCTGAAAGCTCAATGGCCTGAGCAACTGTCACCCCATCATTAACAACTTTTAACGTTCCAGGTTCATCAAGAACAACATTCAGTCCTGCACAGTTCAATGAAAGACCAATTTATTCATTGTCCCTGGTTATCTGCCAAACACTCAGAGAAATGGCATTGATGATTATCATACATTTACAAATATCCTTTGAGATGAACTCTTTAATGAGCATCTCCTCCCATGGTATTCATTTTCCCTCTCTTTTCTGCCTCACCTCCCATGGTATTCATTTTCATTTTTCAACAAAATTTGGCATTACCATGGAAAAGAAAGATTCATTGCTTTGGTGAGAACCACCCACAGTACCTGGCAATAGCCTTCAAAATTGCATTTTGTATAACTAGAACCAGAACAAACATTTTGTATGGCTATACATTTAATTTGTAGGTTTTTTTTTTATTTTCAACACTTGATATAATTTGTATTAAACTAAAAACATTTAATTTGTAGTTTAATACTCCAACCCAATGAACTGCTCCACCTCCCATAGTATTTATTTTCATTTTTCAACAAAACCTGATATTACCAAGGAAAAAAGATTCATTGCTTTGGCTAAAACCATCCAGCGTACCTGGCAATAGCCTTCAAAATTGCATTTTGTATAACTACAAGAAGGGAAAACATTTTGTATAGCTATAACATTTAATTTTTAGTTTAATACTACAACACAATGAATGACACTTTTTCCTCTCTTTGCTGTCTCACCTCCCATGGTATTCATTTTCATTTTTCAATAAAACTTGACATTACCAAGGAAAACAAAGATTCATTGCTTTGGCTAAACCCATCAACGGCCAAGCAATAGCCTTCAAAATTGCATATTGTATAACTACAAGCAGAATAAACATTTTTTTCTCAATCAGCACAAGCATCACCACAAAAAACAAAAAACAAAAAAAAACGCTCTTTAGAATATACTTTCTAATTCATTCTATGAATATCAAGAACATCTGGTGGACATTCCCAACCCAGCCCTCCACTCAGAAAGACGAGTAACCAAAGGTGCCAACTGCCAAGACAGTTCCAGACAAAGGAAATCTTAAAGGAAGATGTACGCGTTTTCTCTAGAAAGAGCACCATTTTTAGATTCTTTGATGTCTTATGCCCAGGAAAAAAATACATACACGGTCGAATTTAGTAAGGAAGGCCATCTTTTGTAACATTCCAGATTATTTCATCTTGGAGGTCCAAATGATGGAAGATGAAAGAACCTCACATCATACCAAGCATTGATACAATGCAAATGCGGGAGATAGACTAGCCGAATGACAGTGGATGTTTAGAAACATTTAGGCTTACCCAGAAACATATTCCTCAGTATACAGGGGATGTTTAGTACCAGATAACTTGTCCACAACAAAAAATTCGCATACCTTTCGGTCCTAAGGTAACAGAAACAGCATCAGCTAGCTTATCAATCCCAGCTTGTAGAGCTTCTCTGCAATCTTTACCAAAAGATATCCTCTTTGGCCCAGCTCTTACAGTAAAAGTTCTACCCAACTGTAGATTTCTCGATAACCTAGCAATCCTCTTCGTTCGACTGAACTGCTGCAGCAGTGAGTATCGTTTACAAGCGTACAATCCAAGAAAACAAAATTACGCCTTTGACGAAAATAGAACCCCATTAAGTGAAGAAAAGGAAAGGCTTAACTTACGGGAAAGAAAACTCTTCTATTGGAGAAAACTGGAGAAGAGAAGACCAAAGACATTCCTGATGGTTGCAGGGAGCTTTCTCCTTGCGGCTTTCAAACGTTTCGGTTGTTTCTCGTTTCTGAGCGTCGAAGCTGCAGAGTACTACTACATATCAGAGTCCTATACTCCCATTGCCTGTGGAGCTGCCGTAGGGCTGTACGAGTTAGATTGGTTCGACCCCGGTTTTTCATGATTGGTCCGCGGGTGGGTTATGAGGCGGGGAATTAATAAAGGAATGGTAACGGGGCGGGTTCGGGGCGGCGCATCCATTCCCCATCCCGATGGGGAATCTCCAATTTTATAAGGTAATTATCTAAAAATTATCTATTTTATGAATAATTTATAGATAAAATTATGGAAATTTAGAAATATTTTAGTAATTGAATTATAATATTTTGGAGTAATTTAAAAATGAAATAATGGGATCTTAGGATTTTAAGAATTTAAGAAAAATTTAGAGATATTTTAAAAGTTAATATTAAACCTAGGGATGTTTTACTAAATTACCATCATGTTTGGGGTGGGTTCAAGGAATTATATACAAAACATGTCCCCAATTTGGGAAAAAAATATTCCACCTGTCCTCATTTATCGTCAAAAAAAACCTAGCCCATTCAAAGTGAGGCCCCAGGAGATACAAATGGATCGGAATGAATTCAAATCAGGGTATATCAAAATCCAAAGTCCAATTTTACCTCCTTTTAAAAGATTAATTTAAGGAAAATGATTTGCAATTACCAAAAACTTCTGGGGAGATTAATATATATTTTGCGATTCATTTGAGTTTTCTATCATATTGATATATATCATAAATTTTCCATTATATCCATATGTATATGTATCCAAAGCATATGCCAATACATCATTTAAAATTGCCTTTACTATACGTATTTTTTCCACTTATTTCTATGTTGAGTTAAATTCTTTGTTGCCCAAGTGCAAAGGGATCTTTTGGACATGTTGCACTTGGGCAAGAAATGGATTTTATTTCTTGTGCAAGCCTGGACAAAAATAAAGCATGGGCCCTCAGCTTCCAAACAAAACCTAGACTGACTGAGACATGTGAAGTCCCTAGCTATATCACCATTAACAAAATGCCTTATTAATTGTCATAATCAAAACAAAATGAGAAAGGGGAACAAATTACACTCCATCAAGTAGTGGTATATATAATACCAAAAAAGCAAAAAAACAAAAAACAAAAAATGCATCCAATTTTGCTTATCAATGAAGATATATATTAACAATACATCATATCAATCAAATACTATTATATATGGTCACAAGACAATCCATGATTTCCATGTGTCCAACTCTAGCCAATCTTTCTCAGACGTTTTTGGTTCTTGAGATGCTCGATCAGAAGGCTTATGTTGGTATTGGACGACCCGCCCTCTCCGGCGGCCAGCTTGGCCATCTCCCCAAGTTTCTTTGCTTGCTTCCTCATCCCTTCCACCTCCCCACCACCACCCATCAGCCGGGTCACCACCTCCTCCACCTTCTCTCTCTTCACCAAAGCGCCGGTCCTCTCCTCTTCACCCCACACGAACCCAGTTTCAACGCCGATGCTGATCCCGATCTTCAACCGCTGCAACACAAACTTCTCGTTGTAAAACTGCTCAGCAAAGAGCGGCCACGTTATCAATGGCTGACCTGCGCTAACCGCTTCCAGAGTCGAGTTCCATCCACAGTGTGTCATGAACCCTCCGATTGCCGGGTGTTCTAGGATGAGAACCTGCGGAGCCCACCCCCTGATGATTAGTCCTCTCCCCTGTATCCTCTCTTCAAATCCCTCCGGCAATCCTCCTGCGTCCACATCTCTGATAACCCAAATGAAATTCTGGTTTGAAGCTTCGAGACCCAACCCGA
Organism: Nelumbo nucifera; assembly: GCF_055504915.1. Taxonomy (NCBI): domain Eukaryota; kingdom Viridiplantae; phylum Streptophyta; class Magnoliopsida; order Proteales; family Nelumbonaceae; genus Nelumbo; species Nelumbo nucifera. The sequence continues at coordinate 55,933,251 of NC_142655.1, forward strand.
TCTCCTTCAGCTGTGACTTTGGGAACTTACACACACTACCAAAGCTAACATAGAGAACTGAGTTGGGTTTTCTGGAGTCGAGCCATGAGAGACACCACTCCTGACTGATTGAAGCTTTCTTTCCTCTCTCGGCTTTGCTTAATGAATCTTTGTTACATAGTGAGACAGGCCCTAGCATCCATGTCTTCTTCCCGCTTGTCTTCTGATAGTGTTCGATATAATCGGGCTCCAGCTCGTAAAAGCTGTTGATTACAACGTCGGAGGTGTATCGATCGATTTCTGCTTGCATTTTCTGAAGGAAATCTCGTGCACCCGGTACAAATCGCTCCACGAGCTGTGCTTGGGTCAGGTAAAGAGGGTCGGGCAGGCTAGAAACCAGGAAGGGTTCCGACTCAGAAGCTGCATGTATATGGGGCGTATAGCGGTTGATGGAATCTGTTACGCAGAGGGAGAAGCAAGAGAAGCCATTGAACTCTAGACGTGGGATGTGGTGCTTGTGGGCAATGTCGACTGTCCATGTGAAGTTCATGTCGGAGATGATGGCATCAGGAAGGTGGTGCTCGACGAGCTTCTCAAACTGTGGTTGAAGCAACGCGGCTGCTTTGCTGAAGTTGAGCAGATCCCGAGAAGGGAGGGTGTCGACGTTCTCGCATCCTTCAGGTATGCCGGCGTCGGAGAAGGGAAGTTCGACTGTGTGTACTTGGATTTGGAGGCCGGATTGAATGTCTCGGTCGATGATGGCTTGGAAGCGGGAGAGGTTAAGAGCAGTTGTGATTATGGTTGCCTTCACGCCACGAGCAGCGAAGAGTCTGGCCATGTCCACCATGGGAAGCAAGCGGCCTGGTGCCATGAATGGAAAGAAGAACACATGAAGTTGCTTATCATCTGTGCCCATGCTGCGTGACAGAGAGAAAGTGAGACGACGAAGCAACGATTTCCAGGCTTAATTGGGACTAGATCGAAATTGATTAATTAGCTTTGTCGACTGGTGGCTTTTATAGATCTAGCTAACTTCGCATTCAACAGACTTTTCTCTGCTTCGTGTTAGAAAAAAAAAAAAATCATTTTCTTTCCTGGTTCCTTCTCCTTCAGAAGCTTATGTCATGGATAACGTAGGCCGAAGGTCCTACACTCCTATACCTTCCTTCTTTGAAGGAGGGAGAAAGATTTACAAAACAGATTACTTGTCACTCCTGAGACTGAGAGAGCTGCCATAATATAGAGATGTTCAGAATGGAAGTACGCTTTCTTAATTCTTTCCTATGTTGGTCAAGCTTCCATGATCCATGTCGACATCCGCGTTTACTGAATGTCAACATGATTGAACAGAGAGAGAGAGAGTGATGAACTTCTTGGGCTGCGATTGAGTTGGTCAATCAACCGTGGTCGCACAAAATTCTTGCCATGCATCAACCACCAGGTGTTTGAACGTAAAACAAACGGAATTGTGACATCGACTATGAATTTGGATAAAGTATGGTACCCCGAAATATTTAACCAATTAGAAACCCATTGCATGCACCATACTGTTTTAAATTCAAAACCTGGGTGATCAGCTGGTTTTTTCATTTTTCGGTTGGATGTTTTGTTTCTTTTCCTTTGTCAATGCTAGGGTTGGGGTGACCAGGTGAAAAACTAAGGTGATGTTTGGCGTATTAATAGATCCAGGTGGCCCAATAAAAATCTTGGGACGGATGCTTTCGCCCGTCCTTGAATGAGCGAAAGTGAACTCATGTTTGGGATGGACGATGGTTTCTTGAAAATCACCGTCATATTGGAGCAACATCAGGAGGAATCTGCGTTGAAATTTATGTTTACTTGGTCAATTTTGGTGATTTTATGACCAAAAATCAATTCTTGAAATCAGCCATTTTCAAGGAACATTCTTGGTGATTTTCTGATTTCTAGCTAATTCTGATTTTTTGAGGATGATATGACATCCAATATGGTAAGGGTGAGAAAAAAATGGGACTGATTGAAAAAACCGATCAAAATCGAATCGAAAAATCAGTTAACCGAATTGGTCGATTTGGTTTCAGCTAACTAATATAAAAAACCGGCAGTTAACCAAACCAATTGATATATATATATTATTTTTTTATATATTATAAATTATTAAATATGCATTATATATAAATATATATTTATAATATATGATATATAATTTATTATTTAAATTATAATATTTTATATATTTTTATAATTTTTTATTATATATTTATAAATACTTTTATAATATATATTATAAAAATTAAAAAACCAAAATATTGACAAATCGAACTGACAATTAACCGATTGGCTTCAATTCGGTTTTGGTTACTGGTTTTTCAAAAACCGGTAGTACCAGTTTGATTACAAAAAAAAAAAGGCCCACAGTTTGGTCATGAGCACCCCTACAAGAAGGGACAAATTGGCCTTGAGAATCATTACCAAACAAAATCAAAGTTGATTTTTCAAAAATTGACTTACATGGCAAAAATGATACCAAATAACAAAATTTACCAATTTTTGAAAAACATTGATTTCAAAATTCGTCGATTTTTGAAAAAATAGTAAGAAAGATTCATCATGATGCCAAACATCATCTAAAAAGCGTGGATCACAGTTTTGATTGTTAATTATTGATCAAATTGTTCAGCTCATGCAAACCAACAAAAAACCAGCGATATCTGGCCAAAAGGCTCACCGGTCACTAATTATTAATTTATTGGTTCAGCCATTGGGTTCAACAAAAATAAGCCCTTGATGTGAAACCATCCAGTTAAACCGTTGGATGACTCGTTTGACTGGACCCTGTTATTCTTTGTTCCCAAGTTTAAACATAAAATCAAGTATATTGTACTTTTATTACATAAATACGTGATTCCCCCAATAACACACCCAAATCATTCAACAGGTTTTCTCTCTCATTTCCATTGATCTTTCTCTTATCTGGTTAATGTGAGACCATTCAACCGAACAAGTCAAGGTTTTATTATACTTTTATTACATAAATACGTGATTCCCCCAATAACACACCCAGATCATTCAACAGGTTTTCTCTCTGAGGGATGTTTGATAACAGCTGAAATGGTGAATAAGTTTGGATAAACTACACTCCCCTTACCTACTTAGGGGTAATGACAATTAACCTTTCAAACTTTGTTTTGTGACAAATACCCCCTGCAGTACTACTGAATTCCAGTAATTTGTCCTTGATCAATGGGGTTAATGGCAAAAGTGAAATTAGAAAAATTTCCATTTGAGATTTCTAAGTTAATAACAATGACAAAAAAAAACACCCATTTCAAAGAACAATATCTTTTACAAACTAGGGGGTGTTTGGTACAGTGGTGTTGTGTTGTCATTGAGTTTTGATGTTTGGTATATACAAACTAGGGGGTGTTTGGTAAATGCAATCCTTTCGAGCTACAAGAAGTTAAAGACTCTCTTGCTCATTATTGGAATGCTCTTTGGACAGAAAATCAATTTTGATTAGTCTTTGATCTTCTTCAGTAAGAATGTTCATCATGGAATGCATCCAAATCTCTTAACTCATCAAATAGGAGAACATGTCATGACCAAGGTCGACTGCTATCATAGAAGCCCTATTTTAATCGAGTTCACATTGGCGCCCCACAGAGCGCAGCCTGCCCACAAGTGCCCCACGTACATATCTCAGCATGCACTGGGAACATCTCCCGTACTTGTCATTGACAGATGTTCCCAATACACGATTGGGATATGCTGTGGGGCATCGATGCAAATTCATTTTGGTCGATTACCAAAGCACTAAGGGGTGGAGTTTTTTGCTTGAGAAGATCCAATCCAAATGAAAGGGATGAAGCATGCTTGCCTTTCTCATGCAGTCGAAGTGCAAAGTCCACTATTGCATTAATACCTGCTTATTTAATGGGGGAATTAACACATGATCTTCTCTTATGGGAGTGTGTAAAAAGCTACCTACTAAAGTTCATGACTTTTGGTGGGGATTCACCTCTGAAGGGCGACATATTTACATAAAGCCATGGTCTTCTTTCTTGATTCCTAAAGACTGGGGAGGTTTGGGCTTCAAGATATGGCTCTTAAAAGCAAAGCTCATGTCATGAATCTAGGGGCTTCCTACTTGAGCTGAGTAAGTAAACTTTGATGTAGACTACTTTCTAGCAAATACCTTCACAATGGTGTTAATAACTATTAGAGTGCTCATGTTACTGAGAATCATTCACCTATTTGGCAAAGCTTAATTGGCTATATATAGGAGTGAGCTCTAATTAGGAGCAATAGGGAGATGAATGTATTTCATGATGGTAAATAAGGCAATCACAGTAGAACAAAAATGTAAGGCAACAAGAAGAAAAAGAAGAGAGGGAGGGGGATAAAGGAGAAAGGGTTGGGGAGAAAGAGAACACAAGAATTGACTGGAAAAGAGATTAAAAGATTCTAAGATTTTAACCTCAATTAACCAATCAACCCACTACCAATATTATAATCAAAGATGTGTTTGCATAATACCCCTCGTTAATTGTGATAAATTCTGGATAGGAGTTCTCTTATTATAAAGTAAAAGTCTAAGGTATCATTTCGCTCCAAATATAAGAAATATGCTCTCCTTAGCAACGACCCTTAGGCCCCATTCACTTTTTAGGAAGTTACTTACTCAGGTAAATGCATTTACTTAATAAGACAATGATCATTTTAACCATAAAAAACCATTATTTAAAGGGGCAATTTTGTCCAATCCAAGTGTTGGCAATTTTCCCCCTAGGTGGAAAAATTACTTATCCACCTGGGATATGGGTACGACTTAAACGAGTAAATGATATGATAGCTATAAATATATAACCCTAGCAAGTGCACTAGTTATCAAGTAGTATAATAATATCGTTCCCACGGGGATTTAACAAAATAAGTATTAGAATCACAGTTTTCCCTAATTATTTAGACAATCGAAATTTAGGATTGAGCAAGAACTACTGAAAATAAAACTGGAACAAAGAAAATAAAAACAAGGGTGATCACTAATCGAATATGCAAATGATGAAATCGCTAGGACTTTTGGTCCACCTAGCCAATGTAATGAATACTGATGGGTCCGATTATCCAAGACTAATTGTTATTCCCATAAGCTGAGATTTTCACAAATTTATTTAATATTCTCTCTCGAGATATACTAAACCCCCATTAGGTAACCCTTCAATCTCTCGAGTCGAGCTCTCAAGATGGAAGTGCATTAAGTCCAAGAAAACCATTAAATTCAGATGAATCATGTATATATATCTCTATATACCATTCAATTCACACTATGAATTATTCTGTCAATTATATAAATTCATCTCTCAATTCATTCACATAACCCAAATCAATTAAGAGGTGGTCAAGCTCTTAATTGCATTAAGCACAATAATTCATAGAATATATGGAAATCACAATCTTGGATGAATCAAGAAGATAAAAATATATTCATTATCATGGTTAGGCTTTCCATAGCCCTAGCAAGAAACAAACCAGTTCATTATGGAAGAATTAAAACAAACAAAGGGGATGAATGAACTCTTGAATTCGCCCATGGTGCTAAGATTTCATCTTCTTGAAGTTTCTTGAATTCTTGAACCTTTCTTGACTGATTACTCATTGCTTCTTGATTCAAATCAGAAGTTGAATGATTGAATGATTCAGTGATCCAGTGATCCAGTGATACCTAAAGCTGGTCCGCCCCCTCTTTTATATAGATTGAAGGGGAGGGGGTGGTTTCCTACTTTCTCTTGAAGTTGATCTTTAGAAGAAATAGAAAGTCATATCCTAATTCTAACCCTATTTCTTTATCTCTTGAACTCAATCCCTTTATCACTCTAAGATTACATCAAGAATTTAAATCTAGGAGGATTCTTCTTAGTTTCTTGTTCTTGGATTCGTAATAGACCTCCTCTGCGAATTGGGTTTCAGCCAGGCTTTTTTGCGAGTTGGGCTTCAACTGCGGATTGGGCCTTCCTATGAATTTGCCGCGACTTCGGGCCCGGAATTGACTTTGATGCAGGCCGAATCTGCGAACACCCAAAACATGAAAGTTGTGAATTTTTCTCTTATCTTTCCAGTGGATCTTGAATCAGCCCATTCGGAGTTCGGAGACGTGAGTTAGGCCCAAATCACTGAACGATGTTGAAACTGTGAAAAATCATCCGATTTGTCTTTCTTTGCTCTTGATGCCTTCTTTCATACCCTGGACCAAAATACAAGAAATATGAGTCCAATTATATGCTAATTTAGTATAAAAGATAGAATAATCGGAGATAAAAATATGATAAATTCTACTCTCATCATGATACCTAGGAAAAATAAATTTTCCATGGACCCCACATAAATCTGAAAAAAGAACATGGGTATCTTGGACTTTCCCTCCTCTCAAAATCTAAAAAGTGAACAGGCCCTTAGCAGAAAATTTGATTAACCCTGATGATGGCAATTGGTTGGTAGTAGCCTTATATCATCTTTTTGAGTCCCAAACTGCCACTATCAAGAGTATACAGTTATAGAGCTCAATTGTAGAAACAATTGATTAGTTGGTTTGGATGTCCATGCCCTCAAACATTTTTTCTTTCATGTACTTCAACTTATATGGTGTTGACTCATAATGAGGCATCTACCTTTACCCATTTTTCTTTTCCTAGAGTGACTTGGAAACAATTATGGAGAATCTAATTATCACCTTGGGTCCTTACCTTTTAGTGGCCATGTTTACAATTTGCAGTTCCTCTATTACATAATCTCACCAATATAGTCAATGTGTAAAAGATATCAACCCAATACAAGCAAGATGGAGAAACTAGGGATGTTCATCAAACCAATAAAATTGACCAACCTGACCCAACTCTATCCAAGCTGGTTGGTTTTCTAGTATTTTCAGTTGGATTTGGTTCATCCATTATGCTAACTTGAGAGGCTAGGGTCGGTTTTAGTTTGACCATGTGCAGATCAACCAAAACCGATATATCTATATCTGTATATCTATATATATCTATGTGTGTGTGTGTGTGCGTGCGTAGTTGAGGCATAAGTTTCAAGGCGTTGCAAGGCATAAGCCTCAAAGTTTAAGGAAAAAATTAATGAAAATAACATATAATATGACAAATTAAAATGATAGAATAGTACACATATTCATAAACTAGAAACTTATAAGTAATAAGTTTCAGTATAGGTTATTATTTCGTTTGTATAGGTTATTAACATATAATTTTCCACCATTACTAAAAACGACCATTGGTACTATAATTCGACAATTTATTCCATCGCTATAGATTCAAAAAGCATCAATATATGTCCAAGATATAGGTAGAGATGGAAACACCAACATTTTTTTTGTCTCTAGCTAAAGATATAACAATAATTATTTTCAGTTGACATACTTTCTGATTTATACCAACCGTTCTCCTCTCTTCTAAGCAGGGGGACACTCTTCTCCATAGCTTGTCTAACCTCTCCCCACCTTGACTTAAAGGACCAGCCCTCGGGACAAGACAAAAAGAAAAATTTACCCTTCCAGTTATGCATGGAAGAGGGGTTATCTACAGGCTTGGTCCTACGGGATTGAAGATAGTACATCTCATCTTCGGAAGAGTGCTTCCTCGGCACAAACAACGCTTGAAAAAGCTTCGGCGTCAATTCCACCCCCTGGAACCGAGCCACCACCAACATTGCCACTATGGTCCTAACGACATTGGGCACTAGCTGGCTAAGGGTGATCCCATATGCCCTCAATAGTCCAGGGATTAACAAATGAAGGGGGAACCAAAGACCGAACTGAAGAAAGTGTTGGTAAATGCAGATCTCCCCCTCCTTTTGAGTCCACGGCCGGTCGCCCACCTTGAGCACCCTCATACCATAGGACGAGGGGATGAAGTACTTCCTCGCCAGAGCCTTGACCTGATCCCCATCTAGAGAATTTTCAAATCCTAGGCATAGGAGATCGGTCTTGGCTACTGCTTAGGCAGCCCTCGTCCCAGAGATAGGGTTTGGGGTCTCCTCCCCCTCGACTTGGGAGAACCCCTCGGCCTCTCTCGGCGTCACAGATGCGGTGCTCTTGCAGGGAGGGTCATTGCCTCGACGACTGCCTTCGGCACCCTTGGAGGCTACCCTCTTCCGAAGCACCTCAACCTCTTGCCGAAGGGGAGCAAGGACAGAAGGACTTAAAGGAGAAAGAGGAGAAGGGGTTCGGGTGGGCTCCCCTCCGACTCATTCGGAAGATCATAGCACGCATGTCCAGAATTTGATAAAGACGTCATTCGAGATTACCTAAAGGGAAGTGGAGGAAGAAGAAGTGAAAATGAAGTGTCGAAGATTGGAGAATCTAGGAGCTGAGTTCACTCGAAAGCAAAAGCACTTAGAGGCAAATGACAAGAACGTTGCTGTTAAGGGCCCTATTTAAAGTAGAACAAACGACCCAAATATCTCGAGATCCAACGGTTGATAAGCCACCGCCTCTACAACCCAACTATAGTCCGCCGCGTAATGCTCAGCCTCGGAAGGCGAAATGATGCGCTAGTGATGGCTAGGATCGTCTCAGATCTAACGGACTCAAAACACCTCTGCACCTGCGATCCAACCACACTGCACCCCTGAGCCCTCGTCCTCGGAAGGCGAAACGACTCTTGAGGTGAACTAGCGCATCTGCCCATTGCGACCCACCGGTTTATGTGACCCGATCGCGCGAATGCACACATAGGTTTGACCGGAAAGTCATTCTGCTCACGGGGTATTCTCCCAACACATGGACCCGTGCAGAATACGGCCCCCAGTCGTCTAACCGAAGCAGCAGTGTCGTGGATCACTTGCAGTTTTGGCCCAATTTAAAGTAGAACAAACGACCCAAATATCTCGAGATCCAACGGTTGATAAGCCACCGCCTCTACAACCCAACTATAGTCCGCCGCGTAATGCTCAGCCTCGGAAGGCGAAATGATGCGCTAGTGATGGCTAGGATCGTCTCAGATCTAACGGACTCAAAACACCTCTGCACCTGCGATCCAACCACACTGCACCCCTGAGCCCTCGTCCTCGGAAGGCGAAACGACTCTTGAGGTGAACTAGCGCATCTGCCCATTGCGACCCACCGGTTTATGTGACCCGATCGCGCGAATGCACACATAGGTTTGACCGGAAAGTCATTCTGCTCACGGGGTATTCTCCCAACACATGGACCCGTGCAGAATACGGCCCCCAGTCGTCTAACCGAAGCAGCAGTGTCGTGGATCACTTGCAGTTTTGGCCCAACTTATGAAGACGAACCAGGCAGAGACGCGAAAGAGAACGCCACTACAGGGTACACCTCGACTGTCGGACCCACTGACACTCACCATTACTACTCTCATAAGCCAAAGCCGAATTCTTCACCTCGGCATCGGGAGTGGGGGGCAACTGATGAAGGGTGGCCCAGCCTAGCCCATTCAGGGTTGGGAGGCCCAGCCCACAAATGCCAGAACCAGGGATGCGGTTCGCCACAACGGGGGCTACCCTGCACCCCTTGTACAGAGCCAATCGCGGAGTGCCCATGCGTCCCCATTGAGCTCGCTGACTGCCCTCGTACGGCTCCCATTTCAAGCATTCATCTCCACCAGCTCCAGATGCCTCAAGTATAGGGGGTACCCCCGTCCAGGTGAGAGATCCTGTTCCTGAAATCCGATCCAACTACAAAGCTTAAGTGCAGTCACTTTGGGAATTCAACGTCTACGAGTAGCCTCCTCGGAGCCCTCGTCTGTAGACCTGTTCATGGGTTGGGTAGCCCGATGGCCCGGCCCACACCCTGGTCGGGCTTGGTCATGTAATTAGGTCCGCGGGCCTAACCTCGGGCCTAACACAATAAGCCCGACTGTGTTTCGGGCCAGGCTCGGGATTTGTCAAAAAAGCTCGGCTGGAGCCCGGCCCGACCCGACTTAGCATTATATATTTTATAACATACATAATATGTATTTTATATATTATATAAAATAAATAATATAATATTTATTGAAATATATATATATATATTTATCATTTAATATATACATTTTTTATTTTTTTCTTTATAATCTCTCTCTCTCTCTCTATTCAGCCGCTTCAGCAGTAGTAACAACATGGGCTAAATTTCGGGCTCGGGCCCAAGTTGTAGGCCCGATGGTCAGGCTGGGCTCAGGCTCGGGTAGAAAAATTTGTTAATACAGAGTGAAAGCCCGACCCCGCCCGACCCATGAATAGGTCTACTCATCTGTACTTAATTCCCCTCTTCGTACCGTCGTACTGACTTGACCGTCAAAGTCTCCGCCTCGAGTTCTCACCCGAGGCCTCTGACATCCTCTGCCTTGGAGCACCTCAACTACCAGCCCTCGGCTTCTATGAAACTCGGTACACAATCAGCCTAGGCTTGTAGCCCTCGACCTCAGCACCTCGTCTCCGAATCCTCGAAGCATTCGGCCCACCTCTGGAGCCCAAAGACGAAATTATTTTATTGTCCTCGGCCAATCCGAGCATCAACAGTTGCAATGGCTGAATCTTGTTCATCACCAACAACACCCGAATAGCTACCGTATATAATAGAGTAATGAGAGCTTTAGTGCAGCAAGTGGTGCTTCAATCGTTAAATCCGCACAGTGAACAGGCGTACCTTCCTATGATCACCCACTTCAATCGTCCTCTTCTAGAGCGTCATCAAAAGTTACGCTTTCAATCCTTCATCTCAGACCTCCCCTGCCTCTGGTCTCTCTCTCCTTTCTCCGTTCTTAGACTTCCTCCTCTGCCTCTGTCTCTCAATCTCCCAACTTACGCTCTCAGTAAATTATTCTGTAATTTCAGTTTTGATCGAACTCCATCGAAACATAGTATGAGATTCCTTTCCATGTCTAAGTTGTTTTATTTTGAAATTTTGAAGAAACATAAAAGGTAAAATAGTCTTTTTGTATTTATGTTAACGGTAAGAGAAGTATTAATCAATTGTTAGAAACAGTAGGCTTAGTCAATTTTCGGGTACACTTAGTCAATTAACTAAACCATGTGGGTAAGATAATTTAAGAAATTTATCTTGAAAATAGTGTAATTTACCCAAAACCGTTCAACGTGATTCGCCAACATCTTTGGCCAGCTTACAGACAGCGAGGAATAAGATCTCAACCAAACGGTGTACTGAGCCGTCTATTCGCTGACTCTCGGCCGTTAAAATCTAATTTCCTTCCTCAGAATTCGTTTTCTCTATGTTAGTTTGTGGTGACTGGTGAGCTCCGATGGCACTCTGTTTTTCTGCTCTCTCCCTCACAACCTCACCCCAATTTTCCCACGCAACTCTCCGCTCTTCCAAATTGCACCTCTCTCCGACCTCATTGTTTATTTTCGGCTATTTTACAGAGACAAAAGCCTCTCACTGGGGAAGGCTAAGAACCAGAGCTCTGAGAGAATGGAAAGAATACGAAGATGCAGTGAAGGAAAAGGACCTCGCACGAGCTCTCAGACTCCTAAAGTCACTTGAAAGTTTATCTGTCGAATCTTCTTCTTCTTCCTTGATTTCTTCAGTTTCTTCTCCGGGTAATGGTCTAGACTTGTTTCAGTCCGAGAGGGATTGGGAAGTCTTGGATACCTGCTTGAATGCGGACGATATGAAGCTTGTGGGTAGTGCTTATGCGTTTCTTAGGGACAGAGGATTCTTGCCCAGTTTCGGAAAATGCAGGAACATTGGTATTTTTCTATTAATTTTCATTGTCTGTTTCAGTGTTAATTGTTTTGATTCAGGGAACTTGAACAGGGAATTTATCGTTTGTGGTGAAATTTACGACGTCTTTGAAATGGATTTTCATTTATTTTCTGTTTGTTGCATTTTTGACAAGCTTGACATTTTCTTTTCTCCTCTCCACCGGATTCTATAGGGCATTTTGATGATATAAGTATTTTGTTTATGGTATGTTTAAGTAATTTCAGAAACTTGGATTATATAATTCAGTTTTATCTTTGAGCAATTGTCTACGCCATGGACGAGATGACTTTAGGTTAACTTTTGAATGAGTTGTAATGAAGGTTGGTTTATTCACAGATTTTTGTTTTTCATTTTCTTTTTCTGTAGGGATCTTCTTATGAATTCTTAGAAGAGTGTATATTTAATATTTCCCTTTTTTTTGCTTTTCTCTTTTTGTTCTCTCTTTCTTTTTTTTTTTGTTGTTCTTGATATCGATGTCTTGTACTTCTACCACAGATACAAGCAGTTCTTCAGCACCTTGAAGAAAAGATACAGAAATTTTTTATTCTTCTACAATATTCTAATTGAAAGATATAATGCTAGGACACTTTCTTATTGTTCAAACTGTACTTGAAAACACAAACTCATAATTTTGGGGAAGAACTGCCTATGTATCTACATGCACACGACATAGAAGTAAATTTACAAACTTAAAGGTTTATTTGCCATTCACATAAGCATGAGAATCACTTTTTATACTTACTTTTGACTACACGTTTCTGCAGTTTTAGAGGGACCAAGAGATGTTACTCCAACAGTTTTGAAGTCTTCCACTGGTTTGGAAGGTGAAAATTCCTTTATTCAATTTCTTCAAAAGTTAATGATTTTTTTTTTTTTTTTGGTGTTTGTCATACCTTTCATCAACTAGAACACAATTTCTACTTGGTGTTCCTTGCATTAATACAGTGGTTCTCAAGGTCAAGTTACTTATGTTTCATCATCATCCATGCCTTATCCCAACTATATGGGGTCGGCTACATGAATCCTGTTTCACCAATCCATTCTATTCAACGCCATTTCCACTGTTAAATTATTAGTGCTAAAATCATTTCTTATTACTTCTACCTTGTTCATTTCTTACTCATATATGACAACTTTTAATGCTTTTTATGGTTGCATACCCACTCAAATGTGCCTTATTATCTTTTGCAGTGTCTAAGCTTTCTCCAAAGAAGTGGGGTCTTTCTGGAAGCTCTAGTTTTGTTCTTGTTGTTTTTCTTGGTGGAATATCCTATTTACTCTCTCAAGGAATAGATATTAGACCTAACCTTGCAGCTATATTAGGGCTAGCCATGCTAGACTCTATTTTCCTTGGGGGTTGCTGTTTGGCTCAAATTTCAAGCTATTGGCCTCCATATAGGCGCCGAATTCTAGTACATGAAGCAGGACATCTTCTTACAGGTAATCTCTATTTCCTTTTCTTGATTAATAACCAAAATTATTACTGCAAATGAAGGGAATGGTGAGAAAAAAAACAGTATGCTTATGTCTAATAAAACATGAAGATAAAATAGCGGCACAATGAAAGGACAGAAAAAAAGAAAAAAATGAAGAGATTACAATGCAACAAGTAACAATATAATATGCAGATATATGTAAGGCTCAATAAATTGGTCTTGCTAGAAACTTTGGTCATTTAGAAACAGGAAATGTGTCTTTTTTTGTAGTAAATAAAAATTTCATTAAAAATAAAATAAGAAGATACAAAGGAAGGTGATAAGACATCATCTGAGAGAAAGGAACCCCCCCCCCCCCCCCCAAAAAAAAAGCAGCTTCCACCTTCCTCACAAATTATAACAACAATTCAAGGAACATTCACCACAAACTCAAGAGGACATAAGCCGCCTAAGACAACAAGAACAAAAACGACACCCAAGAGGCCTATCCCAATTGAAAAAATAGACTCCCCCCACCATCCTACAACCTTGTTTCAAACAATCACTCCTCTACATCCTCCAAAGGTTCATCATAAGTGCTGCTATCTTCAACAGATTCTATATCTGATTGTTTTTTGGATTCCTACACCAAGAAATCTCTTCTGGTGAACTCCTCTCCACCTTAGAAGAACAAACCCAACATTTTTGGATTCCGATGCCAGGAAACGTGTCATAAATGTTGTGTTAACATTTTCTTTTGATAACTAAGGTAAGAGGCTATATTAAACAAGATGGAGCAATCCAATTACATGTTTCTCCTGTACATGTAGTCATTGAAGATCTTTGCAGACTCTAACCTTGTTGCATGTAACCAGTAACCACATAATACTTTTCTGAGTTGAAAAAGTCGGTGAATGAACCTGTGGTCTTTCAATAATGGCAAAATGAAGAATGACATGTCACGGGGGTAGTTCTACAGCGGAATAAACCCGTGCGGCGTCCAGGCCAAGGTAGGCTAGGACAAGCCTTTCTGCGCTTAGAGGCTAGGAGTTGCCCGATGAGATGGCTCCACGAAAGTCAGTAGCACTGGATCATGACCTCAAGTCCAATGGCCGGGGCACTCTTCTGGCTCAGACCGGTCCATGGGAGGTGCCGCTTACGTGCTAAAGGGGGACAACCATGATGCAAGGCGACTGTGCGCCGATGAGGTGACTTGGCACCGATGTGAAGGGACTCCTGTATGCCGATGATGACAGGCACCTGTGTGCCATGATGATAGGCAACCGCTTGGGCCGGAACACACCCGCGCGCTAGGGGCAACGGGATAGCTCTATCAGCTTGGGCAAGGGGCTGGCGAGGTGAAGGGTCATGCTTGAGCCAGGCCCGCATGCCAAGCCTCCCTTGAATGTCGGCAGCGCAGTGCCGGTCCAACACTGTCCCCATGAGCATGTGTGCGCCCATGAGGAACCCTGGTAGCCATGCTAGCCATTAACCAGGGCCGCCCCGCAAGGGGATGAAGGTCTAGGAGTGCCAAGGTTAGGCACCCAAGGAGGTTGATCACCCCTCCTCAAAGAGTACGTTAAGCTTTTGGTGGTCTGCCTGAAAATGACATCAGTTCTCCCAAAAATCTTACAGGCGAAAATGACGGTGATGTCCCTAACGTAAGCCTGCCAAGCGTAGGCAAGGCTAAGCATGTGTCGAACCATAACAGGCTCCCCCACTCAATTCATTGTCGTCCTCGACAATGACTCCTTCTGTGAATGGGCGTCTGTGTCCCGCACCATCCACTTCTTCTGCTAGTTCCAGGGCCCGTCTGGCTAGCCCGGGTCTTGCCTATGTTGGTGTCCATTTATGGGGACGGAACCATTTCACCATGCCCGTTTGTGTCCCGCGCCATCCACATGTTTCTCCTGTACATGTAGTCATTGAAGATCTTTGCAGACTCTAACCTTGTTGCATGTAACCAGTAACCACATAATACTTTTTTGAGTTGAAAAAGTCGGTGAATGAACCTGTGGTCTTTCAATAATGGCAAAATGAAGAATGACACTCAGAAGGTTCAACATCCCCAACCATTTTAGTACAACTTAATATTCACTTCTAGTCACTGGATTGCTAAATAGCTTGATATTTCTTAGGGAATTTCTGGAACCATTTCCCTAGCAATATATATCTTTTTCTTTTCTTCTTCAGTGTCTAATCTTCCTTCTTTGTGCTTAAACACTCCTTCCCAATTCTTATTTGCAAGTTGTGCTATACTTGGGAAACTATCTAAAGTCTCTCCTGACTTTAGTGACAATGTCTGAAACTTTACCCAACTTCTGAATTGCTCTAGTCAGGTTATTCCATCCACATTGCTGTGAAGAAAAATCAAGATATGAATTAATAACTTCAAATGTTGGTGGCTAATGATCAGTAGGTTTGAAGAAAGGGCATAATCAAAAGTACAATAGGCCAGTTAACTGGCATATGTCAGGGGATGATATTTTGTTCAGGGCCCGCGAATAGGATCTCGTCACGGGTCGGTCCACGGGGAAAACCTCCTGTTTTCCCTTGTTCCTCCCTTTTCTTGAGGAACCTATCTTGGCGCCTTAATGGTGATTTGTTCAAGAGATCACCAACTCTTGCTCTTTCTTGACTGAAATTTTCGATGCCTTTATTCAATATTCTCAGCTCCTTAAATAGGAGATTACAAGAGATAAGAGTCCTACTTTTAGGAAGACTCCTTGCTAATTAGGAAGACTCCCTACTAATCTATCCTACTGAACTGATAAGATAAGACTCCCTTAATCTATCCTACTGAACTGATAAGATAAGATAAGACTCCCTACTAATCCATACTACTGAACTGATAAGATAAGAACACTGAATAGATAAGACTCCTACTAATCCCTGCTACTGAAAGCAGATAAGTAAGAATACTGAATAGATAAGATAGGATGAGAACACTAAATTGCTGCTGCTGAGAACACTAAATTACTGCTGCTGCTGCCGGCGCCCACATCATATTTCCAGTCAATTAGTTGCTGGTCCACCCTCTATAATAACAACTCAATATAAGAAGAGAAATGCTGTTGAGGACGAACTGGCAGAGCTCCTGCTTTGCTACTTCTTTGACATTATTTTCAAAAGCAAATTTATGGTTTAAATGATTAAAAAGTTTAAATCTGCTCCAGAGAAATCTATTAGTTTACTTGGTTGATTTGGTTAGTATTAATTTAGGTATTTCTATGAAGCCAACAGAAGTTGGGTTGGTCAAAGAACCTGGGTCATATGTATGTAGCCCTTTGAACAGAGACGAGGCTTATGGGCTTTAAAACAATCACGTGACTGACAAGGGAGGTTGTTGATGGACGACTCTTCTGGTCCATCACCATCCTCTTTGTTTAGTTTTCGGTGGGAGGAAGTGGGGATGGCTGTTAATAGGCACCTGTCTGACGATTCTCAGGGAACTGAGGAGGTTATAAGCGAGTTACAAGATTCTCTTTTTGGCAGCAGGCTGCAACAGGACAATGGGGAATTAAAATTGATCTATTACGGTTGTTGCAGATGGAGGAGAACATACAATGGAGAGGTTGGAAGAAAAGGAAAAGGCAAAAAGGTGGAAAGGGACATTAGGAAGGACGTAAATGAAGAGGAGGATAAATCAGGAAAGCAGCAGGAAAAGGATGGGTTGGATAAAGGAACAAGGGTATACCAAAGAAAAATGACTTATAGAATGAAACCTATTGATGAGGGCTTGGAAGCTGAAAATGAAGAGGAGGAATGTGCAGTTATGTTGGATGAAACACATGAAATTGATAGAAAAGCTGATTTGTAAATGGTCATTAACGTAAAGGTGGATGTGAGCAAAATACTGGGCTTATTTTTCTTGGGGCATGAGGAGTTTACAAGGAAGGCCTTTAAGGAAGTGGAAGAAACTTCTGGTAATTTGTTGAAGGTTCTAAGGACAGTTTGAATCATATGGATAAATCTACAGTTGTAGAATGCAGTTCTAGAACTTGAAAGGATTAATGATAATCTTGGGGAGAAGAAGAATTTTGAGGTCATTCCCAACACAATTAAAATATTTAGACACCAAAAAATAAATGGAATTGTGCTGTTCTCAAAGTATTTTGCTAGATTGAGGGGAGGCTTATTTGGGGTTGGACTGTTGGAGTCAACAAGAGGGTGAAGAAGACAAAAAGAGTCGTGCGTGAAGAGAAAAATGTAGAGAACACTGATGTGGGCCCCACAGCTGTGGTCCCCACTGTGTTTGTAGGACAGTATGTGTAATTATTTGTTTCAGTCATGGTAGTGTCAGTTAGTGGTCAGTTTGTTATTTCAGTTTTTTATTTGCTTTATTTGTCATGTAAGTACTAAGGGCAGATCTGTCATTTTCCCTATGTACTGAACATAACCTATAAATACTAAGAGAGTGGCGGCGGCAGATTATTGAGAATCTGTCCCTTCTTTCAACCTTTGTTTCTCCAGTTCTTCTCCTCTCTTTTCTCTCTTTCTCTTCTTTTCTTCTACTTTTTCTAATCTGAAATTTATTAGGGTTCAAGGCTGATTGTAGTCTTGATCGCCTACTTGGTATTAGAGCCTATCTATCTAGGGTTTCTCATGTGAGTCTAGTCCAGCCGACCACATGAGAACCATCTAGGGCTGGAAGTTTATGAAGAAGTATACGTTGGCTGATTCTTGGAGGTTACCAGAAGAGGTTTGCAGCTGTTGAAGACCTGCCACGGCTTGTAGAGTGTTGGTAATCAGGAAGAATCAGAGAAGGCTAGGGTTTAGGCAACCTTGTAAGGTAGCGAACAACATTCTCTGGGTAAGTCCTATTTATTTTCTAGAGACTGCTATCAGTCAAGATAGGTTGGACCTATCTAGAAGGAGCGGCCGAACTATTTTAGGGTTTTCTCTCAGTTCTAGGGTTTGATATTAACCTTGCGGCAAACCTTTCTGTTGGGCCGAACTCTTGTTATCCTCTTGGAAAGTGCTTGTTTTAGGGTTTTCTCCCAAAGGTGATCAGTTTTAGGGTTTCACATTGACCCTACGACAAAACCTAACTGTACGGACTGCTTGGAAAGTGCGGCTGAGCACTTATTTCAGACCTACGATTGAAACCCTAATTCTGTTCCAGCATCTCAGATTGCTCTCTAAGCTGGTTTCATACCTGTTTTTTGGTTTCGAGCTCTTTTAGGGGGGTGAAAACTTGTATGAACTGCTTGGTACTGTGATTGCCGATTGGTTTCAGATCAGATTTATACTGGTTTCATGCATATACTGTGGTTGCCGATTGGTTTCAGATCAGACCTGCACTAGTTTCATGCATATACCGTGATTACAGATTGGTTTCAAGATCAGACCTGCATTGATTCCATACTGATTTCTGATTGTGATCGACTGTCCAAGTGTTGTTTTCTGTTGTAGTGACCCTAACAGTTCGTACCTACTGGTTCTTGACCAAAGATGGAGTTTAAAAATCAGGGAGAAGGTAGTTTTGGGAACAACAGTTGTGGTAGTATATCTGAAACTGGGTTTCAGATTACAACTGTGAGATTTGACAGGTCAAACTACTTGGAATGGGCCCAATCAACCATGATGGCTATTGGGGGAAGGGGAAAACTGGGCTACCTCTTGGGAGATGTGAAAGAACCTTCCAAGGAGGACCCAATGTACACCAAGTGGGTTCAAGAAAACTACTTGGTTATGGCATGGTTGTGTAATTCTATGCAGCCACATATCAGCCGAAATTACTTGTGGGCCAGGATAGCCAAGGAGATATGGGATGCTATGAAAGAAACCTATTCCCAACCCCTTAATGTTGCCAGAGCCTATGAACTGAAGTGTGAAGTGAATAGTCTTAAACAAGGAGAGAAACCAGTTTCTGTCTACTTCTCTACCTTGAAATCCCTGTGGCATGAGATTGATCACCTAGAGACCCTTGAGTGGGAGAGTCCCAGAGATGCACAGACTCATAGAAAGCAAGTCGAGACAAATAGGGTGTTTGAATTTCTGGCTGGCCTGAATTCAGAATATGACATTGTGCGGCAACAGATACTGACCAGAGATAGTGTGACCCTCTCTCAAGCATACTCCCTGGTGCATAGTGAAGAGACCAGGCGGAAAGTCATGATGCAACCTCAGCCTCTTTCCCCAGCCCTGACAGTTGTTAAACCTAAGTCAGGGGGTGATCCAGAAAGGGACAGGAAGAAGGAAGATAAACGGGACCTGGTATGTGAACATTGCAAGAAACCCAAGCACACAAAAGATACTTGTTGGAAGCTGCATTCTCATTTGGTCCCAGCAAAACTGAGAAATAAGAAGGGTAATGCTCATGTGGCTGTGAATACTGATTCAACATCCTCGTCAGGCACAAAAGGCACACCCCTAGAGACCTTAGCTGCAGTTCGGGCTGCCCTAATACAGTTGGAAAAGGAAATTGGGAGTTCAACTCAGCCATCTTAGTCACCAACGGCCCCTGCCACATCTGCCTTTGCACATTCAATTACTCGAGCCTCAGCTTACCATGCTTCAGCTCCAGGTAATACTGAACACTGTTGGATAATAGATTCAGGTGCATCCGACCATATGACTAGCTTGCCATCATTGTTCACTACTTATCACTTGTCCTCCGGTAGAGATAGAGTATCCATTGCTGATGGCTCTCTTGTTCCCATTTCTGGCAAGGGTGACATCAAGTTATCGGATACTATCTCTCTATCTTCGGTCTTACATGTTCCTAAGCTTGATACTAACCTGCTTTTAGTCAGTAGTATTACCAAACATATGAACTGTTCAGTAACCTTTTTCCCTGACCGATGTGTTTTTCAGGACTTGGAGACGAGGAAGGTGATTGGGACTAGCCGTGAGACGAATGGGATCTATCTGCTCGGGGAGAGTTCTCGTTGGGAAGAGCCAGTGGATAAGAAGCCCTTTGTTTCTCAGTTTGTGAGTCCGGTTATGCTTTGGCATAACCGATTAGGTCATTTATCTTTCCGGTCATTGAAGAGTATGTTTCCTGCTTTATTTGAGTCTATTGAGTTGCCAAAGTTGAGATGTGAGAGTTGTAAGCTTGCTAAACATTGTAGAACATCTTATTCTTTGAGTAATAAAATGAGTAATTATTCTTTTGATATTGTGCATACTGATGTTTGGGGGCCATATCACATCCCTTCTATGGGTGGGTACAAATATTTTCTATTGTTTGTTGATGACCATACCCGCTTTTCTTGGGTCTACCTTATGCGTTCTCGAGATGAGGTTCCTGCTCTGACCTAAAACTTCCATCAGATGATTCTAACCCAGTTGGGGGCCAAGATCAAAGTTCTTAGATCTGATAATGCAAAGGAATACTTTGCTAAGCCATTGACCTTCTACCTCCTTCATCGTGGAGTTATTCACCAGAGCACTTGCCCTCATACACCACAGCAGAACGGAATTGCCGAAAGGAAGAATAGGCACATCTTGGAGGTGGCTAGAAGCATTATGTTTATCTCTAATGTACCTATTCGCTTCTGGGGTGATGCCATCCTCACGGCAGTATATCTCATTAATCGGGTTCCTTCCCGGGTTCTTGATATGAAAACCCCTTTTTCCCTTCTATACCCAGACGAGGAGTTGTTTACCATTCCCCTTAAACCCTTTGGTTGTACTTGTTTCGTTCAGCTTCTCGGGCCCCATCATTCCAAGTTTGACCCTAAGGCCTCCAAATGCATTTTCCTCGGCTATGTATAAGTTCAAAAGGGTTATTGTTGTTATGGTCCTGTTTCAGGGAAGAAATTTGTCTCCATGGATGTCACCTTCTTTGAGGAGACACCCTTTTATCCTAGGGTTTCTCCTCATGGGGAGAGTAGTGAGAGTGGGGATTTGGGTCTTTTTCCTCAGGGGGAGCGCAGTGGGAGTGGGGCTGTTCCTTTACCTATTCCATTGGGTGATGAAGGCTGTAATGGTGAGGGTGGTCAAAGGGATCAGGAGTTGAGAGTCTATCACAGGCGATGCAGGCAGGTTGATCCCAGTCATCGGCAGTCCAGGCCAGCTCCAGTTCCTTCTGCGGCTCCAGATCCAGGTATTACAGTCCTAGAGCCCACTGAGATACCTTCCATTGTTCCTTTACCTCTTGCGGATGACCTTGACCTCCCTGTTGCGTCCGCAAAGGGAAACGACATTGCACCACATCTACAGCTCACTGCATTTCCCAGTTTTTATCCTATGATTGCCTATCTCCCTCTTACCGGTCTTATCTCACTTCCATTGCCAATGTCCCTATTCCAAGAACAGTGCAATAAGCATTATCAGTTCCAGAGTGGAAAGATGCAATGCAAGTTGAAATGGATGCCCTATTGAAAAATAATACTTGGGCGCTAGTTGACCTACCCAAAGGAAAGAAACCGGTTGGATGTAGATGGGTATTTACTGTGAAGCATAATACTGATGGCTCCATTGAAAGGTACAAAGCCCGGCTGGTTGCAAAGGGGTTCACCCAGACTTATGGTATAGACTACTTGGAGACCTTTGCCCCAGTAGCCAAGATGACCACCATCCGAGTTCTGTTATCCCTTGCAGCAAGTCATTCTTGGCCCCTGTTCCAGATGGATGTTAAAAATGCTTTTTTGAATGGAGATTTACAGGAAGAGGTCTACATGCAGTTGCCTCCTGGATTCTATGATACAGAGACAGGTAAGAAGGTTTGCCGACTGAACAAGGCATTGTATGGTTTGAAGCAGTCACCTAGAGTCTGGTTTGATAGATTCAGACTAGCCCTTGGAAAATTCGGTTATGTACAGGCCCAGTCAGATCATACACTGTTCATTAAGAGGGTGGACTCCTCTCTGACCCTGCTTGCTGTGTATGTGGATGATATTGTTGTGATAGGAAATAGTAGTAGTGAAATTGAGTCCCTCAAATAGCTGCTTCATCAAGAGTTTGAGGTGAAAGATCTTGGTGCACTATGGTACTTTTTGGGTATTGAGGTTGCTAGATCTAAACAAGGGATCTTTATCTCTCAGAGAAAACATGTTCTAGATCTGTTGGCAGAAACTAGAAAGTTAGGTGTTAAGCTTGCTGATACACCTATTGAACAGAATCACAAGATTAGTGCACAGGGCGGGGAGCCTCTTGAAGACAAAGTTATGTTCCAACGGTTGGTTGGAAAGCTCCTATATCTCTGCCTCACCCGGCCAGATATCAGTTATGTAGTTAGTGTTGTCAGCCAGTACATGCATTCCCCTAGAACTACTCATCTTCTTGCGGCAGAGAGAATATTAGCATACTTGAAGAGATGCCCGGGTAGAGGTATACTGTTCAAGAACAATAATCACATGAAGGTGGTCTATACAAATGCCGATTGGGCTGGGAGTGCTGATGACAGGAGGTCTACCTCTGGATATTGTGCCCTTGTGGGAGGTAACCTTGTCTCTTGGAGGAGTAAGAAACAGAGTGTTGTTTCCCGCTCTAGTGCTGAAGCTGAATACAGGTCAATGGCTAATGGAGTGGCTGAAATCCTATGACTGAGATCACTACTTGAAGAATTGGGTATTGATTATGAGAAGCCCTTTATGCTGTATTGTGATAATCAGGCGGCTATTAATATAGCCCACAATCCGGTGCAACATGGCAGAACTAAGCATATTGAAGTTGATCGACATTTTGTGCGAGAGAGGGTCTCATCACAAGAAGTGTGTCTCCCGTATATCACATCCAACATGCAGCTCACAGATATCCTCACCAAGGCAGTACCAAGGAGGAAGTTAGAGGCAGACCTATCAAAGTTGGGAATGATATTTATCATTCCCAACTTGAGGGGGACTGTAGAGAACACTGATGTGGGCCCCACAGCTGTGGTC